>NC_064433.1:155366032-155674657 GCF_023343835.1 Lagopus muta
GGGTATGCTGCCAAACAGAAGAAGGCAGAAACTGGTCTCACCCCAACAGCCATTTGGTATTGATGTACTTATATTCACATTACTCTGGGCAAGCACTCGAACATGTTTGTGTTGGAGAGTACTGAAACAGTAAAGCCAGAGACTAAGCTTAGAGACTTTGTATGACTG
Source organism: Lagopus muta (assembly GCF_023343835.1). Classification (NCBI taxonomy): domain Eukaryota; kingdom Metazoa; phylum Chordata; class Aves; order Galliformes; family Phasianidae; genus Lagopus; species Lagopus muta. The sequence goes on from NC_064433.1 coordinate 155,366,201, forward strand.
TATATATGGCCAAGGGACCTTGAATATGACTGTAAGCATAGCTTAGTGATACAACTTTTCTTTCTTAAAAAAGAAAAAAAAGAAAAGAAAAAGAAATGAAGCTCAGTGCCTGCTGTACTGAATATTTTGATACATGTAGGTAATTGGGGTAATGGTTTTAATTTAGCTATCTACACAGTTAGCAGAGTGCCACAGTAAGCAAGTGGAGTCATATTCATTCTTATGTTGCTTTGCCTTTTACAGAGCAACTAATCTGTGAACAGATTATAAAAAAAGATTGGATTCTCTACATAGGTAGAAAGGGTAATGATTGAAATTTCTGGGTTAAATAGCTGTGATTGAATTTCCTCAGGAATAAGAAGGAATAGAGACTTAAATGTCTTGAGGTAGTTCTGAGTCTAAATGGGAAATTTCATCACCATCACATCACCATTGTCTGCCTGTGTCAAAAAGGGTTGAGCTTGTAGTTAGCTGCTAAAAAGGGGGTAGTATGTACTTCTCTGCTGAATAGTGATCAAGACTTCCAGAACTATCTATTCAAAGTCAGAAAAACTTCAGTTACCTTCCTGTCTCAAATCTGGAACCAGTGTTTTCTGGAAACTGTGAACTTTCCGTGCCATTTTAGGTTGCTTGTCGGTTTAGAGTTGTCAGCTAAATTAAATATGTCATGGGTGGACTGCCTAGCACAGAGTAGTAATTCCACTTCAGGGGAAGACGCCTATGTTAAAAGTCATGTAAATATCAAACACAGTGTCATTGTCATATCTAAGTTCCTTCTGAGGACTTAAGAAACCTTATTTTCATACCCAGGTAAGTAATGAAAAGCTGTAAACGGATCCTGGAATCTAATCCTATGTTTCCAAGGTGTAATTTGCACTTCATTGCTAAGATATTTGCAAAAAAACCTATCTGAATTGAAGTGCTTAGAGAAGAAAAATGTGTCTTATAATTGCTAAACTTGTTACCTACACAAAGCTAATTAAAACTATTTAATAGATCTTAATTGGGACCTAAATTGTACTTCTCTGATACTTAAGCGTTATACAGTGTTGGTTCAAGACCTTTACCTGTAAGTGAATGTCATCATATAGAGCAGATTCTAATCCTGCTTGCAGCATGATAAAAGTCCTTGGATACCAAATGAATCAGTCTCTGTTGCATATAAATATATCAACTTTCACTAATTAAATTGCAAATTAATAATTCTTTGCCACTGAATTCTGAAAGGCAGTTTTCTTTTAAGTTTCCTAAGTTAACTTTATGTAAAACAGAGCAAGTAACTAATAAACATAGAATAGAATTAAAATGGTATTATGGACAAAAAAGGATTTTCTTTGATGTTAGTTTAAGGAGTAATATTTCTTGATAACAGCTTGACTATTCTCAAGGAATTTGATATCTGTCTCTTTGTTTTCTAAGAATTATGATGTCATTTAGGATCAAAGAAGGATAGAAATTTGATTCTTTTTTGAAGTTGTTGTTGTGCAATATCAATCCCTATTTTCTAATGATTTTCAAGTACATAGTGAGATCTACTACTCTAATAACCCACATATAATATCCTTCCTAAGAACTACGTGACAAAAAGCGTTTGTAATTATATTTACTTCTGAAAGATTATGGTTTATAGTTAAACCAAGAGAGGCATCCTGTCATTTTCAGAACCCGTTAAATGTGACAGAATCTATTTTTCTGCCAACTTGTGAAGACCAGGCAGAGAGCAAATTTGCTGTGGTCAGCTAAGTGTAACCACTGAGCAGGAAAGTGAATTTAATAATGCATTATTGTTCTTCACTGAAGGTGAACTGTTACAGTGCCTTTGTTATAGCAGACTTTGCCTCTGCTTAGGTTTCCAGATGCCGTGCAGATTACCTGATTAAAATCTCTAATGCATGATAAAATGTTCCATGTTCGCTTTTATATTAACATAAATGCATCAGTTTTTGGGGACTATGACACTAAAGCTAATTGGAAATATTTACTACTCCATTATATGGTGCATATTACAAATAAGGATTTATTGTATGTCAAATACATGATAAGCAACTGAGAATTTGCAAGGCTTATAACTACACTATGGTTTGGGGGGGAGGAAGGGGCAGGTAATAAAATGTGAGTATATCCCAAGTGGTTTATGGTGGCACCTCAGGCTTCTGAGATGATGTTGAGTGTTGGTCTTCTGTTTTAATTTTTATTTCACACTGTAATTCAACCAAAAGAGAAAATATTCCTCCTGGCCAAATGCTGTTCTTTTCTTGGCTGACTCTTGTCATCATTTCAGCACTTTCAGCTCTTCATAATTTTTGGCTTCCTCTTGCTTTTCTTTAGATTTTGTCCTTTTTTATTCATATAGCTTGTCAACTTCCAATTAAAATATAAAGCGTGGCAATTCATTTGTCACTAACAACTTTAATTCTCTTCTTTATTTCAAGTGTAAGTGAACTGAAATAAAATTAGCATGGGTTCATACTATTTCAAATTCTTACCTATCTGTCCAAAAGGCATTTTGTAATAATTAAATGTTACAAAAATATTTTGATGAAAGAAACACGTTACATGCACAGACATAGGTTGTACTATCAAATCTGTCACAGTCATCCCTCTGCTACTCTTCTTGGGACTGAGTGAAGTTGATATCTTCATCTGCTTATGTACCAGTGAACAATATTCTTATTTTCTTAAAATCTACAGGCTTCTCATGGAAGACATGAGTGAAATATAATTCTGTGCATGTACAAATAAACAGTTATACAATGTGGTTTGGAAAATAGGTATGTGAGAAATAGATGTAGCAGAACAATACAAGAGATATTCCCGCATTGCAGACTTGTGCATTTAACTCAGGTTAAGCTGTAATGATTAATAAAAGCAAGTAAAATGTCTCTTCCCTTTATTTATTTATTTTCTTGCTTCTCTATTTAATTATTTATTTACACGAGTAAAGAAGAACCATTAAATGAAATTCTGTATTGCTTTCTGTTTTACTACCTTTAAGGACCTGCATATATTTGCACAAAACTAATTATATCTAAATATATACTTATCTTTTGTGTTCAGCAGAGGTAATGCTGTCGATTGCTGCCTTGCTTCGGAGGATAAGATCAGTATGACTTGTTTTTTGAAGTATATTTACATCTTAAAAACATGAAATTGAGAATTGAAACTGATGAGCAGTATCTCCCATGAGTAAAGAGACTTCGTCCCCTTCACAGAGAGAGATACATGGCTCAGAGATTTCAAATAATTGTTAAGATAGACAGCTTTTAAACTACAGTTGTCAACAGCAAACTTTATCGGTAACAAGGCCAGGGATGCTTTTCTTTCACCTTTGTTGTTAGTGTGAATATCACAATGGGCCAAATGGAGCAGAGACTCAGGAGGCTGGAGGTAGGGGATATTAATAAAAGGAGCAATTGGATTAGAATTGGACTTTGGCAGGGAACGGTGGATGAGAAGTTGATAGCTTTTGACTTGTTATTATATTAGGAAAAGGAAACAGATAAATTCACAGTGGAATCAGCTATTTTTTAAAAACAGTCTTTTATCCAGTTGTGGGTTTTGTTTTGTTTTTTTTCCAAACTATATATGAAATGAATTTTGTTCTTCATAAAAAAACAACTATGCATCTTTAAAGGGCTTACAGGAGGATGGAATTGTCTGATAATTGCTAAACTGGGAGGTCTAATTACCTCCACAGTTAATTAAAACTCTTTAACTGCCCTCTTGGTGTGACAATGATACTTTCTCCTTTCTAAATGAAAGTCTAAAGGTTAAACAAAGCAGCAATCTAGCAAACAGCCTACTAGAATTTGTAATCTGACCCTGAGATCTACTGTTTACTTTACAGAAATTACAGTGCTGGAGTGTAAAACAGGTGCAGAACACTTGATACTCTTGCCCACTGCTATACAAATGACTGGCATTTTACTAGGCACGTAGCATTTCCTGTGTTTCCTAAAAAACTCCAGAAAGTCCAGATTAACAAAATGGAAAAACTCGGTCTATTTCTTGGCTGTGACCTTGGCAGTGAGACAAAAGGAGATTGGCAATGTGAAGTATTTGTTATACACAAGAGAAAATACTCGCTACTGGAGCCCTGCTGACATATCGCAACTGCCTTAAACAATTGCTAAAGTTATCATTAGTAATAGGGACATTTCAGCACTTGTTAATCTAGGACAAGTAGGTATTTATTTTGCCAGAACTACATTATGCTGTTTCTGAGCTTTTCATCAATTTAGAAAAGAAAAAGAAAGAAAGAAACAAAAAACCCTCGCTTTATTATAGGTCATTTTACATGAAGTATGGGACAATTATTTTCCTACAATCATCACATTCCCCACCTTCACGAGAATGTTTCTGACCAATTCCACATTAAAAAAATGACTGCTAGAAATATTAGATATCTGACAGGAAAGTTCTGAATGTGCTGCAGGAGATTATAGTATATGGCTTGTGGGTATGCATTATTGATTGCCTTAATAGGAGATACATATGGAAGTCACAATGTGTGAAATCTAACCAATCACACCCTGTGTCACATTAAGGATCCCTATAAATAAATTTAGAAATTTAGCAGGTCATACTCCTGCATTTTTTTTTTTCCTCATCAAACAAGTCTCAAATTGCCCACAACCAATATTTTACATCAAGAGCTAAGATTTAACATTCTTCAAATGAAGGAAGTTAAAAAATCGACCTTTAGAGGTTTGTTTAAAGATGTGTATCCTTGTTTATAATTCTGGTTAAACCCACTGTTCCACTTGCCTCTTTGATGTCAATAATCTTTAGAAAAGTATTTAGTTATGCACAATAAGCTTAGTCTACAATCCTAAAATAATAAACTTAGATTATGTAATTCTGTTTTCTGTATCTAGTGTCTGCCTTTTGTTTTTCATCATATGGATACTTTAATCTGACACTTTTTTAGTCTATGATTGTGGGAAAAAAGGGCTTTAAAACTTTGTTCAACAAAGATACACTCTAAGATATTTAGAAGTATTTTGAATGAAAAGTGTTCTGCATATAGGTTTCGCATTTCAAACAAAATAGCTGCATGTGTTCAGTTTGTAGTATGTCGTTGGTAGAATAGTGAAAGAATGCCCATTTTAAACTGTATGAACTCATTAAACTAGAACTTCAGTGACTTCTTGACTCCATTTTCAAGGCACGTTCCTACCTCGTTATATATAGCTGAGCCACAAGGTAACAGGCCGTAAATTCTGCTAAATACAAGAGAGCTAGGCAGTGAGTTTAAGCACAGAATCCTTGATTGTCCACACTGCTTAATTGTCAGCTTTAAGCCTGGCTCTGTTTTGACTGCTTCAGTTAGGTGTCTCCAAAACTCATCTGTTCTAGAAAGGACCTAACACTAAATAATGTGGACATGAGAAAATCTCACCTCACTTTGTGGTCCGATATCTAATTGCAACCCTCTTTAATGTATCGCTCCAACATCCAAACACGAAGGAATGATATTTGTTTTATGAAATAGTATTGGGCCATTACTTTATTGATGTATTTTATATATAGCTAAGGTGTACATACGATCCTGTCATCTTAATAACTGTGGTCTCTGTTCCATTTACTTTTTCTTAATATCCGAAATGTTTAAAGAATGACACTGCAGTTCTGCAGACTCCTTTTCTTAGTGCAACTTCTGATTGCAAGCAATTGGAAAGCTTGCAAGAAATTGACATGCTTTCTAACCACTTCTTAGACTTTTGGTGGTCTTCCTTTAAAATGTTTGACCAGGTTTCAATTCATTTCACCTGATGAGTCGCGTCGCAGCAAATCTGAATGTTTGCACTATGGATGGTCTCTTGATGCTCAGATATTACTACCCATTACTGTTTATACAAATAGAAGATTTTTTTTTTTTTTTTCTTGAGTCAACCAATAGTTTTGCTACATACTTATGATAACAAGAGGATTTTTTGTTTTTGCATTGCCCCATTATCTCTGGAGAGTCCTTAGCCTGTCATTATCATCAGTTTGTGCTTGATGCACAGTGCCACTCAGGCACGATTTGTCTTTCAGCTGTTAGCCAAGGTGGGATATATAAAATGTACAGAGAAATTTACAAAGAAACTGAATAATTGAGTTCCTTGATAGCCTATTTCTAAACAGAAATGTCAGTTATCATTTCTGAATGTACATTCTCATTTTGCCATCAACAATATAGCATGGGAAACCCTTCTTGTTACAGTTAGACACCCAGTTATACTTCCATTCTAACTTTTGAAACAGAAAACATAAAATTTTAGTTATTTACTTTGAAAAATAATGCATGCAGATAATTCTTAAAGTTAATACAAGTTTTGGACAATTATTTTTAACTTATTTTTAAATATTATTAAATTATATTGTCGGCTATCTCATGGACATAAAAATGAAATAAGCATTTCCTACCCCCTCTATAAACTATGTGCTTCTTAACACCTTTGAAAAACTGAAATCAGCAGTATGAAACAGTATTGAAACTTTTTTTTCTTTTTTACTTTTACGGATCCTCCATTTTTCCTTTCTGTATGCAGTACCAACAGTCATTCATGAATTTTTGTCTATGTGAATGATCCAAATTGACAGTAGAGTTGTGTGATAAACTGTATTATCACCGTCCTTGCTTCTCAGAGCTAAACTGTGTATCAGAGCTTCTAAGCACTGCTTAGATTCATGTAATACAGCCAAATAGGTGCAACTTGATCCCATGCATTGAACGTTTTACAAATAAGTATTAGTAAGAGTGGAAGTTATAGCCAAAACCCAAACTACACTGAAAAATAATTGCAGATAGGTACTGAAATAAAGGAACTTGTTGATTTTGTGCAATCTACTTGCAGCATGATTCTCACGGCATTACAGAATTGTACCTAAGTGTGCACTTTTTTGTTTGTTTTGCTTATTTATTTTCTTGTTTTCCCTCTTTTCTGTTTAGGATTTAACTTCAAAATTTAGTAATTAAAATCTTCAAGGACTAAGATAAAGTTATGACCATTTATAATCAATAACCAATTGTATTTCATTTACATGATTCAATTTAAAAGGTAAAGCTAGGTAGCTAGTTATATTTTTTGTTTGTGTACCAAATAGTGAAACACTCATGTACAATTTACAGAAAGAATGATGATTTAGCATGTTAATGTTGTTTTAACCTAAAATGTTTTCAATTATTTTTCAGTTTTGAAAAGATTCCTATTCCAGTTGTGTTACAGCTATTTCATTTAATATAAATGAAAACATGACTGTTGGAAAAATACCCCAAATTTCAAGAATTCTGTCTTTAAAGTAACAAATCAAAATATAATAATTCCTTGTATTTTCATTTCTGCCAGCTTATTGTCATCAGCTGAATCAGAATCATAACTTCTTTTCTCCTATTACCCTTCAGCACAGAACCAAGAAATTTTCAGTGAGTTCACTTTCAAAAAAGTAACACTATCAAAACCAGATTAGCTATCATTGCTATTTGAGCGTGATTATATTTCAGAAGTTTTATGCTGTTTGTCCCTGCAGCTACTGTTCCTGATCAGTACAAAATTCAAATGTTGACCAAAGAAGCAATGTTGACTCTAGAGAAGCAATGAGCAGTAAGTGTTAGTGCTAGTTCAGTCATTGCGCATTGGACTCAGAATTGGAATTTAATTCTTCTTTTGAATGAGGGGAGAAAAGTGCAAGAGGAATTAGGATATTTATTGTGTTGAAATTGGTAAGTTCCAGCTTTCTGGGTAAACTAAGTTCTAATTACATTTACTGAATGTTAAAATGGAAGAGAAAAATGAAAGAAAGCTTTTCAAGCAGATGATGCCGGTCATGTTTTTCTTTTGATTTAGTTTGCATTTTATGTGGTTTGTTCTTTCAGTTATTGTGTGTTTAGCCAACCATCAGCTCCATCCTGAAAGTCAACAATAATAAAAATGTAAATCATCATCAAAAGCATGCCTTGCAGTGAGAGAACATTTCAAAGATTGTTTATCAGTTGTTCATTTTCTCCTGTCAGATGTTGAAATCTTTTACTTCCCATCATATTGCAGAGAAATGCAGTTTTACTGATAGTGCCTACTTGTAGCTAAGCAGTGAAAAAGTCACAATTTCATTTTGTAAAAGCAGTTATCACACAGAGTACTGCAGACCTAGGTTATTGGTCCTTATTTAGCAAGCTCACAGATAAGATGTCTAATTTCCTGGCCAAGCTTTTGGTGTGTGTGTGTGTGTAACTGTGTGTAACTGTGTGTATCTATTTGGGTGGGCTCACTAAAATATATAATATTAATAAAAAATACACTGTGCAGTTTTTTCATTTTCAGTATGGAACTACAATAAGCACCAGCCACGAAGTCGCTGTGAAAAAAATAAGATTTTAATTATTAAATTAACTGTTAATATTATAGTACTGTATTTTTAAATGCTGCATAAAATTTTAATTAGAAATATGCGATGTGTGGACTACCTGACTTAACACTGAGTACAATTTAATACAGACTCAATCAAGTTCTTCTACTGTTGATTTAAGTTTGAAAAATTTCCATAGCTAAATTAGGGCTGTTCTGAAAAATGTAGAGGAAAAAGATTTGTTAACCGTTTTAACACAGACTTCTGTAGTAGAAAATGTGCAACAGAATACAGGCTTGTCTACTACCATCTTTCCATGGATAACTTCTCTGATATGTTAAAATACTACTTCTATTTTAAACCAAATGAAACCTGTATCAATATTTTTTCTTAGCCTTTACAAATACTCAAAGTGCTAAGAAAAAAGTCTAAAATATTTTTTCTGATCTTATAAAAGGCAACATGTTTTGGTATTGTCTTGGTCAGGTACGGTGAATAAAAGGTTAAAAGTCCTGCTTAATCTACTGGAGTGAGAAGTCTGAAGTCACAAAGAATTATTTGGAGAACTTGCTGTAGCTGTTTTTTGCATAATGCCTGAACAGCTTCTTAGCTGCTGGTTTGCAGTAGTTTCCTCTTTTCCAGTTTGTTTGTAGCTCATACTTCTGAAAGAAATGCAGCCACTGTAACAAATTTGTTAGAGCGATAAGAGAATGACTTATTAGTGGAACTTCAGAATGAGTAGACCAAATTTTGCAGCTTTTTTTTTTTTTTTTTTCTGAGAGCCAAATAGTAAAAAAAAGAACTTCATGCAAGAATTGAGGCCTCCATATTGCTTCTACTTTCTTTGCATTTCTTTGTTCACTAGAGCGTTTCATAGGAGAGCATCCTGTCTTGAAGAATGTATACATTTTATACTTACAGCTGCATTTGAAGTCAATACAAGCGCAGAGTTTTGTGAATGGCTTTGTTTGCACTTCTTATTTTTTTTTCTCTAAATACGTCTTTCTTAGCACAGCAAAATGACAACTTAATTATTTTTAATACTCAACTCATTTAATGACATAAACATGTCTCCACAAATACAATCATGAAATGGCAGTTATAAAAATATATGCAGCTACTGTTACTGTATGCTACGTATATAGGTACCTGCATGTTGCTAGGACAGGTTAAAATGGATGCATTCATACTTGAGTTCCAAGCCCTTTGCCTTAAACTCAGTCCTTGCATTTTATTTTATGATTCAGTGTGTTGCTTTTCATAATTAAACAACTATCTGCAGAACCGTTCTTTAAATGTTTATTAAAGATTGTCTAACTCATTTCCTGTTGACATAAAATCAAGTGACAAAATAACTGTTTTAAATAGCTGACATTCAAGAAAACTAAGGGGACTGTCCAAATGGGTTGAGTTTGTCACTTTCTTTCATTTATGCATGTACTTCACAGTGAATTTTTAAAATGTAGTCTTTACTTAATATGAAAGACTTATTGTACAGTTTCAATTTATTTAAAATTAGCAGCCAACCATTTTAATGGATTTTGAAAGTCTGAACTCTAAGCATTGAATATACCCATGAACATCTGTCTAAAATGGCATCATTCCAAAGATACTGAGAAAGTTAAAGTTCATTTTGTCAGTTGCTTACCTAGCATCAATTTCATAGGGCTTGAACTTGACTATTGTTTTTATTGTTTCTCTCTTTCTGTTTTTGTTTTGAGAAGGAAAAGAAAAAAAAAAGTTTGATTCCCTGAAAAAATAATCTAGATGTTCTCTACACAACACTAAATCTAAAATGAGAACTAAACATTTTATAAATTCTGCATATTCACATTCAGACTTGCACATTTCAGTTATTAACAGTTCTCAACTTCAGCTTTGTTGAGATCATTTTAAAAGAAGCAGCTTTTATCTTATGATGTAAATTAAATAGCTGTTGTCAGATCTATTAAGTAGAAGTTGTTGTTCCTTTTTTTTATTTACCCCACAGCTGATAATAGAGTCACACAATTCACTCTAGACTGGTCTTCCCATAAGTTATAGCTGTGATGTCTCCAAAGGGATAAAAAAAAGTCATATTGTCTACTTCTCCACTTATTTTCATCATTACTTGTATTGCTATGCTATTATAAATCACATGAAATACTTTTTGTAGCTACAGGGCTCAAGAAGTATCTTCTATATTTGATATTTATTTGAGCACTAGAAATATAAATATGTCTAAATCTTACTGAATGGTGAACTGTGTTGTGCACAAAAACAACAATTCAGATATGCTTGCACTCATGCTGTATACAATCTCAAACATATATGTAATATCTGTGCAATATAGCATCCACAATTTTATTGCTCAGTAAGCTATGAAAAGTAAACAAATATAACACGAGCCTAACTTTACCATGTGAAGAAAAGATTTATCTTATTAAGCTATTACAGAATGCTTTTGAGGACAAACCTTCACTATTTTAACGATTCTGTAGTCTACACCTAACCAGATGATGAGCTCTGCTGAATAGACTGACTCTCTTCTCCCATACCTCACAGAGTTTTTACTGTGATTTCTATCTTTACCTTCCTCTTTTTTCTACTAGGGGCAAAGATAAAAATCAAAGTTTTTTTTCTTCAGTAGTGAGATTTCGAAAACTATTATGACTTTTAGAGGAAGTCTCTTACCACCTGCATGGGCTCATCCACTTTCTACTTCACCAAACAGTTGTTATAACACGTTTGGAGATCCTGAAAGAACAATCTTTGAAAAGCAGTCGTATTTTTTGATGAAGTATGAATGCATGTGATTAATTGACTTCTAGACCTGTTGAATGTTCCTAGATCTGCCTTATTCTTCCTCCACGGTACTTCCAACTCAATGTCTTAATTTTTTCTTCTCATTGATTACTTCTCTGGAGATGTTCAAAACCCTCCTGCATGCTTTCCTGTAGGGAACCTGCTTTAGCAGGGAGTTGGACTTAATGATCTCCAGAGGTCCTACCATTCTATGATTTTATCCTTCTTTCTCTTCCCCATGAAATCAGTGTGCAGGTTTTGAAAAATCTTTGGAAAAGGGGTTTGGAAAAGACCTCTACTGGACTAACCTTGTGTAATGTGAGGGAACTTAGCAGAGCTGTTCTGTTTCTTAAGCACAGGATAATAGAATCATAGAATCATGGAATGGCTTGGGTTGGAAGGAACCTTGAAGATCATGTCATTCCAACCCCCTGCCATGGACAGGGCTGCCACACACCAGATCAGGCTGCCCAGGGCTCCATTCAACCTGACCTTGAATGCCTTCAGAGATGGCGCATCCACAGCCTCCATAGACAAACCGTTCCTATGCCTCTCCATCTTCTAAGGAAAAATATCCCCTCTTTTAGTTCAAAGCCATTCCCTTTGTCCTATCATTATCAGACACTGTAAAAAGTCAGTCTCCCACTTGATTCTAAGTCCCTTCATGTACTGAGAGGTTACAATGAGGTCACCCCAGAGCTTTCTTTTCTCCAAACTGAACAAGCCCGAATCCCTCAACCTATCTTCGTAGGCGAGGTGCTTCAGGATTATGTGGTTTATTTATAAACAGATTATAGCACAGAGAGAGAATTATGGAATGACTAGTGAAATAGAAAAGTGAAAAGACAAAAGGAAACGGACAGAAATAGAATGCAAAAAAAATCATTTTAAATAAATGAGATTACTGTTTTACAGTAAAGGTGGGGAAGAGAAGTTACAGGGTCTCTTTTGTTACAGCAGTTGAAAACCTGTCTGGTCAGTCTTGAGTTGGAGCTGGTCTTCTGTACCTTCCAATCTCAACCATCCTGTGATTTTGTAGATCAGTAAGGAAATGTTACCAATAATCAATGAATGAAAACTTGATAAACTTTCTGTCTGCTATTGTAATGTTTCTTTTACTTGAAAGTAATGTGATCTGAAGAGAAACAACAGATAAATGAGATGCAATGAGATGCTTTCTTCATTTTGTTGTGTTTCTATGGAGAAAGAAAAAAAAATAGCAAAGTAACATTTGTGTTGTATGCACACAAAGCATACTTACTTCAATACCTTCATATTCCCAAACACTGGTCTTGTTTCCTGCCATTCAGGATCCACATACAATGATTTTTGTGTATGGCTAAGTACAGAAATAATATAATCCATTTGAGTAACACTGATAATGCAGACTATTTGTGTTCTCAAAAGCTTTTCTTCAATAAAATGAAAAAAAAAAAATCCCCCAAAAGAGAGTGGATTGATTATCTAGTTATCTGGGCAACCCTGATATATCCTCCTCAGCAGTAAATATTTTCTTTTTAAAGCACTTTGTCCTTTAAACCTGGTTAACAGAACCAGGTTTAAAGAACAGAACATTTTTTTTGCACAGAACTGATGTTGTTAGAGCTGCAGGGACTAAAAAAATTGAAAGTCTCAAAAAATCTGCAATATGGAACAATTTCCTATAATGCTGTTTAGTAAACATCGTAGAATCATAGAACAGAATCAGAGAACATCCTATGTTGGAAGGGACACACGTGGATCATTGAGTTCAACTCCTGGCTCCATATAGGACCGTTCTGTATCTGATAAGCACTGTCCAAACAAGTCTTGAACTCTGGAATGACTACTGCCCTGGGGAGTCTGTTCAGTTCTCAACCACCCTCTGGTGAAGAACCTTATCCTGACGTCCAACTTGGCACTCCCATGCTATTACCTCAGGTCCCTAACTGAAAGGCTTTTAAATGTAAGCCTGTTTCATCTCAAAATAATGTGGATCTAAAACATTCAAAGTTATTAAAGCTTTATCAATAAAACTAAGTGGAGGCTGCAAAGTTATGATTATCATAGAAGTATTAATTTGTATAAGTACATTCAGGTTGTAAATATTTAAGTAAAAACAAGAAATCAAAACTGCATTAAAATCAGGGTATAGAATATAGCAATTTGTTTTAGCAATATTTATCATCTTATAAAGTAGCCAATGTTCATAGAGGCATTTTTGACACAGATATCAGAGCTGTATAACTGTGGAAAAGTAAGCATAATGGTGGGGAGCTGTTTATTTCTGACAACTCAGTTACTGAGTGGCTCTCATGGATCTGCAAATGATGATTTTATTTACCAGACAATCAGAGCAGTTGCAATCCACATAAATAACACTGAAGTAACAGGTCTGGAGAATCTGAACTCACATTCTACTTGCATTAAAACCAGTTGGGCTTAAAATTAATGGTTTTTTTTTTTTTTCCCTTTCTTTTTTTGGACTGTGATGTTTTACATTCGAGGTGTTTGCCCAGCCCCCTGCATCTGAACAGACTTGTATCAGATGTGATCTGATACGACGCACAACGGCACATTTCTTTACTCTAGTGCTTAATCTACTTGCAGCCTTTAATTGAAAAAGGTTGGATTATTGTTTTTCATTTAAAGCTTTCATCAGCTTTTAAAATTGATAGCGCCTATATTCACAAGGGATTAAAGAAGAAAATAAGTATACATTTTTACAGCCTTTATATCACATAATTTGCCATTGAAATTAATGTGTATCATCTTGAATTATTATTTGATCTTATACATAAGTGCTCTACTGTTTAAAAAGAGTCTTAATAACAAATCTACCAAAGGCAGTTCAAAGCCTTTTTATCATTTTTTTTTCATTAGTATCTCCCATTTTCATTTCATTGCTTTTGTTCCTTACCACCTTCTTCATCCAGAAAAATAAGTAACAGCCAGTGTCGCTTTTGAAATGGAAAAATGGTTTCAAATCACTGGCAAAGCTTAATGACTTCTGACTGCTGAGATATGTTAATTTAAGCCAGACCAAATGTTCCTCAGCTGCAAATATTTGGTGTTGTTCACTGGGAACTGGCAAGATTTATGAGGGCCCACTGGCAAAGGCTCTCTGCTCACATGCCTCACATTACAATTGTTTCACATGTTAGATGATAAAAGGCTGTTTGAAAAAAAAGAAGGGGGGGGGGGGGGGGGGGTGGAAATCAACTTTTCACAGAAAATGTGTATAGGCCCAGAAAGGACTTAGAAAGACAGCTATGGTTTTTGGGTTTTTTTGTTTTTTTTGGGGTTTTTTTGGTCAGTGAATCTTCTCAAATAACCATTTAGCTTCTGAATTAATGTGGTATTCTCATGCCAATCTACATTCTTTTAATCCTCTCAAAACATCAAAATCCATGTGACTGGATGGTTCAAAGCACTGGTAATGGAGCATAGAGGACTTTAATTTTTTCTGCTTCTTGGTGGCCAGTCCAAACTTACTGCAAGCTCATAGTGGCCAAAAGTTATTAACCTTCAGCTTTTTGGTTATTTTGAGAAGTGAAGTTAGTGATCTCAGTTTAGTAATAAGTAGACCAACATAGTAATTAGTATCCAGACTGTAAGTCCCACAGTATCTTATGCTGTCTTGATAGAGGATAGGACAGAGACCAAAATGTCCAAATGTCCTCTGAGAGAAGGTACCTATGGGATGAGTACATCAATAGGAAAAAAAAAGTGAAAGCATTCCCTGCTAGTCTGGATACTAGCTTGAAAGAATGTAAATTAGGAAACTTTAAGACTGTCATAATGCAAAATAAAAGCAAATAATAATAATTATTGAAAAAGCATGTGAGATGTTCTACAAGCTATGTTCATGTATTTCCTTTTTCTCATATATGCTTAAGGGGAACCCTTCAACTTCTGTATTAATTAAAAGAGAAATGAATTCCAGACTGGCTTAATCCATTCTTTAATTTGTAAGTGACTGTACAATACTGTATTTCTAAATATTTCTACATATTGTAACAGTGTTAGATTTTTCTCTTTTTTGAATGCAGGAGGCAAAAAATAGTATTTGCAAATCATGGTGTACAGATAAAAGAATGAAAGCTTTCTCTGCTGAGTTAAACAACACATTGCCTGCCTACTACCCATGCTTAAAACCTTCAGGACAAAAATAGTTTTGTTTTCCCCGTCTGTCTGAGGCTATTTTTGAAAGCCTGATTGCTGCTTTCATACAGACAGGTAACCTCATACATACTGGCTTACCACTGCTGATTGTGCTTTAGTGTTTTACCACAGCTTTTTGTATCCCTAATTTGTCCTATTACCTGATAGAATAAATAGGTGCTGCCACAATTTGCAATGAAGAATGATGCCACAGATTTATTCGCACTGAATCAATGTCCCCACCCCGCGACAAAGCAAAAATTCTGTAGAGTATCTGTACAGAAGTGTTAGGGGCATCCTAAGCTGAGTGAGCATCAGAGAAAATTCATTCAAACTTTATGGTATGGATATTTGCAGTCAGAATAGATTAAACTGATTATACAAATCAGCTACAGTGAAGGTCTACTAAGCACAGAAATGACTGCTTTTATGATTATAAGGTAGTAACTCCTGGGCAGCGTTCATGGTTTCCACTGAAGCTGGTGGGAGCACTGTAAGTGCTAAGTGTGTTCCTGTGATTTTGAACAGGAAAGAGAAATGCGTCTGTGAGGGGCAGAATGTCCCCTGGAGTGGTAAGAAATTGTTTGCACTCCTTCAAATTCATGTAATGGTTCTTGCTGACAAAAGAAATACCTTGAAATAAATAAACAAGGTACTTCTAGAAATATATCTTAACTGGAGTATGGAAAATTGGAGTATATCCATACTTGCATTTAGGCTGGAACAATGTATTGTTTGTTCCTTAAGGAAAAAAATTGCACCATGAATTTGTGCTAAGTACTTTAAAGTTGCTCTTCAATGGGATAAAAGAAACAGAAAAAAGCTGACAGCCAGCAAAAGAAAAAAATCCTAATTCTTTTCTTGCATTAAATATGACACAGATTGTAAAATGCAATATTTTTACCCATGAAATGTTTAGAAGTATTGACATTCTGTCCACTCAATTGTCAGCTTGTCTTTAGAAATAGAGCTTCCAGGTTGCTAGCATTTAGTAAACTGACACTGATCTCTATTCTTTAAACTTGTATGCAGCTATGAGCAATTCTTGGCTTAAGAAGCCCTCCGTGATATCATGTATGGTTATTCTTGCTGTGGGCATTTTAAAATTTTCTTTCTGTCTTTATCGCTAATCTTCCTAATCTGTATTATTGAATAAGCCTTTTTTAAGTTTTACTATAAGTCTCAATGAAGCTTGAAAAGAGATTTGGGAATAATATGGGCTGTCATTCCTTGGGGGGATATGAAAGTTTTGACTTGTGCTAGTGGAGGGGAGCTCCTGAATGCCAGTGAGGGCTGGTGCAGAACGAGAAGCTGCAGGACCCATACGAAGACAGAGTGAAGGGCTGGTGGTGTTAGAGGCAGACCTGGGAGGGAAGGGAGCTCCCTTCATAAGTTCTTTGGTTATTCGGTGGGAATCTGTGTATGCTAATTGGGCAGCACCAAATCATGTTCAAGAGTCGGAGGACCCAGCCTTGTGAGCTTGAAAGCATATTTCAAGTCAGAATCCTTATTCAAGGAAAACTCAGATGGAATTTAAATTAATAGTAAACAAGAAAGGCTGAAATAAAGAAGTTGCTCCTTTATGTACCAAATGGAAATATAAACAAAATTAGCTGCATGTTACTAAACATTAAAGCAGGAAAAAGTATAACATTGTAGAATAAATTGCCAGGCTTTCCCAGTGAAAGTAAATGACATTACTTGATTTCTCTGCCATTATTCATATTGCTAGGTTTACTTTGGAGTGCTAGAGAAGTCCATTATCATTTAAATAAAGTTTGTCATGTTTTACTCCTCTTGGCACGCAAATTCTTCAAGGATAAAATGTCTGTTAAATTTCTCTGTTTTCACTCATTCCTGCTTAAATGATGAAGCACGAGTTGCGGCATTTAATGTAATAAGAGTATCATTAATTTTCTGCTAAAATGTTTCTGCATGTGGACGTGCAAAATAAGTACCTACCGTGCCATCGGTTGGTTAAAGAATCAAAATGAGGATGACAGTGTTTTTCTAAAGAAGATTTCTCTGAATCTTTCCACCCACAGGCTCTGTTGAAGGCAGTAAATAGTCCATTTTTGTTAATGAAGCTTCACTCATACAGCTGGGATTGTTTAATATTTTACGAGTGTTACTTTGTTTTGCTCTCAACGATCTCAGGCAGTTAAGGATTTATGAATCGTGTTTTTCTCAGCCCATCTGCGGTTTCCTATCTTCCCTGGCCTTGAGAATATGTTTAAATTTATTAAAGCGAAGCAAAGGCTCATTATTTCAAAGGAGAGCCAAAGTGACACAGTGAATTGGTTATTAATGGAAAGGCACTGCCATAGGGCGATTGAAATTTAATGATATCCTACAAGAAAAAAATGAGGGTGTCACTTTCCAAAAAGTCATGCTAAATGCCAGCCTTTTTAAGGTCCTGCCGCTAATTTTATGCCTGCGCACAGTAATGTTTTCAAAAGCGTTTAGGAAACACGGACCAGTGACTGTACTGATTATCCTTTTCACCTTCTCGCCTGTTCCAAATGGGTTTGTGCAGTGAGCGATTTAATCTCTAAATATAGGGAACGTTAAAAAAAATAACATTGCTGTTTTTCACAAGCTAAGGGCCTTTTGCAATCCTCCAGAGATGGACTTGCAAATATGCTATCTCCATATGCTCACAGTAAGCTCTCAAACTGGCTCATCACCAAAAAAAGAAAACAAAAAAAAACTTCAATCACTTTATTTCTTCTGCGTTTCTGTCATTCAAGAGATGTTTTAAGTACACAGAGTACATTTATCAGGAATTAAGTCACACGTGATACAAAGAAGATTAGAGCTTATTTAGGGACTCCTGAAATTTCTCAATTTTCTCCCAGTTTGATCACATTTTCCTTCAGAAGAAAATCTTTGTTTTCTGAAATAGCTTCTGATTGTCTCTGGATTGTTAGTTCGTAATACAGTGTTCGTATACACTTTATCACTTGCTTTTGTCAATTTGAATGGCAAGCTAAGCAATTTTCTGTCAAAATCCAGTGTATTCCCAAATGAATGTAGTTTTTGTTTTTGTTATTTGTTTGTTTGGTATAAGTGCAGACCATAGAGGATTGGTAGCGTGGTGTTTAGGTGACTGCTGAAAGAATTCCAGGTGGAAGAGGAAGATGAGGGTTGAGGGGGAAATACCTGCATTAGGACTGCAGGGCCAGGCTGACAGAAACCTGTTGATGATTCTGATGCTCAATGGAGTATTATTGTTTAATGTTCCAGTGCTAGTGATAACTATATTGTTCCTTCTAGTTACATGTTTAAACACATGATTTACTACAACTATAACCATGTTTAAGCACAATTGAGGAACACAGATTGTGGATAAATCATGGATAACACAAGGTCTGTGTAAATGTCTGGACAGAAAATAGCTTTTGATAACCACGTCAAAAAAGCAGGCTCTACATTAGACACCTAACAATGTCAGATGACTGTTCCTTTGTAAAAGCAGAAGTGACAAAGGATTCTCATGCCATGACAACAAAGCTGCTATGGCTACAAAAGCTATTGTGTGACTTTCCTCAGTTCTTAACCATTGTCATGAAGAATCCCCTTCAGTGCTTCCCTGTAGCTATTCTCCCAAGATACCAGCTCCCCCAGAAAGCATACAAATACTAGCAGAGCAAAAAGGGATAGTAGCATAAAAGGATATTTGGTATCAATCATCCCACATTAATACAGAAATGGTAGAAGTCTGTGGTGCAAAAGGCACACTAGGTCATCTAGTTCATCTCCCTGCTGGTGCGGGAAACATTCCCAACATATATTTCCTAGTGCCCTGTCCGGTCTAGTTTAAATACCTGATGCAACTCATTTATATTTATGCTGTAATTTTCTTACAAACATAAATATAAAACCAAACTCCAGACTTTGTCCTTGACAGACACATTAGTAACAAATCATTTTCTAACCTTGCTTAATGGTAGATTTCCAACCATGTGCTGACAAGTAAACAGTGTTTTTACTTTCTCCCCCTCCCCCCCCCCCCTCCTTTTTTTTAATAACTCAGAATACCTTCGGTTCAAAGGCTCAACAAATGAAAAATGAGCAAAACAGTGAAAAAAAGTAAAATGATAGTACTGTATTCTTTCTAAAGGGAGAAATGCTTTCCTTTCTGGA
Source organism: Lagopus muta (assembly GCF_023343835.1). NCBI lineage: Eukaryota > Metazoa > Chordata > Aves > Galliformes > Phasianidae > Lagopus > Lagopus muta. The sequence goes on from NC_064433.1 coordinate 155,385,605, forward strand.
GACGTGTATCTGACAAATATCCCCTGCACGCAGCCCCTCCTACACAGAAGATAACCTGTGGTCTTAAATATACCATCTGCCGTCTGAATGCCACAGAGATGTAGGCAGCATGAGTGCAATAAAGACTGATAGTCACCTCCCTACTTCTCTGGTAACATTGTTAAAAGGAAAAAGCCAAATTTGGAACACTTCCTGCTATAGAGCAGAATCCTGTGATTAGAGATCCCTTTCTGTCTGTGGAAGAGTTCAGTCTGTGGAAGAGTTGCACCAGGCTGGAGTTATTTGCAGAGTGCAGCCACATAGGGCAAAATGAGTCCTGGCAAGGGAAGAGTAGAAGACGTGGCTTCACAAACCTTGCTCTTGAATCGGGTTGGTGAGTGGGTGCTGGTAACACAGCTTGCTGTACAGTAAGTAAACACTGCTGCCCTCTTCCTAGAGCAACAAAGTGAGAGCACCTCATTGTCATTACCACGGGGATCCTTGCAGCTTTTGTGAGGTGCTAAGCATCCCTGTCACTTATAGCACAGGAAATGACAAATCTTGAAACTGGATGCAAAAAGTATTCTACCTAGCACTGTGCCTTCAGGGGTGCTTTCAGTTGTATGGGACAGGGGGCCCAGAAGGGTCAGAATATAAGGTTGGTAAGACCAGCAAACACTGTGTAAACTGAAGCACTGGTGGGATTTGCATAAAATGTTAAAGAACACAGGGAGAAGCGGTGCCTCAAGGGCCTACAACTTCAGTTTCTTAGCTTCCTCTTTTATCTATAAACTTATCATCCTATAACCTTTCTAACAAAGACATAAACACTTCAGCTACATATATTTTGATTGTTTCATGACAGTTTACTGGAGGCTTAGCAATGACAGATTTCTTCATTGTCTTTTTGCCAAAATTTGTCCTTTAAGTCATTTTTGTTGACTGCCCCTTTTAGCAGCTCACCTCACAATGAGAGAGGAGACAATTAATGGGAGGGTGATTTATCACTGCCAAAAACTGTCAAGGACTTCTGTTGTAGCTAGAGAAAAAGCAATTTCACATTATGGCATTTCATTCCGAATACATTGTATTTACAGCTCACAGTTTTATTTTCAGAGCCTATTATCAGGTGAAACAGTTGCATCTGAAATGTTGTTTGTGACATAGGTGACCTGTTAGGATTTGATAAGTATTTACGCCAGAGCACAAGGGGCTCACACATCTGCTGTTGGCAGAAGCAATGGAAAAAAATAACCTGGAAATGAGGCGTTTGATTTTTCTGGTTCCTACACTCGAGCATCTGTTGCTATAATTAAGTGGCATTCAGTAATTGCAGAGCAATGGTGAAATAAACATATGCATTCTTGCCAGCTTTTAGGATTTGGTGTCCTTACAGTAGGAGAGACAAGCAAAGTGACTTCAGCAAGAACAAAGGGTTCTGTAACAAAGTTTAACAATTAACTTTTCCATAACATTAATAGGAATTTTACAAGGAAAAAGAAATAAAAGGAGGAAAAAATCTAAATTGGCTGGTGGCTTTAGTACATTTGAACGGATCACTGCAAGAGGTAAAGCACAGTGCTGAACTGGGGACATGTTAGTGCTTTCCTGTTGAATGTGCATGGCTCCCCCGAGGTTGTATTTAGAAACTAAAAATTGTGAATGCAAAGGCAGAAGTGTATTACACAGACAGAGTTTCTGTTGAAATGTACTGCTTGAATTTGAAGAGGGAGCTGAGAAGTTCTCTGCAAGTGCCCCTGCTGCCTTTGTTTATGCAGCAATTTTGGTGTAAATGAAAACAGAACCTGATAGTCAGGATTGGTTAAGAACAATGATTAAAACATGCTTTTAGAAAGAATCATTTATAAAATGTCAGTGAATCAAATGTTCAGTATTTTTAGTGAGATGCCCTATGCCAACCTGTTTGTTAGAAGCAGTATGAACAGGGTTATATAAGTATATACATACATTTCTGGGAGAAGTTACAAGTCAGAACACTCTCTTATGTGATAAGAAACTTTGTGTTGGCATTTTTTTTTTACTTGTAAAAATAGACTGTCCAAGAATTTATTTCAAAAACAGTTCTTACATTAAAAATAAAAATGTATGATTGCCTTGTCGTACCTATGTAACCCAAAAGATTTGTGGCAGATGTAGCATGTTATAAATTCTAGGAGCCTAAGAGTAGAAAAGAGTCTCTGGCTCTTGCTGTCCTTGGAGGCCAATAAAGAGTGAGCATGAAAAAGAGCTATTAGTATTGTTTGAGGAGGCCATTCTGATACATGCTTTGGCACTTTCTCTTGCATGGTCTGAAGCAAGGTTTGCGTTAACTGCATATCTGCCTTTTTGGCTGGTGGATTAAATAAGAAAAAACACTGCAGTGGGTGGAAAAAAATGCAGTAAAGTATCTTTATGTATACACGCAAACGCATTCATGTAAAAGAGCTCCTCCAGAAGTAATTCCTCCTGTTATTTTGTTGACCGTGATGTCTGAAGTGGGCGTTGGTGGTATGGAAATAGAGGTTGAGCCTTTCCACCAATATGCTGTTCCATGTTGTTGCTATGTGACAGATGGCAGCAGAGGGGCAGTCTGACAAAATGGCGTATGACATGGGAATGTGTATGAAGCAAAGGGGTGTTGTAGAATTCCTTCATGTGGAAAAAATGGTACCCACTGACATTTGTTGATGCTTGCTGAATGTTTGTGGGGACCAAACAGTGGATAAGAGCGCAGTGAGGTGGTGGATGGTGCATTTGAGCAGTGGCAACAGCGACAGTAGTCACTTCCAGTGGTGCAAATATTTTTTAGCATGGCATGCAGGCTCAGTTCATTGCTGGTGAAAATGCACAGCTAATAGTGGTGACTGTATTCAAAAATAGCATTTTTTAGCTGAGAATTTGCTGTATCAAACAGTGTTACTGTGCTCTTTGTATCTGTTATAGTTTCCACGGAAAAAATAGGAGGCATTATTTTCAGAGTGACATACGTGCATACACACATGCATACAGATAGAAAGCAAAGCAGAGAGATAAACAAAGCAATGAGAAAAAAATCTTATTTATGAGAGGTGGAGCGAGGTTGAAAAGTGAAAGTAGGTGACAGTTCCTTCCTCAGTTTTCATCTCTTACGTTGTTTTACATGGCTGTAGCAAGCCATAACAAGCCAGAGCTTTAAATAACTGTAATATGTATTGCAGGGTTACAATCTATATGACTTAATTAAATGTAAATGTCAGGTTGCTTTTCTCACTTTATTGTTTCGAGAGTGAAACTGAATGTTAACTAATTTCGTTTGTAAATGCAAATGATTTGAGAGCACATACAGCTTTGTACAATGATAGATGATTATTTTTAGCTTCATTTAATTAAATCAGATGCTAATTTCAGTATCTACATTTAAAATTATTTATATATATATATATATTTCCATGGTGTATTTTGCTGACAGTTTAAGCTACTTGGACTTGAGGAGATTGTTGTATAAGAGAATGATACTAATACATACAGATATTGCTTAATTTGCTTAACTCCTCTTTTGTTCCACAAGCGTGCTGTTGGATTTTTATGTTTTTTTGGAAAACATCATGGAGCAATGTTTCTAAATGAGGTGAGAGTCAGGAGACTTTAATTGCACTTCAGGCCTTGCCAGCGACCTGTTGTGTGAGTCTGGGCAATGTACTTCAGATCCTTGTGCCTCTGTTTCCCACTCTATTTTTGTATATCAGAATTCTTTCAGGAAGGAATTCTCTCTTAAGTGTTCACATAGCACTTTGATTTCCTTTTTGAGCTCCAGGCACTAAAAGTAAGTATTTTCACATTAAGTATTTCAGTGAGCAATGCTGTAAGCCTTTTATTTTTTATGGAGGCAACCCCGCAGACTGTGGCTGTGAGCCTGCTCTTATCTTTGCATTGGCTTCTGTTTTTGAGCCATTTGAATAGGGAATACAGCATTAGTGCCTCTTATAATCAACATTCTTCTGCCAACATCCATTCTCAGCCTATTAAAAGAAAAAGATAGTTTTGAGAACTCTGTAAATAGTGAAAGATCTATTATGCTGTCCACTAAAAACTTAGCATAGGCTATAGGAGTGATTTTAATTGAGATTTTTACAACCGTTTGATAACACTGTTTTGATCACCGTATTTAGGGCTGGATTCCAGCAGTGGACATAAAACCTCTGACTAATCCACCGAGTCACCCAGTCCCTGTCATATATTGCTTAATGGCCCATGCTGCCAGGAATTATAATAGCTTTCTAGTACTTTTTTTTTTTTTTTTTTAAATTCATGGGCACAAACCCTTACATAAGTTTAAAACTCAAATTTGTAAAAAGTCAAGGAAAACTTACTAGAGCTACATTAAGCTGCAGACTTTTTATTTACAAGTGTATAGAATCTGAAATCACATATAGTATAAGTTAATGACTAATATTCCAACTTTGGTTGGTTAATGTTTGCAGGGCACTTACAGATGCTAGAATAATCTCTAATGTTTTTGCTCAATCTGCTCTGGAGATGGATGAAATAAATAGTTTAAACTAATTAATGTAACACCAGCTGTTACAAGTGCTTGGCAGACGTCTGTGAGTTTTGATGGGCAGAGAGCGGCTGTTGTACTTGACTTTATTTTAGTACAATGTTGATCACAGTGTAAGCTGGAATAAACGACGAGCCAAAGGAAGGAACAGAGGATAAATTCTGTGTAATGTAAAATAAATATTGCCCTTTTTCTGAAAATATTTTTGAGGTCGAGGGAGAGTTATAGTGGACTTCTATTAAGGCATAAGTGCTGTGACAGAAGCTGTTGTAACCATGCTTTACAAAAGCTGCAAATGTATACATACATCTACAAAAAATCAGCATTGCCTGTAGTTTCCAAAATGTCTTAAGGCTTAGTGTGAGCATTTGGGCTATGTATTTCATTTCTACCTAGTAATTGCTGCTAGAAAGAAATACTGTTTAGGACAGACAAAGAAATAAAAATATTATTTTTAGAAATGTTGCATGTTTGTAGATAATAAGTTTTTTTTTTTTTTTTTTCTTCTGCTATTTGTATGCAATTGGTTGTATCATACATTCTTATTTTTTTAGCACTCCAAAAAATGAGCAAAAACTTTCAAGGTGCAAAGTAGTTATGTCAGCCAAAGCTTAGCTCTTTGTGAGGTAGTCATAATTTATCACTTCATGGTCAGAAAAAGCCACAAAGCTTAAAATACATTTCTGATGAGAATTCATTGTTTCCACATTATTTAATAAGAAGTTTAAGTATCCAAATGACTTCTCTCCAGAAGTTGGAAGGTAGAGCAATTGTGCTGTGACAGAGAAACGATGGCTGCTATCTCTCTGCGTGCCAGCATTAAGATAACAGTGTCATTGTACAAATTGTTACCCCGTGAATGTGTCTAATAAGTTATTATAGCGTGCTGAGCAGATGGCAAGTGTGCTCCTTGAAAGAATTGATGGATGGGATATGATGTCATCAGTGAGATGACAAGGTTCACAAGGTACTTGACCTCCAAGAATAAGTCCTAGCTGGTTAGAATTCTAAATGGTGAACTTTTGTGACATTGGCTAAATGGGAAATATGTGCAATTTGTATTTCTTTATGGTAGTGTTTACCCTCTTCACTGAACTCCACATAATGGGATTTGGTCCCTGAAGACCTGGAGATACTGTTGGAAGGTTTCACCCTGTAACCTTCAGAGGCTTTCATATACAAATCTATATGTCTAAACTTTAACAAAATCCCCCTGTATGGTATTTATGAAGTCAAGTTCATATCTCTACCTTCCTTTCCTGTATGTATTTATGTAGAAATAATTTGATTGAGATGATCAATTAATTTCATGTGTTCTTTCAAAAGAAAAAACTGCTGACTCAATAAGAATGTAAAAAGCATAAAATTATATTTTGCAATTTTATCAGACAAACAGTGCTTAAAATTATGGACTATCCTTCTATGCCAAGGATATGCTAATAATTTTATTTATGACTAGGATATCTATCTCTAAATTGAATATGTATTCAATTTATGTAGGACAAACAGTCCTACCTACCTATTGCTCTATCAAGAAATCTTCCTTTTTATTCTGTTCCCAATTATAGTTAAAGTAAAATTTCATTGTTGAAAAAAAGGCTTCTCAAATAGCCCTCTTAGTTCTCTGCATGATTCATGAAATGAATAAGGTGCATGGGAAAGCCTCAGGAGAAACTAACTCTTTAAGAAGAGGCAACACAGCTGTGTGGAATACACACCTACCTTCTCCTCTTTGTTGTACAGTGAATTTAGGCCCTTATTTACAGAGACTGAATAAACTAGACTGAGAGTGTCTACCCTTCATCTCTTCAGACATTCCATAAACCCCACTGATTACAAAGTGAGCTATTTGTATGTATTTTTTATGAGCAATTATACAGCCAGACATATGCTTCAAAATCTGGAATTAAAAGTTTTTATTAACAAATTGCGCATTGGAAACAGAAGAACTACTACAAGGGAATACAGTGAGAATATATCAGTAAGAGAACAATGGAAACAAAAGGGATAAATCAATACTAAGTGTATATATTATGCCTTTTCTGCAATTAAAGTTTAAGGGAAAGTGTTTGAGGTTATTTTTATTAATCCATGAAATTCAAAAGCTTTTTTTTTTTCATAGATTTAGCTTTATTTTGGCATGACCAAAGTCAGGAAGGTAGGCAGAAGAGATATGACCATAATAGTTAGCCTTTTTAAATCTTTTAATAGACACTCATGATTTCTTAAAATGCTTATTGCTATCTGGCTGCTTTCAAATGAGGAAATGTATTTATTGTGGAAAATACTATCATATTTTTTGATTGCTTGCAGAACAAAAGATCAGTATATATATAAAAAACAAAACAAACAACAACAAAAAAACCAGCACAGCAACAGCACCTATGAGAACTCATACATGCATACCTGTTCTGAATTCCTTATGCTATTTATTTTCAACATGGATGGTTCCTTGATATATTTGAATATTCATTTGACAACGTAGTGCTTGCTAACATGAACGGAAACTAGGAAAGCAGATGATAGTACTACAGATCTTATGAATAAAAGCAATATCTTTTTTACATTTCATAACGTTCTGACTTTCAAATGAATAAAAGTTGTTTGTGAAATTTCTGCTACTGGGAAATATTGATCCATTTTTAAAATAAGCTTACAGGTGCAATAACGCTTTCATAAACATTCTTCAAATTGCTTCTCTCTTTCTTGTATAAATAAAATGCTGAGGATTCCTAAAATCTGAATTACAGAAAAGCTATGGATTGAGTGGTAAATGTTATAACAAAGTGTCAATTTTAGAATAATTACTTTGAAAATATGAATTACAATTTAAAGTTGCCATCTATGTATTGATTTTAAATCCATGTCCTTAATCAGTGAAGCCAGTGCAGCTGTTTCACACATGATGTAACCTTGTATCTGGTTTTCTTGGTACAGAAAATGTATAGCCATTAGAGGGTAGATGAGGAAGCTCTCATATCATACTTCTTCCTTTTACTCCAGTAATAAAGGCAGCAGTATGGTGCTTGCAAGAAATAGTAACTTATTTGTATATGACTTGTAAATAGTTATCCCTTTACAAATAGTTTACTATCCATATCAGATTATTCTTGCCAGTTTGCTTAAATATGTCACAAGAGGAGAAACCTGCTCAAAAGAAGTATAAGTAGGGCAGCCCAGAGATGAATCTTTAAACAAAAATGTTCATTAACTATACTATACACAGTCTGGTAGTGGGTTGATTCAATGGATTTGGCTCTGTTCTTCTAAAGTAAACTGTTGGCTATATCAATGTCCACCAGTTTGTTAGCATAATTGAATAATACTCTGTGAAAATCCCTAAAGTCACTCAGATGAGTTTATCAAGTGATCTGATGATAGATTATTCATTTGAGTTTTCAGTTTTTAATAAAACGGGAAGAGTAGAATCCATATTTCATACAATTATCATAGATGTATTGATTATGCAGTGGAAGGATGTTCAGTAGCTATGTCTTTTCTACCCACATACATGTACACATGTATGATGTATGTGCTAGAGGTACATAAAGTTTTAATACAAGGTAAATGAGTGTTCTCTGAGCTCTCTTTGCCATATGGCCCCTGTGGAGGATAGAGGGCCCTGGCTAGCTTAAGCCTGCCATATGGACCTGGTGGAAAAAGGTAAGTCTTACACACAGAGCAAACCTACCATATGGACTGGGTGGAGCACTCAGAACTCTAAACATTTCTCATACACAAGGGCCTTTTACACAGAAGAATGTAAAAACATGCATAATACATTACACAACAAAGCCATTGAAAAATGGATCAATTGTTTAGATTTAATATGATGCTTTCAAGCAGTGCCCAAAACTATATAAATAATCAGGGTTTATTTTGAAATAGTAAAGAAGATCATCAATCATTTACAGCTGACTATTTTACTTTGCATTTAACATCTGCTGTATAATGGGACTGTACAGTACCACCCTTAATGCCGTATGAAAACAAAACAGCCAAAAATAGTGATAGGGTTAAAACCAAGTTTATCTGAATGTATTCCCTCGTTGTCTTTCTTTCCCCTCTCATGTTAAACTGAAAAATAAATTTAAACTTCATGTAAAACTGTGTGACAAGTCCTGGACTTAGAAATGTCATCTACATTCTTAACTCTTTTGGGCAATAGGCTTAGAGCAGCGATTCAACTTTATTTGAAACTGAAAGGATCTGTGCTAACCGAAGCTCAGCTTTTTGGATGTGTAAGATGCCTGTTGCTTTAAATTCCACAAATCTTTATTTGCCTTCCACTGTGAAAATGATGCTAGATAGTGGTGTTTTCTTTCACAGACCAAAGTGATAGTAAAGTAGCATAGTAAAATGACCATCATATTTCAAACTGCTGGGCATCCTTTTTGATCCTTCCTATGCATTCCCATGTAATCACAAATCCACTGGCTTGAATTATTTATAATATGTATTAAAAAAACAACCAAACAAAAAAGCCACACCACACCACATACCAAAATTCAGATCAGGAGCACTTCAAAGAAGATTATGCCAAAATATAGGAAAATGCAACATAAATTATATTCTTAAAACCTTGTTTCCTATTTTCTTGTCTGTTCTGATGATGATTTATATATTTTTTCACTGTTTTACATGCCAAAATGAATAAGCAGAGAAGTCAAATCTATTTTGGTTGGCAAATAGGAAGATTATTTAGGCTAATATGTCCCTTCAAATTTTTTTAACAATCTTTTCCTTTTCTTGAGCTATATATTTTTTACACTGGTCTTTAGTTAGACCAGACATTTCAAGAAACTGACTCATTTCTTCATACACTGAAGAGGGAAAAACAAAAGCAAAAAAAAAACAAATTTCAGAAACAATATATATTTCTGAAAAAAAAAAAAAGGGGGGGGGACAGAAAAGATTCTAGAAAGCAGTAGAATATACTGAGTTGGAGAAAACTAGGACAAAGGGAAGATAAAGAAGGTGATTCTGAAAAAAATAAAGAAGAATTCAGATTTTAGTTTTTGAAGTTGCCAGATTATACCAAAATTTGCTAGAAGAGCAGCCTTTGTTAGCAACACTGACCTCCCTTCAAAAAGTGTAGAACACTGAGGTTGCTGTGACTTGCTCACCTTCGTCTTCAGAGTGCAACAGTTCATAAAACCTTGCAGGACAGTCGTGTCCTGATACAACTCCTGTTCTTTCTCTAGTTGGGTTAAAAGCCAACCTGTTTTCATGGTGCTGAATAAAAGTATTATCCTTAAATATGTAGTGAGCCCATCAGGTTAAGATAATAAGCCCCATGCTGTTTGTTTCAGTATGGTTAGTAAATAAGGCATAATTTATCATATAGTAATAAAGAGATTTGAAACCACTCTTAGTATTTGTATTTTGTTTCATTGCTCTTGTTACATAATATTTATAACTGCTTAAGAAATTATATAAATATTCTTTTTCTAAATATGTTATTGTTATAAGTATTGAGACACCTGCATAGATTTTTCTGTGAAACAAAATTAATAAAATGCTTAGATCCTATGGAGGAGTTGTAATGCTTATTTCCTTCATATTAGAATGTAGATAAAAGGCAGAATGCAATATTTCATTTCAGTGAAGGCTGGAAACTGGATCCTGGAAAAGATTTTAATTTACCTATATGTATATGGCATGTTTGCTGTGCAGGGTACCTTAATTTTTTATATTCATTGTCAACCACACTGACCTGGGTTACACGGCGACTCCAGGCAATATTTTTCTTCTGTGCTGAATGTGGCCTCGTAATGTATAAATACATAAAGGATATTTTTTGGTCTTTTATAATATGTATTCTGATATATTATCATAAATTACATATTCAAATGCATGAAGACATGCAGGCCAAATCATGTCTGTGTTTTCAAAAATAAAAGCAGTAAGTGCAAGCTTATTTTAAAGTGGATACCTCAAATGGAGCAGAAAACATTAGAGGTAAAACTTCTACATTATTTTATCAGTGAGCATCAAGCTAGTGAATGCCATAGAAATGTCACTAATGGACACATTCTGGCAGCTTGTTGCAGATGTTTGATGAATGAAGTGCAAGAGGAATCATATCAGATGTAAAAATGCTTGCCTTTTCATTGTGAATTTTATTTTTGAGCACTCTAGGGTTTAGGGATTTTGGTTTGTTTATTATTATGGATTTATGTGAAAATCAGATATTCAGATATCATCTATAGGCAATGAGTTGAAAAATGTAGCTATAGTGTTGTAAAGGACTGTTTCTGATCATATAAACTATGAAACTAATATTGAACTCCCGTAGGCAGACAGCCAAAATTCTACTAGGATATCATAACCATATAATCCAAAATGTGTACATCAATTATTGTCTACAACATTTGCATCTGAGTACTGGAACCACTCCATAGATAGACACATTAAGGATGTTTATTACATTTGGAAAAAAAAAAAAAAAAAAGAAAGAAAGAAAGAGAAAAAAAAAAAGATTTAAGTATAATCAACAGTCTTTTATGTGAATGTGTATTTTTAGCTCCAAAACTAAGGAAGCCTCTGTGCTGTGCTGCTTCATGATGTTTGAATAACACACTCATTTTGTATTCTTACTGCTGGTGAGAATTTGTCAAAATGCTTTTGTTTTTGATTGCTATTTCCATACTGGCTATGAGAGGAACTAAGGTCTTGGAGTTACTATATCACATATTTCTATTAAAAATATTTCTGTATTTCCATTTAGATGCTTAATTAAAGACTGCTACTGAGCCGCTCGTGGTATAGTGGTGATTACCTTAAGTTGTGTGTGTACAGGGCTTGGCTAGCACTGTCTTCCAGTCGCTTTCTTTGTGAAGCAGGATTTCTTCCAATGCATTTGGAGTTTTTCCTTACATATTCAAGATTTCCCGAGTCTATTAGTCAGTATCCCAAGGCAGTGTGTTGGTTGAGACGATCTGGCTTTTTTTATTATTTTTTTCTGTTATTTTATTGGCATCTTTAGCTGTAAGAGTGAGGTGCTAATACATCTGAGATAGGAATTTTGGCATTTAAGGTTGGGAACAGCTCTTCTTAGTGTGATTCCAATGGTAGACATTTTTAGGTTGGTCATCTAATTCAGAGGTCTAATTAATACATTATCAACCTAAATATTAGGGGTATGCAAAAATATTCTATTTTTATTGATGAAGTTATTAAAATCAAGTGTAATGACTGGGATGCCATACAGGAAAGTGAAGTAAATGTGAACATGCATGTATTTAAAGCAGGTTAAAAAGAGCTGTTACTGAGCTGTTACTTTATATCTTTACCTAAAATATGATATTTTCTCCTGTTAATTACAGAAGAATCGTGACACTTATTTTGTATGAATGTTGACTGAAACAACTAGATCAATAGATACAGCTTTAGAAATTCTGATCAGATAAAGATTTTTCTGCTCTGGTGGAAGACCAGTTTAAGCCAGCATAAATGCAAAGTGTTTAAACCTCTTCTGACTTCTCTTTAATTTCTCAGATATACTTTGTGAAGGACTGTTTACACAGAATCACAGAATCATAGGGGTTGGAAGGGACCTCCAGAGATCATCGAGTCCAACCCCCCTGCCAAAGCAGGTTCCCTACAGTAGGTCGCACAGGTAGGCATCCAGGCAGGTCTTGAACATCTCCAGAGAAGGAGACTCCACCACCTCCCTGGGCAGCCTGTTCCAGTGCTCCGTCACCCTCACTGTAAAGAAGTTCTTGCGCACATTTGTGCAGAACTTCCTGTGCTGCAATTTCCGGCCGTTTCCCCTTGTCCTGTCTCCACAACTGATGAAAACAGTCTGGCCTCGTCACTCTGCCCCCACACCTTAGATATTTATAGACCTGGATCAGGTCCCCTCTCAGTCTTCTTTTCTCAAGGCTAAACAGACCCAGTTCACTCAGCCTTTCTTCATAGGAGAGATGCTCCAGGCCCTTCACCATTTTTGTGGCCCTCTGCTGGACTCTTTCCAAGAGATCCCTGTCTTTTTGTACTGGGGAGCCCAGAACTGGACACAGTACTCCAGATAAGGTCTTACTAGGGCAGAGTAGAGGGGGAGGATCACCTCCCTCAACCTGCTGGCCACGTTTTTTTATTGCACCCCAAAACGCCACTGGTCTTCTTGGCCACAAGGGCACACTGCTGGCTCATGGCCAACCTGTTGTCAACCAGGAGACTCAGGTCCCTCTCTGCAGAGCTCCTCTCCAGTAGGTCATCCCCCAACCTGTACTGGTGCATGCAATTATTCCTTCCTAGATGCAAGACTCTACACTTGCTTTTGTTAAACCTCATCTGGTTCCTCTCTGCCCAGCTCTCCAGCCTGTCCAAGTCTCGCTGAATGGTAGCACAGCCTTCATGTTTATTTTTGTGTTGTCTCTTTACACCAGGTGCCAAGTGTATGCAGTCTACCTCATCTGCTCACCAACAGTGCTGGGAGCTGTTGTCAGGTTATGTGTTGCTGAATGAATGGCAACTGCTGAAGGCTGCACAGGCATACCACTGTCTTTTCACTTTCTGGTTGGTAATCCAGTCTGCCGTTAGCAGGTTACCAGAGGCCATGTGACAAGGCTGTGGCAGTGCTGATGCTCAATACACCATAATTGCAACATGACTATATAGGGAGTTTCTGAACACGTGGGCTTCATTTTTTTTTTTCTGAAGAGAATGAATATTAGGCATATTAATTGAACACAGACCAACCAATCAACCAAATGAAAACAATCCAGTCTGCTCAGAGAGCTTGTGCATGCCCTGCCCCTGGAACTGTTCAGGCCCAGGTTGGATGGTGTCCTGGGCAGCCTGGTCTAGTATTAGATGTGGAGTTTGGCAGCCCTGTATGTGGCAAGGGGGCTGGAGCTTGATGATCCTTGAGGATCAACCCAAGTCATTCTGTGATTCTATGACTCTATGAATCCACAATACAAACAAAAAAAACAGTATGAATGCAGTGCAGTTCCAGGCACAAAACCTTCACTTTCAGAGAATTACAAGTTACCAACTGTGCTTATCAAGAATTCCCTTCTTACAACTTGTAACTTACATAAAAAGTCTGTTATTCTTTAATCACCTTAAATTCCAAAAGAATAGATGGTCCTGAGTATTAAGCCAAAGCATTTTTCATTTGAAATAATCCAGCAAAATCAAGCAAAATATATTTGTTACTTTTTGTGGTATTTTTTCTCTGCCTTTTGCGGTAGCCATACAAAGACATTTAAAGTGTAGAGAACAGGCAATACAAAATTAAGATTGTATGCGTTGGACATATTCGCTTGTGTGTTGTTTTTATCTGTTCATAATTTTGAAAATGTAAGGCTTAGTATGCAATACACTCATTCTGTTTTTAAGTCCAATCCCTAGTTTAACGTTTGATGCTAATCATAAATCCTGATCTGATTCAGCATACTTGGCTTGATCTTTGGTGTTGCATATATTCAGGAAAGCCAGAAAGATAGTTGGGCTACCTGGGGTAGGCTGTGAGCTTCTAAAGCCAACACAGTAAAATAAATGAGATGGCTAGTATCATGGGTGGTAGGTTTTGATTTCCCAACCACATCCTCTTTGTTACGTGGATGATTATTGACACAAGTTCAGATTATGAACATGACTCCAGAAAAAGCTGAGAATTGCATTTATGAATGTGTAATGAGCCACATTCACACAACTCTCCACATACACTTGTGCACAGAAGCACTTCTTGTAGAATTGCTATGAAGCAGAGGAACATTCCTGTTAGCACTCAGAATTACCTGGCTGATGGAGTGGAGCTAGTGGAATGCTAACTGGGACATTTGACATGAATCAGTAAAATACATTTATACTTTTTTCAGCATCCAAAGCACAGTTGGCTTTTATCAGTATTAGATCTCTGCCAGTAGCATTTAAGTATCTTTAAAAAAGAAGTAATGGACATAGTACTCGTATTTAAGAACTTCAAGTTACAATATTATCACATGCCTTGTGTTTATACTAATATATTGCTCAAAAACACATTAAAATATTTAATGTACCTTTCTCACCGTCATTTTTCCTTAGAATTTGTATTTCGTTAGGGTTGGTTAAAGTTCATTATCATCAGGTGTTCAAGATACTTGTACTATATATGCTGAATTCTTTTTTGGAGTCACCTCTGAATATCCTGCTTTTCCTGACCATTTGGTGTACTTAAATGCATAAAATGCACTTTTATTCTGTGCAAATTTCTGTGAGTGAACAGAACAATTTTTGATATAGGGACAGCAAAACAGTATTATTCTATTTGGGGCATTATATATTATTACGCTTCCAAACGTCAAAGCAATACTAGCATTTTAACATTTTATTATATGGTAAAATACATTTGTTAAAAAAATATGAAGGATAATTTATTCTAAAATATTGTGAAATCCTTAGAATAAATAAACCAGTAAATGCTACTTAACCCAACCCCAATCGGTAATAGGCTGCAAAATAAGATAAAAGTTATTAGAATAATCCTTTTATTGAAAGAGAAAATTAGATAAGTTGTGCTGATTGACTCTGAGGCCCTCCTCGGGACATATAAAATGAAGAATAAACTGAACGTGATCTAGTCCAAAGAGCCTGAAGAAATCCTCACATCATCACTAATTACATTTTTACTTTTTGGATGTATTTTGCCAACTCTTCATTCATTTACAGTGATTTTACAGCATTAATTCCTTAACAAAACTAAAATGCTTATCTTTAAAGTAGATGTTTTTATGCATTTGATTTTACCAGTAATAAATTTCATTTGCAGTGAAGTACTGTGCTTGAAACACAACAATCGTAGCTTATACAAATATGTTGTGTTGAACAGCATAGCATTTTGTTAATTTCTTGCTGAGTTAGTACAAATTTCTTACTCCTTGGGCACTTTTTTCTCCATGATTTCATCTCAGTTTCACTATCCTTCTCCAAACTATTTGTCTACCTTAAGTCTCTTCCTATCCTGTTTTCTCAGTTTAGCTTTCACTCAGTTCTTTATTAGTCTCTATCTCCTTTTCAAGTCATACCAGTTTCCAAACTTCCACATCTCAGTGTCAACCCACAATACGTCTGCCTTTGTGCTTGCACTAAATGCTATGAGTGAGTTGTTTAAGGAACAAATGTTTGAAGTATTTTATAGAGAACCAAAAAATCATCAGGACACTTAACAAAGAGCAATTAAAATTATAGAAAGACATTAATCTATGGAGTATTTTTTGAGTCAGCCATTATCTCTTGCTTTCAAATATCAACATTCTCCATTCTGATTAGTGACCAGTCTAAACTTTTCCTATTTGCATTTGGGAACACAGACAATAGACTGGCTACCACTGTTCATCTATTATTGTTTAAATAGCTGTCACAGCTTCCATAGTGTCTATTTCCATGTTATCTCATGAAGAACAAAATAGAATGGCAACATACCAAGTGTGAAAATGTGAAAAATGTTACTTGTATTTGGCCCAAACCTGCTGTTGTTCACAGATAAAATCTAGTTTGATCAAAAACAGGTTACTTTTTGAAACTGAGGAGCAATTAGTTTAATGGATGTGGCATCTGCAAATATTTTGAAGATAGGTGTTGATTTCAGACTTGCCTGTTATGGTGATTTAGTTCCAGTGTACCGTACAGATTCATCTCTGCTCTGATACTGCAGAGATTTCAATAATAGTTTGTCCAATCCTTGTTTTTCTGTTAATTTATAACATCTTGGTGGTCAGCACAAGCCAAGACAGGCCTGGCCACTTCTTTGTTCAACCTTGTTCTTTCTTTTCATCTCTTTTACTGTTCTGCTCCCAGCTCTGACAATGGAGTTGTAGATTGAACCTATTTCTCCTCTTGCCCCAACTTTTCTTTGAATGCTTCCTTTGATGTATTCAGACTAAAAATGCCAGATCTCTGTCTCCCAGCAAGGGCTTATCATTTCTGCAGTGTTGCTCCGCTAGCAGGTTGAGGACCGTTAGTAGTTCCTTTGCAGCAGTTCAAAAGATGCTATGTTAATGATTATTTGGAAACAAAGATGGAACACTGTGTTGAGAAAAGAGAACTTAGGCAGGAATGGAAGATTTTTAAATGCTTCAGTGGCAAGAGGTCATATTATTATTGCTACTAAGATATGTGGTTTTGTTTTAATTGGCCATGTTTACAATGTGCTTTTTCTTAAAAATGCATTTTTTCAAGATTCCCTCAATCATTGCTTATCTCACATCCACAAATATTCATGCTTCCTGTGTATAATATGTACATTTGCTCTGTTTCAAACATACTCACACTCAAAGTTTATTTCACATGGGACATCAGGAAAACAAAGCCACATTAGTCTGACATTTTTTTCTGAGTTTAAATTTCATTAAACTAAGTTCACTGTAAGTTCAACTCTCTAGTCTTCCCCTTCAGTGTAAATTTGTTTCTGTTATTTATTATAATAGAAGAGTTTGGATTTTGAGTTCATTCTATTATCCATAACTTTAATCCTTTGAAGTTATTTTGCCTATTGAAAAACGGTGCCGTACATTGTTGAGAAAACCATTACGAACATGTTTTGAGCATGCCTAAAATACAGTAAAAAACATGTATTTATAATTAAAGTAAAGCAGAGACTTTAATCCTTTGCCCAAAATCTCAGGTAAGACCTATGTTAGGAGTTTTCTTTATCTCAACGATTACATTGAAAGAACAGTTTTTAAGCAAAGTAAGGTCTATGTATTTTTTTAGGTAGGTGAGTTTTATCTGATATGTTTTAAAACATTTTTTCAGCTCAAGGCCTAAAATTTTAGTAAGATTTTAAGTTATTTCAAGAAGGATGAGAGATTTTTGGCCTATCTCTGTGACAAACCTAGAGGCATACTTTCACATTTGTATAATTTAGTTCCATGATGCATACTAGTGATTAAACTCTTCCTTTCTATGCCATGCAAGTCAATACTTTCTCTGGGACCACTAGTATATGGAGGACTTCAGTCAAAAACTCACATAAATACCAAACAGGAGGTTTGTAGCTTTTTTAACATTGTGTATGAAACATTTGTGAAAGCCATATTTACATCAATCAAAAATAATATCGTGCAGCCTTTATCAGTCTATAATAATTTTTGCTTAAGTTTGAATTGTTTGTTATGATTAATGAACACGTAACAATACTGACAGCAGTTTGGAAAAAAAAAAAAAAAAAAAAAAAAAAGAGAATTATTCTTCACACTAGAACGTGATTTCAGAAGATGATGAACTAGCAGGAATACTTGAGAGCAGTAATGTAGTTTACAATATCCAGGATTACCTATTTGTTTATTTTTCCTAATGTGGTGAATATATCTATAATATTTTTAAAGTTGAAAAGAAAATAAAAAACTATTATTTAGGGTCAAGTTATTGTATGTTACAACAAAATGATGACAGACAGCAGAATAGCGTGAGGAATAGATGATGCACACAGAGTACATTTTTCATAGTCTACTTTTAATCTTGTAAGATATAGGTTCAGTCATCTACAGCCAGTTTTTCTGAACAGTCTGTTGAGATCAGACTGGAAAATCTGATGAAATATATTTAACAAAATCTTTTTATGGGCTGAAGCTTTCCTTGGTAAACATTACTTTGTTTCACAAAGCTTAGCTTGGTAAACTTTTTACTTAAGACTTTATGAGAAAGTAAAAATTGTGCCACAGATTGTAAAACACAGAGAATATTAAATGGGCTTTTACTCCTTTTGTAGGCTATTCTCAGCCTAAGCCCTGTGAACTGAGAAGAACAGTTTTCATGGTATGGTTGAGCATTCCAAATGTAGATCTTTCTATCTGAACAAGTCATCTGAGGCTCCTCTTACAGTTAACAGGAACTTCTAGAGGAAGATTTTTCTCCTTCTGTATCCTTCTGATGGCTATAATAGTTTATATGGATTAGCACCTTAAAACGCTGTATTCCTCTTCACTAGCTATAGAAAGAGCCAGGTGGGACAAGCCGAGGAGCCTATTTTGGCATTTCTGTGCCAAAATAGATTGTGGATGCAGCTTTTCGCTAGCACCATTAAGTTGTGGCCAGCACAGTGGAGCCCATGAGGAGATGGAGAAAGGAATAAGCAACTGAAAGTGCTTAACAGAGATTTCTTTTGTCTGGAATGTTGATGGAAATGAAATTCTGGGATGAACAGGGATTCTGAGTTATAGTGTGCTTTCCCTTGGCTGCTGAAACACTCTAACCCGTTCTTTGAAAAGACTTCAATTTTTGTATCTCTAGACTATTGCCACTTTACAATATACAGCACCTCACTTCTTTTTATTTCTTTCTAGGAAAATAGCGTCAGGACTTTTATATCATACGTTTCCCAATGTGTATGCTAGAATAAAAAGTGAACTACAACTATTCATTAAAACTGTAATAAAATACATTGCAGAAAAAAAAAAAAGAAATTAATACACCTCAAAAAATATGTATCATGTTGATCAAAGCTAAATGAAATAGACTAAGGCTGACAAACTCTCATGTAGTCAAACAGCTGTGCAGAGTTCTGTATGCATTCTGATGCCACGGAATTGTATTGAGATACATCAGTGTTTCAGTTAATGACTGAGCCGTTACTAAGACAAATATGCATAGATATATGTATCTAAATACATGTATAAATAGTTTTCCTTTTTGAAGAATTCAGATTAACATCTGGTGCAATGAGCTTGACCTAAATTTCTGTATCATATCAACGGTAGTCTAAAAATATTTCAAAAATTAAAAAAAAAAAAGAAAAAGAAAAAAAAAAAAAGACGTATAATGAAGTTTTTTTTCTTCTTTTTTTTTTTTTTTTTTCTTCACTTACTTTATAATCCACTCACAGATTATCTATGAAACACTAATCTTAGAAGTCTGCAGACTCGGGGAGTCTTTTCCCGTTGTGATGTCACAACTGATCAGATCTGATTGTTATGATGATTCCACTAAGGAGTTGAGCACTAATTGTTAGAACATGTCTGTGTTTAAAAAAAATTAGGCCAATGATTGTAACCATGCTGTTAATATCATTTATTGTTCAGAGCATGTTTCAGCTGTGCGAATCAGGTATACTTTTTTGATTAAAAATGCCTAGACAGTCTGTAGATTTTCTGTTTGCAGAATCTTCTGACCTGTAAATGAAAGCATTGTGTGGGAAGGGTTAATTGTATAGCAAACCTTATGTTCAAATTTTTCTCTTATATGAAATATATGTCATGCTAGCAAATATTCTATTGTCAGTTCAAATAGAACACAAACTAAAATGAGATAATTGGTAAGGTGCCCATAAAGTCAGCTTGAATATTTTATCACGAGTATATGTGAGATAATATTTGTTTTAAAAAGATTCTATGGCACTGTAAACTCAGTCTCATTAGAGACTGCATTTAAAAGGCTTATAAAGTTACTCATTAATGTTATCTTGTTGTATCTCCACAGCTTTTTCATTAAAGAAAATTCAGCAGAAAGCATTTTCTCCTGATAGCAGGAACCAATTTGCAATAAATGTTCTGGAAACCACTAGGGAAGCCATTACTGAAGTCTAATAAAAACAGACAAGCGTAACTTGTTCTATATTTTTGTTTCAATCACATACAGATGAGACCCCGCTCTCCACACCAACTGCAAGAGACAGCCTTGACAAACTTTCTCTAACTGGGCATGGGCAACCACTACCTCCAGGTTTTCCATCTCCTTTTCTATTCCCTGATGGATTGTCCTCCATAGAGACCCTTCTGACTAACATCCAGGTAGGCCTTTCTGTAGATCAGCTTAAAGGAGTGGAGAGGAGCCAGTTGTTCAGATTTGTCTACATTAATACAACCATTTTAGCTTAATCAGTTCATAAGATTATTTGGATAAACTAATTTGCTGAAACTTTCTAGTAATTTGGGATTTAAAGAAACCGCAACAAATGAATGAATTTAGAAGCTGTCAGTTACAGTACATAAAAAAATAGATTGTGTATTAGACCACAGCAGAGAATTTGATGAAAATGGCATTGGGGTGTTTAATAACATTGGTCTTAAATGCTCTTTTTATTACAGGCTAATGAAATGTATCTTACTATTTAGGTATATCTCATTTACTAAACAGAGAAACATTTCTTTAATAAATAGTTATTTCAAATTGCTGCAGTGCCAAGGTGGAAATGATATTTAAAGCTATTTGAAATGTGTCTCTCATAAAAGCATTCACAAAAACATTCACAAAAAAGCACTTCTTTTATAAGTAAGCTCATTTCACTTAAAGTAATGTCTTCAAAGAATAGACTTCAAAGGGTATTACCAAATTTTCTGCAGATTTCCTATTCAGTAGTCAGAATGTCTATTGTGTGCATAGTACAGCCTGATTCAAATATTGTCCAAGGTATACATTTGCCTAGATGCTAGTGTTTAATATTAGAATGAAGATTTTTTTTCCCCACAAATTCAGTGATCATATGTTCTCCAGATGCAATTTTTGCAGCGGTATGTTGCATGAAGAAGCATAATGTTAGTGCAAGAAATAATGCAGCCATACTGTATTCATTACATACAACCTTTGTTTGTGCAGCTTCTAACTTCCAATATACTTTTTTTTCCTGCAAATGTATCGAGTCAGTTCAGTTTTATTCAGAAAGCACTATGCAACATAGGGCCAAAGCCTCTTTGCTTTGTTTTCCTAAGCAAACTCTTTCAACTTTATGGCCCTTTGTATTTGTTTTATGAAAAGTATACAGGATCCCTTTATTAGTGATGTTTTGAGTTCTAACAACGAAAAAAGATAAAAAAACAGTTGCTATTTAGAAATAAAGTATTATATCTGCCTGATGCAAAAGAACATAATTGTAAATGTTTTTTTTGTTTGTTTTGTTTTGTTTGTGTGGTTTTTGTTTTAGTTGTTGTAACTTGTGGATCTTATACAAATTATAAAATGTGGTAATTCTGCAACATTTAGCATTCTTCTAGCAGACCAGTTGAAATCTATAAAGAATATTTTTTTCAAAGGTACAAAAAAGTTAATAAACTATCTAATGTTTTTGCTTTGCATGCATGTACAGTAAAGTTCCTAGTAATTTTTTTGACAAATGTGTGCAGTCAATGTCTCTAGACAGCAACCTAATGAGCAAGACATTCAGCATCAACAGGTTAGCTAATCTCATGATTGAATAGGAGAGTGCTGCACGACTTCAGGATAAATGACTGGGATTAATTTGCTAAGAATGCATTCAATGTTGTTTTACAGAAAACACGAACATGAAATTCGGTCATTGCATTCATTGCTTTTTTTTAAATTATTTTTTAAAACTAATCTTATGTGTTGAAGAGAGAAAATGAGAGCTAAGATCATTAAGAAACCAGAGACTTCTTTTTGCTTTGTCTCTTTGTGTTTTTCGACTTATTGTTCCTTACTTTGATTTTCCACATCATGACAAATCACCCATCGGGGTAAACAGGTTGCATGTAAAACTCTGGATTTTTTCAGTATGTCTCTGTGTCTCACTGTATCTCTGGGAGTCCTTTCACATACCATCAAGGCATGTTTGTTTGTTGTTTTTGTTTGTTTGTTTGTTTTTTCCCCCCATACATTTAAATCTCTATCAGGACTATATAAAAAAATACTTCACTATATGCACCTATACATATATATATTTAGCTAGCTTGATTTTCCTACCTTGATAGAAAATGATAAGTATTCTCTTTAAAACAATAGAGGCTATTATAATAGCCTGTGCACAGTGGCAGTTTCTCTTATCAATGACATTTAAACAGTGTTTTCCATATTCTGTGGTTATTGTAATGAAAGGACTACCACAGATACATAAGTGAACAATGGCCCAACAGTTCCATAACTGAAGTACAGCTACAAGTTCAAACTTCTTAACAGGATTTGTGAAACGGGGAAATTTTGTACTGTGGTCACTGCTCACAATATGGTTTATGACTTTATTAGGTAATACATAAGTACCATCTGAAATCCATGATGTTTCAATACATGGGACAGAATTCTTGTCATTGGGTCAATTTTCCTTTATTCTCCTTTAGTCCAGGCACATCTTGCATCCTTTTCAGTACAGAGGTATAAATTACAAAGAGTGGAGCATCAAACTTCCTCACCATTCTCTTTTTTCAGCTGCACTAAGAATAGGTTACTAGCAACCAAGCAGATTTAACTTTCTAGAAAATATCATTTTGCCTACAGTTTGTTCCCTGCCTCCAATGTTAAGGTTCTTTTAAATAAGAAAACAGCAAAAATCTAGCCATTCTAGATGAATGATTTTGCTGTTCTCTTTTTCCAAGCATCACATATGACCAAAATGCAGACATATCACAGGACAAATGTAAGTTTGCCTGTGAAATGCAAATGAAATGTACCTTCATTAGGTCATAGAATTGGGGTACATACGTGACCTGCCACATGCTGTGGTGGAGAATGTCTATATTTTACAAATATGAAGGTCATATTACTACATAAGCAAGCAACCTCAGGCTACACAAACATGTGAGGATGGGATGGTGTTATGATCTACTGTACTGACTCAGTTGTGTGCATAATATAGAAACTGGGTACCTTCAGAAGAAATTATGTAGAGTCTGTCCTGCTTTAAAATAGAACGAAGTCAAGGTATGGGCAATAGAAACTCTAATATTGAACATTGTCAGAGTGAGGAGGAGACATGGGGACAGTGCTTTTGAGTTAAGCAGAAAATTAGTGAACACTTGATATTTGAAAATTGGGTGCAAAAAGTTGTGCAGATGTTGATGAATTTCGGTAATGCCTGTTAATTTAACTTGCGTAACTCTGGTTACTTCCTTTAAAACTGTCTACTAAACACTAATCAAGTCTTCCATGGATATCAAATCTAAACGAATAAATCTTAATCCATTGCTGTCCAACCTTTTGGCTTGCCTGGGCCTCACTGTGAAGAGGAATTGTCTTGGGCCATGTACATGTAGATCACTCAAAAATTAATGCTTCCTACTTATTTTCATGGAAACTACAATAGATATAATGAGCACAGTACCTCTGTTTGATAGAACAAATTCCCAGCTACAAAACACTGCTTTTCAACATAGTTACACCATTATCTATGCATTTCTATCAGTGATGAACATTAGCCTGCATGCCATCCTCATCAAAACCTGGACCAGTAGAGGTGACCCACTGTCACTTGTTGCCACTCCTGAAACACACCACCTAACGCTTCTCTGTGCTCACATCCATTGTTTGGTCTCCATAAACATTCAGCAAGATTTTATCATCATGTGAGTGGGTGCCATTTTTCCTGTAAGGAAGAGTTCAGTGATACCACTTTACTTCCATATCAGATGCCATTTTATGTCTGCCCCTCTACTGCTATCTGTCACACAGCAACAACATGTAACAGAATATTGTTGGGAAGGTTCAACCTTTACTGCCAATACCAACATCTGCCTCTGATGTTGTAGGCTGACATAATAACACACAAAAAATTACTTTTGGAGCAGCCTTCATGAAGCATATAATGTAGTTAATGTATGTAAATAACAAAACATTTTGATTGTTAATATTTTTATTAAAACAGTAATTAAAAAGAGCAAAAACTGATAAAACTAGTGGGATATCTGACCAGTTTTTGTGAAACTAACGCATCAGTCTGATTTGATGGCAGTGGTTCCAATTCTTAGTACTCGAGGTTCTCAAGGTGTCCATTAGAGATTTTTTATGAAATTTTGCTCTCCTGTGCTTTGTTCTAGACAATAATTGTTCACAAATATACAAATTGTACAAAAGGAATGACAGGAATAAGGCATGACTGTGAAGTGAGGGATATTTTTCTCTTATAAAAGTCTAATAAAGACACATGGTCAGATTTTTTTGTTGAATATCTCATTGCAAATCTACACATACCAATTCAAGAATGTATTGTCAAATGAAAATGGAGTTGCTAAAGTACCAAAAGATCAGTGGTTTTTCTTGCAGTCTTGAAACCTATTCTCAATTCCTTTACCATAACAGAAAGCAAGGTTACTTTTTTTTTGCTTTTCGCAAAACTGTGTTTAGCCATTTTATCAAAATACATACAATTTTTTGCCATATCTTGAGCTGGCACTGCACCGTGCCCTCCTCCCTGTGCCTTGGTTTCACCTCAGACAGTGCTAATAGCTCACTGACGGATTGTTGTTGCCAAGAGACAGATGCATGCCGAGGCCGGGCAGGGCTGCTCAGTGGGACAGACCCGCCACCATGATGGCATGGGTCAGGGGGTGGCCAGAAGATGGGATGGGCAGGGCTTAGGTTTAAATAAATAAATAAATAAATAATAAAACCAACAACAGCAAAAACCAGATAAAACCAGTAACAACAAAAAGGACGTACAGAATGTGTGGGGCACAGTACGTTTGCAACCACCTGCCCAGCTGATTCCCAAGCAGTGGCAGCCCCCGCAGCCAACTCCCCCAGTTTTGTTGTTCAGCATGGCATCACATCACAGAATATGGATTATCCCTTTGGCCAGTTTAGGTCAACTGACCTAGTCTTGTTCCCTCCCAGCTCCTTGTGCCCCTTCCTGCTTCCACTTAGGGAGGCAGTACCTGAAGCTGAAAAGTCCTTGACTCTGTGTGTAAGCATTGCTCTGCAACAACTAAAATGTCAGTATGTTATCAACATCTCTAAATCCAAAACAAAGCATCATACTTGCCACGCTCAAGAAAATTAACTCTATCCCAGCTGAAACCAGGACTTGAAAAATATTTATTGAAAAAATAAAAAACCTAAAAATAAAAAAGAAACACTAACAAAAAACAAAAAATAAAAACTCAACGATGAACAGTGTTTAATAATTTGTGCATTTAAAGAAAGATAATCAAAATATACAGAGTCTGGAATAAGCAAGGTTAAGTCTTTCTGGGAACTGCCGGGATAGATATAAATAATTAACTAACAAAATATAATTAAATACACAAATAAAACAAATGAGATGGGGCCATATTTTCTTATTCAGCTGTATATCTACACATTTAAAAGGAAGAGAAAATAAATTTCCCCAGACAACTTTAAACAAGTGTCTGTTCCTTTCCACTGTGTATTTGTTAATTTCTTCTAGATGAAATTTTGAAAGTCTATGTGCAGCATCAGAGAGGATAAAGGGTAAAGGAAGGTGGATCACAGCAAAATGATATGTGGGTACTAGTAAGAAAGCTGAAGATGTTTCCCTGTCTTTCACATAAATTCACCTTTTGGAGTCATGACCCAGTTATGCCAAAGTATGTTACAGCCACAGCCTTTCATGATATTGCAGTGTTCCTGGATAACAGTAATGTTATTTTAGGCTTTTAGAGTCTAAATACTTACTGACCATGGGCTGATTTTCTATTAATAACTAGGGGATGAATTAATTGCACCAATAGTTATGTTTTTCCATTGATACAGTCTTACTGCTAAGTATTTTTCAGAGAAATATGTATAATAGACTACAAGTATCCCACTGATGTTAATAAAAGAAATGTATGATTGCACACAGAATTCCCTTCTGAAAACAAAGAGAACAACTGGCTTTATTGCTGTGAGTCTCCTGTGCTGTTGCCATCTATGATTGAGTAAACAGGAGAAAAATAGTACAAACATTGGGTAAAGTAAAAATCACAGTTTTTCTTTGTGTTTTCCTGTTTGATTTCTGCTAAAATTGAAGAGAAAATTATTTTTCACAAAAAATATTAATGAACAATATCATGCTTTTACCAATGATGGAGGTTTTCAATCTGAGATATTACAAAAATGTCTTTCTTAGAGTCATCTGTAGTTACAGTCATGCTGTGTTACGTTACTTTGCATATTTTACTAAGCTGGCAGTCAGATTCAAATTGCAAATATTCAGAATTTAACCTGTAAAGGTTAGTATAAATTGTTTATATGCAGTTGTTTTTTATTTCCTCAATAATGAGAGCATAAAAATTATATGGGCAATTACTGGAAGTAAAGCAATGTCTTCTAGACAGACTAGTAAGTCTTCTAGATGAACTAGGAAGGCCATTTTAAAGTCACAAATAACTATGTAGCTAAGTGTGTTATCCATAACACACAGTAGTAGCTAGAATGAGAAGGAGGTTCTAAATACCTTTTTTCCTCTATAGGCAATACATGATTTTATTTATTTATTTATTTATTTAAATAGTGATGGGTGATACTGGCTTTAAGATAGAGATACATTTAATTTGTAAAAGATAATAATCTATCCTCACTAGACCGCGTTTACAAGTATGTTAGAGATAACTATTAGTCAGTGAATGGGAAGAGACATTGACCATACATCAAATTAAATTTTTAATTTAGAATATTTCTAGAGGACTTATCAGTGTAAAATGTCAAGCAAATCAACAAAGAAAACAAACAAACAAATAAAGAAACAAATAAGCAAAATAATATATATATATATATATGTATATATATCAGAATGATCTCTTAAGTCTCCTGGGGAAAATGTCAGTGTTTAATATTACACTGAAATTATATATATATATGTGTGTATATATATATATATATATATAATATGTTATATAGTATATTTTATATATATATATATATAATATAAACAGCGACACAGACAGGAGGATTGGCATGCCATGTTAAAAACCCTGCTCCTGATAGAGCCATACTGTATTAAAAACAAATCTGGAACCTGAGGATGTTCACTACAATTATCATTATCCAGCCTCCATAACATCTGACCTTCCCTAAAGGGAAATATTTTTCTTTTGTTAATGTCCTGTGTTGCACTGCATTTCCCATTGTCATTGGCAGCATATTGATTTAATATCAGGTTAGAGGATTAGCCATAGCAAATACAAGTTGGACATACTGTATTTTGTATAATCTTTTACAGATGATCCACTGGGAGAATTAATAGAATTTCGTGCAACTCTGAAATTGCTATTCCTGTTCCAGAGGGCACTGATAATTTTTAGATGCTGTACTTTTTAGTTGATTTTCTCAGCCGTTCTTCATCGAATACTGAAGAGATACTGAATGTTTCCAGTATTTTTGCATTAGAGATGTCATTGGCAGCAACAGCACTTTTGCATATGCATCAGTTTGGCTCTAGTGAAGATTTTTTTCCACATTGGACGCCTACTGATGTGCACTGATTTAACTTCTAAAAATGAAACTTAATTTTGTGTAGCTTATAAGTAGTCCCTAGTGTGTCTTGGCTCCAAAAAGCTAATATTTTTCAGACATAATCAGCAGCAATAGGTAATGTATTACCATTAGCTACGTTAGCAGAGGGTTTAAAAAAATGAGAGGTTGAAGGAGGAAGTGTGGTGCAGAAATTCAATAGAAAATGTAATATGCTTTTAGCAGCTTCATACTATGCAGTGATTTTAATATAAAATTACACGTCTGTGTTACACTAGAATTATTCTCCATGTTCATTCATGGATATTTAAAAACACAAAAATATTTGTTAGCCAAGGACAATAATAGTTTAACAGTAATTTATTTTAAACTGCTACTGATAATACAACCAATCAACACATTAAGTGGTGCCAACATTGGCATCTTGCTAAATGATCTCTAGACTTTGCACTAAGAGTGCATCTTTCAAAGATAAGTCAACGAGCAATCAGAGCAGAAAATTAGAATTTGGTATCTTAGCATTAAAATACAGCTAAACTAAAGTTTTAATTGGGGTGATCTAAAAGGGCACTTGACGTAATGATCTCTTTCATTTGTTACTAATTGTTTATTCCTGATGAAGAAGAAACATGTACATGAATATAGTTCAACTGAGTAAAGATGGCAGTTTTAGCAGCTTGCCTTTATGGTTAAATAAGATGGATGGCAAGAATTTGGGAAAGTTATTTGAATCTTTGAAATTATTTGACAATATGCTTATAATCTACAAGTATTCTTTGCATAATTTCTCTTTATCTGCTTTTTTTATTCATGATTTGAACGTATCATGTGTCCTAGTAAGATGAATTGGAGGGGATTAAAATACTCTAGACTTCCAACATAAACTAGAGGCAGGTATTGATACAATAATTCCTATCTGAATCACCCTCAGCAGTTTTGCTGATGACATCAAGCTGTGGGTTGGGGTCAGTGCACCAGAGGGATGGGATGCCATCCAGAGGGACCTAGACAGACTTGAGCAGTGGGCCCAGGTGAACCTCATGGGGTTCAACAAATCCAGACGTGAGGTCCTGCCCCTGTGTCGAGGCAAGCCCCATTACCGATACAAGCTGGGGATGAAAGGATTGATTGCAGCCCAGCTGAAAAAAAACTGGGTGTACTGGTAAATGGGAACCTGGACATGAGCCACCATTGTGCCCTCACAGCCTGGAACACCAACCATATCCTGGGCTTCATCCGAAGAAGTATGGCCAGCAGATTGAGGGGCGTGATCCTGCCCCTCTGTTCTGGTGAGGCCTCACCTGGAGTACTGCATCGAGATGTGGAGTTCTCAGTACAGGAGAGACATAGACATTGCAGTGTGCACCTGCAGCCCAGAAGGCCAACTGTGTTCTGGGCTGCATTAAAAAAGGGGTGGCCATCAGGGAAAGGGAGGTGATTGTCCCCCTCTACTCAGCTCTTATGAGGCCCCATCTGGAGTACTGCATCCAGGCCTGGGGCCCCCAGCACATGAAGGACGTAGAGCTCATGGAGCGGGTCCAGAGGAGGGCCACTAAGATGATCAGAGGGCTGGAGCATCTCTCCTATGAGGAAAGGTTGAGAGAACTGGGCTTGTTCATCTTGGAGAAGAGAAGGCTCCAGGGAGACCTCACTGTGGCCATCCAATACTTGAAGGGAGCTTATAAGAAGGGGAGCTTAAGAAGGGGAATGGCTGTTTACAAGAGTCGACAGTGATAGGACATGCAGGAGTGGTCTTAAACTGAGTCTGGAGAGATTTAGATTTGATATTAGGAGGAAGTTTTTCACTCAGAGG
Organism: Lagopus muta; assembly: GCF_023343835.1. Classification (NCBI taxonomy): domain Eukaryota; kingdom Metazoa; phylum Chordata; class Aves; order Galliformes; family Phasianidae; genus Lagopus; species Lagopus muta. The sequence goes on from NC_064433.1 coordinate 155,414,998, forward strand.
GTGGTGATGCACTGGAACAGGTTGCCCAAGGAGGTTGTGGATGCTCCATCCCTGGAGGCATTCCAGGCCAGGCTGGATGTGGCTCTGGGCAGCCTGGTCTAGTGGTTGGTGACCCTTCACGTGGCAGGGGGGTTGAAACTGTGTGATCATCGTGGTCCTTTTCATCCCAGGCCATTCTATGAGATTCTGTGATGATAGACTTGTTGGATTGTGTCCAGGGAAGGGCCACAGAAATGAACCAAGGAACAGAATGCCTCTCCTATGAGGATAGGCTAAGAGAGCTGGGGCTGTTCAGCCTGGAGAAGAGAAGGCTCCAAGGTGACATAATAGCAGCTTGTCAGTCTCTAAAGGGGAGCAACAGAAAAGAAGGGGACAGACTTTTTAGCAGAGTCTGTGGTAATAGAACAAGTAGCAATGATTTCAAGTTTAAAGAGAGTAGATTTAAGTTGGATATAAGGAAGAAGTCTTTTACAGTGAGGATGATGAGGCACGGGAATGTGTTGCCCAGATATGTGGTTGATGCCCCATCCCTGGAGACATTCAAGGCAAGACTGGATAATGCCCTGGGCAAGCTGATCTAGCTGTGATGTCCCTGTTCATTGCAGGGGAATTGGAATAGATGGCCTTTAGAGGTCTCTTCCAACTCTAAGGATTCTATGATTCATAAAGGGGGATTTCAAGTGAATGATAATATTAAAAAAAATCTATTTTACTTTGCATTTGTCTTTGGAGCTTTGTATTTAGCTTTACATGATTTTCTCTAGAAGTCATCTAAGTTTAACGGTCAACACAAAATATCTTTGTGTTTTAGTTATTTTTTTCTTTTAAAGAAAACTGCTAAAACAGTAATCATATTTATAAGCACATTTTTTTGAGTTACTGTTGTTTGATATTTTCAAATGTGGTCTTATTCTTCTGTAGTATGCATCATTATAGTGACCATGTGGTCCTTGCTGTTGGAAAGTTTGATTTATTTCAGTTGCTGTGGACTTTAATATATTGAAGTATAATAAAACTGCAAGAATTAAATTCTTAGTGTAACAACACTTGTGGCAACAATTTAGTTAAGAGTGAGGATGAGGAATAATGAAAATAATGAACTCTGAAGAACAGACTTAAAAGAAGAAGTGGAAGGACACAAATTTCAATGGTAGGCACTGACATTAGGAAGGCCGGCAAGAGAAGGGTACATACTAACACTCAAGAAAGTGCTTTTTTCCATTTTCAAGTATCGTAGTGCTGGCGTGTTCTTTTGGGAGATATTTTTTAAAAAATTGTGAAAAAAGCTTGAAACTCAGAATTTAATTAAGGAAATGTGCTTAAATGGTGAGGAAACTTATGAGTTGGCGAACATAATTTTGTGTCTGTAGTATGCAGCTCTGAAACTGGGTCTTGATCTGAACTTTTGATCTTTTAACTTTCCTAAAATAACTACCAGCAACTTCTTCAGTCTGTCTTGTTGGCATTGTTTTGCTTCATATCAGCACATCCCTCTTGGGTCAAAATAATAATCTATGGTTCTATCTATGGATCTGTGGTTGTCAGGAGACTTGTCTAGGATATGGAAGAGTTAGGTTCGTATCCATGCAGGTTCGTATATGCCTAGCTATGCTTAATTATCTGCTATATTATGATAGCTTCAAGTGAAAGACATAAAAGTGTAGAGCCAAGAGCCTGATGGCCAGAATTCTGGAATATGGAGTTATTTTCTCTTTCTATCTTTCTTTCAACTCTATTTCCCCTCCTCTTTTTATAGTTTATATCAGTGTCCTAATTATCTAGCTATTAGATATGCCAAGATCTGTCTGTTTCCTTGCAAAAAGGAGGAACTGTAGATTAAAATTCTCAAGAAAAAAAAGAAAATGAGTTATTATTTCCTGATGCAATAACCACAAAAATGTAGATTTTTTTTTCCAACATACCAACTCAAGAAATTAAGAGATCATTGTGTTTTGCCGTCTGTTGTGAGATAATAAATTGCACAAAATCAGTAATGTACTTTTTAAGGCAGAAAGATCTTTCTGCTTTGTGAGTGTCCTCTGCTTAACATCTCAACAACTTAATCTTCCTCGGAAACAATATGGAATGTAGTAATAATGAACAACAATAAGGAATTGTACTGGAGACTAAATTTGCCATTCTTCAGTTGATAAATAATGAGACTGACAATTTGCTGTCAATAGGACAGCTCTTTTTGTTTTAACTGGCAAGTGGCTTGTATAGGCTTGTTACCTTTTATCTTCCATGAAGAATAAACCTATCCCTATAACTTTTTCATATTAGTTTTACACGTATTTGAAGATCAGCTTGCATCTTCTGTGAAAACTTGACTCAGATTTAGAGTCTAACAAAAGAGTTACATTTTGCTCTTGATAATCAGGAAACTTTGAACCAGTAAAAGGATTATTTCATTTGTAAAATCTCATATGACTAATCAGAGATAAATAATAGAAGTTATTTATTATGTCATCTGTTGTAATATTCCTCAAACATTGCTTTTTTTTGTTTGTTTTGTTTTTTAACAGGGTCTACTAAAGGTTGCTATAGACAATGCCAGAGCTCAAGAGAAACAAGTCCAACTGGAAAAGACAGAGCTGAAGATGGAGCTCTTCAGGGAACGAGAACTGAGGGAAACACTTGAGAAACAGTTGGCTGTGGAGCAGAAAAATAGAGGTATCTTAATAAAGCAAACATAAATACCTTGTAATTTTTTTTCCTTAAGAAACCTAATTTTTTTTCAAGCATTTGTGTTTCATCAAAACCTTTCTCCAGTATTCATGTTATGTACAAGCTGACTGCAATACAGGAAGTTTTGCAGTCTACCTGATCCTAATTTTGCATAGGATCTGCATGAAATTTAGTACAAACACCTTCCTTTTTTTTCTGTATTTGTCTTGAATATGACTTATTACAACATATCAGTAATACACAGTGCAAATGTAAACACAGAAGGTGCAGTTATGGACTTCGGCAGGTTGCGACCATTATGAAAGAGGATAGCTACTTAAAGCAAACACAACTTTATCAAATTTTAGTCTCTTTGAGGTGTTATGAATTCATCTCTGTTCTTATGTGATAAGAGTCATATACTGCATATTTAGGCAATCTGTATGTAATAAAATATGAAGTTAATAGTAACATGTAAGCATTGTATAATGCAGTAGGTCAAACAGGTTTATAGAAGGAGCAGCTAAGGTTCTCCTTGAGAAAGATCCCAGTGTAAAGCATATAAATTTCTTAATGATTTAATGATTTAATGATTTAAAATTAAGATATAGTACACCATTCTAAAACATTGATGGTGAAGTTAGGGCAGTTCAATATTAACTATTTGCATGCTATACATGTTTGCATCTTGCCTTATAGCTCTCCTTTTCACTATATGCATGTCTTGTTCTTTAAAAGTGTCTAATTACATTGCAAGGTCCAGACAACCTATGGGTTTAACTTGCTGCTTAACACAAATGGCAGGCATGGCAGATATGTATTTTTGCAGGGCTATAGTTATAATACTTTTCTTGTCCAGCTTAGCTTTCTGTAAATCATCTAAAAAAGGAACCCCAAGAACTCTCGGATTTACAACCAGTATCATTATTCCTTTGACTAACACTCTACCTATAAGTAAGCAGTGTAATCCTATTTCATGCCTTGACCCTTTAAAAGGCAGGACATTGTTAATTTTCCTTTTTAAACTTACAAGAAAAACAATTATCAAAACTGTGTAGTGAATTATAACTTTGTCCACAAATGACCTATTTTGCTCAGTACAGTTGGAATAGTTACACTTTTAAAGAAGTTTTCTAAAATGGTTCATTTCTTCTCATCCTCGTCTAGCTCTGTCTCATAATCCTTCAATCATGCATCCCTTTTTTAGAGTTAGGCAATAATATGCACAACACAAAAGGTATAGGTGGGGACTCATCTGACTTTGAGTTTTGCCGTGTAGAAATTAAGCACGTTGTTCAAGCATAATATATTATGCTTGCAACATATATGTTATGCTTATGCAACATAAATTCCATTTCTTTCAATAAAGCAATTCCTACATCCTGAGACAAGTTGGTGAGGTCAATTACACTATGAATACCTCTTTCTCTTCCTGTTAGCACTGAAAGTAATATCACTGACTAAGCTGGACTAGACACATATACTTTCAACGAGTAAAATTAGGCAATATGCATTTCAAGAAAGAGCATGTGATAGTCCTTTACTTTGCTTAGGATAGTGAAATAATTGACAGTGTTATTTTCTGCACTATGCATTATCTGCTTCTTTTATATCTTTGTATGACGATACTGCACTGGTAAAAGAGTCAAACCAAAGAGGAATGGATCTGAGCACTTAATAGTGTAATGCAGTAAAGTAAATGTAATGAGGAAGGCTTTCTCCAGTAGTGGATGCTTCTGTACAAAATAAAATAAAAATAACATATTATTCCTTACGATGAAGAGAGCCAAGTAGGGGAGAAAAAATAAGACGTAATTATTTTGAGAATTTGTTCTTCAATTAAAGACGGAAAAATACATAGGAGGCTTTGCCTTACATTAGTTTTAGTTGGCATCAGTTTTCCAATGGCAAATGTCATGTCTGAAAGGAAATCTCACATCTTAATAGAGGTGTGAGTGAGATGGGAGAAGTGTACCACATCCCTATTGAGAAACATTCTATAAAAAAAAAAAAAGACTGAAATACCCTTTAAAAGCTGCAGCACAGAAATATATGCACACTGTCATACACAGGTCAAAGCCTATTAGGTAAATGGAATCTTCAGCATTAGGCAACCAGTATCAATGTCTACCTTGCTAGTCGTGTTAACACAAGTCAAACATCTTTACAGGCAGGATATCTGAATTCTTTTTTTTTTTTTTCTTCTTTTTTTTTTCCATTTTGGGGAACATTAAATCCACCGCTGCTAGTGTATGTTCTACAGTCTGCTTATTTAGTGTATTGTTTCCTTCCTTCTTTGTAAATATCCCAATTAGTGATTCCTAAGGCTGTAGGATGTGTCTCATCAACCAGTGAAAGTAGGATAATCTCTGTTCTGTGAGCAGCTACACAGTAAGGGCTTGCTAATTCTGGCTCTGACTGCTGTAGTCACATCTACAATGTGTCAGCCATGATGACATTTTAATTCAGAAAGCAACATATGTTTCCTTCTCATTTATTGAGATCGCTTTCAAAGTACTTATAATGAAAACATTAAAATGGTGCAATGATTCAAAGTGTATTTAGTTTAGCCTTTGTATAGATACTAGCTGTTCTTTCATAGTATAAGACGATATGCCTGAAAAGAAGTTTTACTGTACAAAATGAGGAAGTTCCAGAATTCCAAAATCTTACACGTTAATGATGTAGCTGTTCTCACTACAGGGTTTGTGCTAATATGCATTTTGTGTCTAAACAGTTCTGTATGGCAACACAGAAAAAAAATCTAAGACTACTCAAAAAGCGCTTTCTCTTAGCATGTACATTAAATAGAAATAATCATGATGGATCCCTTTAAAAATTTCATGATTTGTATCCTGTGAAAGTTGCAGCTATGACTATTGAAAATGGGGAGTGTGAACTGGTGGACATGTATTTTTAACCTCTCCAGCATTTCTTTCTAAACCAGATACAAATGGTTACTTTGGAGAAGTAATAATCAAGCCTAGTATCACCTAGTATCTGGTTTTGGTAATGGTACTTCTATAGTTAGTGTAAAAATGACAGATTCTCTAGGAAAGGATTAACCAGAAAGATCTTACATGCATGTTTATGAAAACCCTGAATGAAAAAAGAGTTGGAGTTTGGTTGGGTAAATAAGGCTGTGCTCTACAACTTTGTATGATTTCTTTAGAGGATCACTTCCACTTTTATGGAGTAGGAAAAAAGAAAAAAAAAGTTCACATTACTCTGTTCCACTGAGGACATAATCTGTGATATGTTCCTTCAGTCAGGGAACATAGAAGTTTTATTTTAGTTGTAATTGGGAAGCAACCGTCCAGTAACATAAAAAAGAAAATCATGATGGATTTTCTTTAAAACCTATCTTGCATGAATCATTTATATCCTGTTCCTGCAACCATTTTCTTTATAGAATGTGAACAAGAAGCAGGGAGAACATTTATTAAGTAAGGTTTTCTGCACTGAATTTTTGTTACTTTCCTAATATTTTCCCTTACATTTGAGAAAGCAAAGTACTAATTAGTTGGCTTGGGGATCTGGCACTGCCCAGTTGTTTCTAATATAAAGGGTTTGGATTGAGTTCCAAGATTTTCCATCGTACATTTTCACAAATCCTCATCTGTTTATTAAAAGATACAGCATGGTATAGAGCAGTAGCTCTTTACATATCTATGTGTAAATCCAGCAAATTTCAGGTAGTTTAAATAGATAGTGTGTAATTACACAATTTATATGAACTGTTACAGTTGTATTCTTTCTTGGAACTCTTAATACGTAATTATGTGGCCAAGTTCCAGATCTGAATTTGAGTACACTGATTTTCTTCCTTCTAGCAATAATTCAGAAAAGGTTAAAGAAGGAAAAGAAGGCAAAGAGGAAATTGCAGGAAGCACTTGAATTTGAGACTAAACGGCGGGAGCAAGCAGAACAGACACTGAAACAAGCAGCTTCAACAGATAGTCTCAGGGTCCTAAATGGTAAGAAGCGAGCTTTTCCTTCTGTGTCATTAATTTTCAATTTAAGTGTCTAAAGAATCTTGTTAGTATGAAATTTATAACATGGTGGGAGGGGGGAAAAAAGGAAAATCTCTCTCCTTTGTTCAAGTGATGTCCCTCTCTTTTTTCTTTTGTTACTTTATATAGCATGTGCAAATAAATTTACTGGAGAGAATATCCCAACTGGGACTATTTTATATTATTAGCTTGAGAAGTCATTTTTTTTCCTTCTTCTTTTTCTTCCTACCTTTATGCTTGAAAAATCTATTGCTCATTAATCTCACTCATCTAACAAAAAATTGTCCTGGCCTCTAGTCATTGTTCAGCGTTAAAAAAAAAAACTGACAAAGGTTGATTGTATTGTAATTCAGCTTCAGAGTAACAGGTTGTAAAAAGGGCTATAAGAATCAAATGAAATATGTGTCAGTCTTACCTTTCTATGCTTCTAGACTCTCTGACCCCAGAGATAGAAGCTGACCGCAGTGGGGGCAGAACAGATGCTGAAAGGACAATACAAGGTAAGAATTTGCAAAAGGCTATAAATCTAGATCTTGGTATATGAGTTTTTCCTCAGCTTTAGACTGCTATTCAAGCATGTAGCTTACCATCTGGGCCACATCAAAACAAGTTCAAACAAGGTCAAGTTCATCTTGCTTGTTTATAGGAGAGCATACATTCGGTGGTGGTAGATTTTCTTTAAATTAATAGGTCATTTCTGTTTATCTTGTACAATTAAAGAAGAAGAATTTGAAGCAATATAGGCTTGAATCTCAAACATGCTAAATGCAGTTTTTGTGAATATATATAGTTACATTTAGGATAACTATTTTAAAGGCTGATTTAAAACCATGTTAGCCTTTCAACTGTACAAATAGTTAATGGGTAACATTCAAGGCAAGATGAGAATTTCATAGCTAATATTCAGTGGCAGTTAATGAAAGGTGTGTTTCAATAAGCATTAATGGTGAATAAACTGTTTATTCACTTCCTGGATTTTTCATTTACCACATCCCACTATTTACAGTTTAATAAAGCAAATCTGCTGAGTAAATTTGTACATGAAATACTAAAGAGAGCCTTATTACTTTCCCTGTGAATCTGAATGTATATATACTGCAAGCACCAAGATATTAGTAAGTAACAAATTTTTAAGATAGCATTTGTGTTATAATATCCTCTCTAGTCAACAATCTAATTCTACCTACATGAATACTAAACAGCAGAAACAGCATTTGTTTTCAGTTGTAAATGAACATGCTTTTTTTTACAAAGGGAAGCCTAAAATGGTTAGCACCAGTAATCACACTCAATTGCCTTTACTTTGCATTTTGAAGTCAATCATCTGAACAGTATCATTTGACATAATCTGTGTGTTATTTAATCACTTTTACTGACTCCTGAAGAGCTGTTACTAGTGTGCCACAAGGAGACCGTAACAACAGAAAAAGATGTCAGTCTTTGAAGGTAATAAGCATATACAAAAAATAAAAAGAGGCAATAAGTTCTTCTGTGGGACAAACAAAAACATTTAGATTTAAATTGCATGTTCTGCCTACAAAGATAGTAGCTCAGAAGTTGAAATATGCCAGTTTGAATGTTGTACCTACTGGGAAGTAGGTACAGATTGTGACATTGTTTGAGAATCCTGTTTCTCCTCGCCCAGACTGTGCCTAATTCAAAGAACCATTTGATACGTCATTCTAGTAAGAATCCAATCAGCATGCTCATTTGCTATAAACCATACATTTGTTATTTTCTTTGGTGCACAGACAAACTTTTCTTTGGAGAAATTTCTTTGGAGGCTATTCTATTACACTGAAGTAACTGAGTTCCTTGCCAACACTAATTTATTTATCTTCTGACCATTCCTGCAAGGAAGCAAAGTTTGCAGTATTCCCATTTTATACCTGGGAATCAGAGTCACAGGAAGGCTGAAGTGACAGATTGTTTTATGTGTTCACTGTGTTCAAATCACTGTTCCCATTAAATCCGGTTTCCTTTATGAGCTGAGATATTCAGAAGATGAGAACACATAATTACAAAGTATTTTGGAAGTGTTTATTCTAAAGGATTTATCCCAAGCTACATAGGAACAGCATTTATGTTTTTCTGCTTATCCTCATTTTGTACATTTACATGTCCGCAACAAATAAAACCAAGGTCTTAGAGACAACATTCGCAATAATAATGACTTCTCCTTGACTCATCTGTCCATATTTCCCCCCCTCCCCCCTCCAATATATTCAGTTTAATCATCATATCAGATTTTGGAAAATCTAGGTCTGCCACTGGGAATTGTGTAACATGTAGATTTACAACACAGTTTGTAAGTGCGGAAGTTTATTGTCTTTGTGGATCAATTTTTTTGTGGAGTGAGTTTCTGAAATAGTTACTAACAGATGAGCAATGCTAAGTGTTAGGACTCTTTGTAATCAGTTCCACTACAGGAAAGAGGATTCCCTTTCCCTTTTCTCTGTGTGCCCTGTAGCATGTGTCCTTGTTACTCCTTTACATCCATGTCCCAGTTCCACCTTGTTTCTTTCTTCTTATTCTAATTTCAGCTTTTGTCAGTGGCTGTTCTCACTGTCCTGTCTCAACACTTCTTCTCCCCCCTCCACTAATTTTCCATTCCCTAGAAACCCATTCTTCCATTGTTCTCTTCTGACCTAAGTTTCATGCCACCCTAATTATTTCTTCTATTGCAAAATCTTTCTCCTGTATGTGACCCTTTTAGTTGCCTTCCTCCTTTGTCCAATGGTTTTTAGAGTCTGCACTCTATTAACATTCCCTGTTAACAGCCTTTTCTGTTTGGTGCAAGTCTTTCAGTATTTATTCTCAGTTTCTCCTGCCTCCCCATCAAGCTCTTCCTTAGTATCAGCAAGACAAGAATTGAGAGAAAAGGAAAGCAATTTCTCTGTTGTTATTACAATATTTAGCAGAACAATAGTTTGCAGAAACAAGAATAGAGAGTTTCAGTGAAGGAACTTCATTCAGCACCAGGAAAAAGCATGCTCACTACAGGTGGACTCTTTGGAGAATTTAGATGCAAAACTGTACAGAATCTTTCTTCCAGTGGGTGAAATTTTTTCTTAACTCTCACAGGGATAACAAAGAGTATGTCCTTCCAATTTTTGAAAATTTCAGTTACTTCTGTACATTTTATCTAATAATGATATTTACTATGCTTCTGTATGTGCAAGAGAAGAATTATTCTATAGAATATGTAGTATATTCTCTAATAAAGAATGTAATATTTCATTCATGCTTTCAGGTTCTGGAAAAATATGCTTACTAGGGAAGTATTTATGCCTTTCATATTCCTCTAAAATATCTGTGTTTATATCTTCCTGTATCAAAGCATATCTGGGGTAGTAACAGCTTTATACATAATCATAATACATTTTTTAAAATTTATTGTATTAAGCATACTATGCGATTCTATAACTAAGCAAGAAAATACAGCTGCAGTGTTCTGTGGGGAAGTAAAATAATTGAAATATCAAGTATAATTTCAGCATTTAAGAAAGTACTAGGCAAAGACGACAGTATTTTAAAACAAAGATTTTATCTACTCTGTATTGTAAATAAAAGGATTCTTCTTGATTTTGGATCTATGTTTAATGTTAATATTGTAATGGTCACTTTTGTTTGCAAGGAGTAGGACTAAGTTAAGTGTAAAAGGTAATTGCATTTACCAATAAATGGGGTATGTTCTATTTTTCATCCTGTAGCACCTTTCAATGTGTTCAAATTCACTTTTAGTTCATATAAAGCCTTGTAAATGGGAAAGATATTCAGAAAAAGGAGCTTGAAAATGAGTCTGTGGAAAGAACCAATAACAGATATTATAGTTTTTTTCTAGGTTTTGTTTTGTTTTGATTTATTTTTTAAATATTGGATAGCCAACATCTTGCTGGACTATCCATAAGATACTGAGAAGTAATCATAATAAATAACTCAAATGTGAGTCTCAAATATACGTAGATGTTTTAACAGATGCAGATACTAAGTTATTACAAACTGGTTTAGACACTAGTTTTAAATGTTTTCTTTCTTGCTTTTGTTTAAATTTATAATAAAGCAGATTATCCTCTTCTCCATACATATTGTAGGTTCACTAGATGCCTATGCCTAGCTCCCAATCCGGTTTCCCAAGATCCCCTCATCCCACACAAAAAGGTACCATACAAAGATAATGTTTACTTTTATATACTGTTTGTTAACAGACCTCTTACTAAGCACTTAGAACAATGACATTTACTGCTGCTCTTACTTTCCTTTTTTTTCCCACTGATTCTTTTCTTCCCCATCCCCTTACCTATTGTGTATTTGTTTGCCGACGTTATTTTTTTTTCTTTTCCTGTATAAATTCCACATTCATTTTTCCATGTCCTAATGATTTCCCTCACAAATCCTATACGTTTGTAATCTTTGTTCTATTTAATCACAGCTCTCTTTACGTATTGTCTAAACTCATCTAAAAAAGTTCTGCTTTACACTGTCTTCTGCTCTGATGATTTCTTTAGTGTGGTGTCTCTTTCACATTTTTTTCCAAATTCTTCCATTTTAGTGCTTTCTTCCCAAAACTGTTCTGATAAGAACAGGAAGCTTAACCAGGTTCTCTGTCTCAGATTGTTGTCTTGCTTATCTTCTTCATTTATTTCCTATTTTCTAGGGAGTGCTTCATCCAATGGCTTTTCTGCTTTCTTTCCCAAATTCTTCATACTCTTATTCCAGCTTTTTCTAAAGCCAGATCCCTCATTCTCTGCTAACAGCCATTTCTTACCCTGTTCAGTTCCCATGAATTCTCACGCTTATTATTGTCAGCGTTTTTTTTCCCAGATATCTCAGGAGATCTTTTGCATTTTGTGTATTCTCTGAAGTTCTCCTGTCTATTCCAATATTTCAGTTTTTCCCTTTCTATGGACTCCTCTCTCGTCCTTTCCAAAGTTCCCTTTGTCCATCAATCAAATTTTATACATGAAGTCCTTATACTCTGCAGATACATTTTGTAGCAGATTATCAGCCTTTCTCTTTACTCTCTTCATCCCTTAGCAAAATTAGCTTTTACTAAGTCCTTTCACATAGTCTGGTTTTTCTCACCATTATCCTAGTTCTGCAACTCTTCTGTAGGCTGATATTAAGAATACAGTTAAGTATAAAGTTAAATGGCTTCAGACTACTTGCTCTTCCTGTGAAAAAGCCATTCAGTTGCCATGCACAGAAGTTTCCAGGACCATCTGTTCTCCTCCATTCACAGCCTTTCTCAAACTGTTCATCTCATCAGCAAACAGAGGTACTTGCCCCCTCCCAGGAAGGACAGGTCAGGAAATGGAAATGTTTAGCAGATCCAGTAACAGAGAAAGAGAGCTACTGCAACTCACATACTGACTGCGTAGTCCTCTATTGAAATTACTCTTACAATCAATGAAAGCAACAGATGAAGAGAAAGAAATTATGATTTAATTTTGCATATGCCAGGGACCTAAAGGGCACATTTTGCTGCCTAAGTAATAGGAAAATGCTGCCCTGCAGCTGCCCTCAATGTTAATAACAATTGCTTAGACACAGCTTCAGTTATTTGTCTGAAAACCTAACCTAAATTGTTCTCTGCATTGGTTTGAGATTTGTTTAATCTATTTTTCTACAAGTAAAATCAGTGTAATAATCTTAGTGAATTATAATATTTGATGCTTTCTTGCAGTGTTTGAAAGATAGATATCTGAAGGACTTCCACACTGAAAAGAAACTTTCAGTCATTCCATAAACCTTGGGTACATGGGTCTGATGTAAAAATCTTGACAAAAGCATGTCTAAATAGGTGATTATATTTCTTATGAGATCAAAAACTTTTATTGGAAAAAGCCATTATCAAGACTGTAAAGTCAAGCATTCCAAAATTAGGAAGTGATAGAATTAAGGTTGTCTTCTGCATCTTTGTTCTGTCATCTTTGTATATGCATTGTGATATAATCTTTAATTATGTGATTAGATACTGTATTTTGCACAGTACCTAATTCAGTTAGGGGACAAGGATGAAGTTGAATAAATGGATATCTATCCAATATTTCTTTATCTCCAGTACTGAGTGTATTCTCATGCTTTAAATAATACCTGGTTTATATACAATATTTTTGTCACTAGACATCATGCTTTACAGAAGAGGTATGGAAGATTATCTCAATTTCTTTAATATATTAAATCTTAATTTGAAATTTCCTAACAGTTGTATGTTTTTTCTTAGCTTTGAATAATGTCCTAGTATTACAGGTGATTGTTTCTTAGGGTTTACTTCTTTACAGGTAAACTAAAGAGTTAAAAGTTTCATTGTGAAAAGATATCTAATGACCTTGTGGATATATTAGGAGTTGAACCTTTACTTTCACAGTGATAAACCAAACAAAGTGGCCAGTAAGCTGTAATACATGATTATGTGCAGTCCACACTGCTCTAAGGAATGACCATTTTGACATGAGGGTTTTGCAGACTTTTCTGTGATAAATGAAGATAGCCCTGAATTACATTTCATCCTTCCTTTCATTATTCTTGCAACACACAGTTCTTTTAACAGTGTCTCCATCAAGCTCTGGCCTGCGTTCGTGTCAGTCCTAATATCCTTGTCCAGATTTCTATTTATATCCAGTTCTCCAGTCGTAATTCCAACTTCATATCTTAACTTCTTGAACCTAATACTCTTCTTAAGCAAGATCCAGACATCCCCAGATGTCTGTCTCTATGCCCCATATACACTTGTCAAGATTTCTCCCTCAGAGAGACTTCTTTTCAGAAAACTGAACATGACTTTGTTGCACTGCATTCTGTCATCTTTCTTTCTGTTTTCAACCACTGGTCCTGTTATTGTCTAGTGAATCCAAATCATGTGGTCCCCCGGCTTTGGTCTCAGCTACTGTCAGCCAACCATTTCTTGTTACTAGCTTCCTTTCACAGTGTTTTCCAGTGCCTGATATCTGTCCATTTGTCCAACCAGTCTCCGTCACTCCCTGTAGTTCTATTTTCTCTCTTCGTTTACAAGTCCACCTGCACCAGGCTTGTTGTTCTAATTTCTCTAGATCTTCAACTTTATGAGTTTGTTTTTAGACTTAAAGAAGATTAATATTGTTTAAAAATTACTGATAGGAAACATATTCTGGTACAAGACTACTTTCAAATTAGCTAATCATAAAAAAATAGTTTTCAGTATCATCATATCTTTCTTTTCTTGGGAGAACAATTCTCTCTGCGCTGTATTTAAATAAAATTTCTTTTAGGCTTTTTTTCATTTATTTTGCCCATGATATTGACTATGATGGCCTATATAAGTCTATTTCTTTTTATCCATCATACTCTCCATGTAAACCAACAATCATATGTTCTCTATAGTTTTAATGAATTAATCCCAAGAAAAGAAAAGCACCCGATTTAGAAATGTAAATAGCTCTATCTATCTATCTACCTATCAACTTGTGAATTCTGCATTTTGGTTTAATTGACACTTGTTCATGAGTTGTTCCATTTTTATTGCCGCTCAGTAAGTGCTATGGATTTGTTGTTACTCATTTATTATTGCATGGGACTGCTAGCAGGAAGTTGCTTGAGTTTATTAGAGAGTCAGGATTCTCAAATGGATTTTCAGGTCATTTCAGAATGGAAGTGAATTTTACTTTCCCAAGCGATTCCTACTTCTCTGCTGACCCAATTCAACATTTTTTCAGTTCCCTTCAAATTATTATTTTCCCATTTTCCTTCTCCCTCTCAACCAAATACAAACCCTACCCTCTATCCCAGATATTACTTGTGAATATGCCAAATCTTTCTTACTACTCCACTTTGACTGGTGAGGCAATATGTATGTATGAACTTGAGGTATGTTATCTGCTGGTTCACTAGGTGGCTGACTGGGAGATACAAGCATTCTGAGGGATCAGTGATAAGCTAGATACGCATTTTCTGCTGGACATCTTGTTGCTGCCATCATCTTGGCAGCTGAGCAAATCAAACAGTACATGATGGTTCTCAGCTGCTGATGGGCCAAACAAATGTTTTTTCAAGTTGCAAGAGACCCACAGCCCACCTGTTGTGAAGGCCTGCTATAAAGGTTGAACATTTCAGCAGGGAAAAGTAGTCAGGAGCTGGAAACAAAGCTGTCAGAAGTCTGGAAGGCAAAGAGATTTTTTTTTTCCTAAATATATTGAATAACTGCCCAAGGAAACATCTGCTATTTAGTTAGGCTGTTTATGGAAACAAACAACTGACTACAGAAATGTAAAAAGGTTCAATAACACAGTGGACTTTTTTTTGTAAAGAACTTTTCTGTGAAAGTCATTCTCGGTCTTCAGACCACTGAGGCTGCTATTTCGTTAGGCCACATTTAAAAAATATGTCTTACAATTTCCATTTATTCTATTAAGGAAAACTCAGAGAAAGGGGTATTTTTCAGCCTAGAATTAAACAGCAAGAAGGTTTGTCTATATTTATGAAATACCACCATTGTGCGAGAATGTGTCAACAATCTGACAGAGAGATCTGCTTTTTTAAGACGGGTTTCTTCCTTCAGCTTTATATTCTTAAGATTTCTGAAGTTCAGTAAGACAACCACTTTCAGTATCTCTATAGCTTTGGTTGTGACTGCATTCACAAGAGAGGAATTTTATAGCACTTCTAGGTAAGAGTAGTGAGCTGCGCTATCAAAGAAGTGTGAAAAAGGCAACAGAATGGAGCAAAACTGTCACAGTGACCTACAAGGAAGCGATGTCTGCTGTCTTTTTATTGATCTTTCTCTGCATGCCAGAGTTTGTCAAACAAATTGATATACTAGTTAAAATGTATGCATGTGCAGTATTTAATTTTAGAAGCTGAAGGATAGAGTGCTTTCTGCAGTGCTCTTCTCTTTTGTCTTATGCTCACAAAAAGATATTTTCAGATCTAGTGGGGTGGGAGCTGTTAGAAATTCAATGACTATCCCTCAGAGACATTTAATGGAGCTGCTTTAGTAAATCTATTTGATTAGCCCTCCCTATTCTATTTTATTTTTGCTCAGTTTTCCTAAAATATTTGTTTGTTAAACTTTGTTCCTTCATGCAGTCATGCACGCTTACAGTGCTTCATTTTACATCTGAGTAGTGCCTCAAACTTTAGTAGCATTTTGACTGCAGAGTGTAGCTCCTTGTATTGACATCAGGGTCATGCACTTATTATTCATCTGTACAGTGCTATGCACTTCAATGAAATTATATACATAATAATAAATAACATTAATCTGTGTGCACCACCTTGAATTTCATTACTTTTGCAGAATGAATATCTCTGCAAATAACTGCTTTATTTTTTGTACGTTTCAGAAAGTGCTGGTCTCTCTCCCTGTACTCGATATATTTCATTTTATTTTCCCAGAGAAGAATAAGCTTTGCTTGCTTTACCAGCTTAATGTCTTAAAGACATTTTTTCCTGATTTTTTTTTCTTTTTTATTTGGCAAACAATGAAATACAGTTCAGATTTTAAACATAGATTGTATGTTAGACATTTGCAACATCTCTATCTGTTTGTTTCCCTTTTATAGTTTACATCTGAATACTCACTGAGGAAGTATTCAATGAAGATTTATTTTGCTTCATATTTCCGTGACCATGAATAAATACTGAAATGATTTTACAATGCATGGAAACCAAACAGTAGTAAGCATATTCTCTATCCCTCTGTTTAGGAGTTCAGTGCTTTGGCAGGTTTTCAACCCAAGCTAATCAATTAAAGACAACATTGATTAACTTAAACAGAAGGTGGTATTGATTGCAGGCAGTAACCTATAAATAGACAACTGTTTCATAGTGTTCATAGGTCATTGTTAGCTACACCTTTAAACTTTGAGCTACATAATACTGTTATTTATTGCCAAAAAGGCAAAGAGAGTGCACAGAGTTAATAAAAAGTTACATTTATGTTGCAAAACATTCTTGTAGAGCCCCCTCATTTAACACACACATAAACTTTTTCACGTTTTCTTTGAAATTGCCATCTTTTGCAATTTACATCTCATTTTATAGATGTGCATATGCAAAGGTGCCAGAAATCAAATAAATATATTCATGGCTTTTCTACTGAGATAAATGATTAATCAATCAGAGGCTTTTTTCCAACGTGGTACTCTAGTGCACTTTTTGAAAAGCTGTGTGTAAAATTAATTAAAAAGCAAGAACAGAGTGAAGTGGAAAAATTCAGAACAATAAGGATATTAAGTAAAACACAGTGACCAAAAAGATTATAAGATTGTAGAACTGACCTATTTTATTTTCACTAATTCTTACTCCCTCTCTGGTCCAATTTTATGTTATTTAAAGATAAGATAAGATGGATGAATTCTTACCTAACAGATAGGCTTCTGATGTCATCCCTGTTGTCTTGCTACCTAGGGATGTTGGACACTGCAAGCTGCTATCCTGTTTATGTTCCCTTCATCCTCACTTCCAGAAATAAACAAGTGAGCAGACTAGTACACTGTACATTTCTAACATAGTCTCTTCAGCTGAAATCACATTTTTCCCTTCTTAAGGAAGAACTGAAATAAGTTTTTTTTAAACTAAGGTGAAAAACTGATTTAGAAAATTAAACATCATTTCAGTGAAATAGTCCTTCTATAGACTATCATAAAACAGATGAAAACAAAGTGTATTTCTAGTTTATTCACAATGGAACTCTAAACCCATTTGTTTTAGAGCTAGGTTTGCTGAGTGTAAACTTTGTGTGTCAGCGTTTGTCTCTACACAGCGTAGAGGGCTGACCCTTTTTCTCTCTTTCCTTTTTTTTTTTTTTCCCTCAGCCATGTTTACTACTTTTTAGACCAGTGCAGGAAAGTGGCATTATATCTGCTGTAATGTATGTCATAGAGATTGTTTCTTGGCATTTGGTTTTTAAACTGCCATAGAGATCAAAAAAAACCACCTCTTGTTTGTGTATCATCCACTTATGAAAGAACTACTCCTGTCAAAAGTAGCAGTGCGTTCTTTTATGAATTCATTAAGACCAACAGACTTCAACAGACCTCAGAACTTCTAGTTTGAGATTTTTCTAATAGTTGTGCTTTCCTTGTCGTAACTTTTCATGCAAAGCAAAAATGAGATGATCCCTATGTCAAAATAACAGCAATAATGTTCAGTTCTACTAAAAGGAATGTGCTTTAGAAAGCTACTGGTATGAACTAGTAGTCAGTAAGTTAACTTCATTCTCTTAAAACACATGAGAATAGATCTTTAGACAAGGAGATCCAGTTCTTCTTCCTGAAAGGTACTGCGTCTTTGGTAGGTAAAAAGAAACATCAAGTCCAGATTAGATTTCAAATCTTGAATTTAAATTAAATCAGATTTAAAACGATTATCCTGTTCAGTGTCTGTTTTTCACTGTTAAACACCACCTGTACTGAAAGAAGAAGAAAAATTTTTAGCAAGCCATGTGGTAGAAGGCTTTTAATCTACCAAGGAAAGTCATCATCAATTTTCCACTTCATTCTTACAAGTCTGAAACTCTGAAAAAAGATATTCAGAGTGAAGATAAGATACCCTTATCTTAATATCAAATCCTAGACAGTTTAAAAAATGATTCAATCAGATGACTAATGCCATTCGAGATTCCTCAGGGCATCTGAGACATCCACACAGGGTTAGTCAGACCTATTAAAGATCCAGTACTGCCTGGAGCATCAACTGGAAGATACACAGAATTCTCAGGTGATACCAGATGTTGAATCAAGACCTTTTGGCTTGTTTAGAACACCTCTAAACATATTATACTCATGACTTGAGTGATATACAGATTAATTTGTTTACTCCTCATATGATTATTGAAAAGATACTTATTATTGTGCTGTTTTCAAAAGGATTCTTCTTCCAACATTTTTACTGGAAATATATGAATATTTGTGGCATAATTTCTCTATATCTTTTTATTTGTTGATTAGTTTGTACAAGGACTGCTTCAAAAGTAATGCCTCCCATTTTATTAAGTTGATTTGCAATGTCAGAAGCGGGTGATGGTGCTATGGCAAATAGAGGTAGAACCTTCCCACCATTATTCCAATATGTTAAATTTTGTTGCTTTGCAACCGATGGCAGCAGAGGGGCAGTCTGACAAAATGGCGTCTGACATGTAAGTGTGTATGAAGCAAAGGGGTGTCACTGAATTCCTCCATGTGGAAAACATTGCATCCATTGGCATTCTGAGCTTTCTGAACACCTTCTGAAGATTGATAAAGGCCAAACAGTGGATGTGAACACAGTGAGGCAGTAGGTGGTGCATTTCAGCAGTGGCAAAAACAGTGTGAAAGACAAGCCACATTACAGGCAGCCATGTGCAGCTGTTGCGCCATGAATTGAAATGCATCTTGATCAGCTCATCAGCATGAATCAGTGAATTACAAGCAGGGGACTGTATTTGGAGCTGAATATTGGCTTCAATATGTTGGAAATTGCCAATGGTGGCAACATTGGAATACAACAAAGTTTATTTCAGGTGAGTCTCACAAATGCTCATACAGGAGAAGAAAGAAGACTATATGCAAATCTGTCAGGACCTGCTGAACCAAACAAGGCTGAAGGAGACAAATTCCTGGATCACATCATTACCAGTGATGAGATGTTGTGTCACCACTATGAGCAAAAGTCAAAATGGCAAAGTGGCAACATGTGAATGGAATAAAACATTCAAGACTCAGCACTCAACAGGCAAAGTGATGTGCATGGTCTTTTGGAATAGGAAAGAGGAGATCCTTCTGGATTTCCAGGAACTTAACAAACCATCAACTCTGGCTGCTGCATCACTATGCAGACTGAGCTAGAGGCTCAAACTTCCTAAGTCAGGCCAGATAAGAAGACACCCATTGTCTTGCAACACAATAACACTAGGTCCCTGCCAGTTTGAAGACTGTGGAGCACATTGCCAGTCTTGACTGGATTGTTCTACTGTACACCCATTGTATAATGTAGATCTGGTGCCTTCTGACTTCTGTCTTTTCAGACCAGTGAAAGATGGACTGCATGGGCAACATTGGTCTACCAATGGTACTATCATAGCAATTGTGAAACAGTGGGTCATCTCTGTTGGTGCAGACTTTTATGAGTGCGGCATGCAGGCTCTGGTTCATTGATGGTGAAAATGCATGGCTGTGTTGAAAGATAGCGTCTTGTGAATTTGCTCCATCAAATAGTGTTATGGTGCACTTAGTAGCTGTTGCGGAAATGAAAAGGAGGCATTACTTTTTGAGCAACCTACATAAAACAGGAGGCATTACTTTCAAAGCAGCCATCATATAATGTTTCTACATGGGTACGTGTTATAGCAAACAGAATTAGTTTTCTTTTCGATAATTGTTGCAGTTTGCAGATTTGTGGTCTGTCTCCAATAAATTGTTTTTAGCTATGTCAGGAATAACTGGAAAGTTAGTAGAAATCTTATCTTTGTAATATCTGAACAACTTTGCCCAATCTTTAATGGATTTAATCTTCACAACAGAAAATATTCCTGTGATGCAGAACAAAGCAATTATAGAGTGGCTAAGGATCTTGATCGAAGCTATGTCAGAAATGTGTGGTAGGTCAGGGACTGAATTTAAATATTGCATGAGCTTAAATTTTCATTCCACCTTTCATATTTTTGCCTTCCCTTTTATGTTCATTTATACTGTGTCACTATATGGACATATGCAAAACTAGAATAAATTTACCAGCTTGAATATTGATCGTGGAATTTATGTTCCATGACTTCACGGTAACAGAATTCAAGTAATATGTAATTCATGCTTGTTCTACACATTCTCAGACCAATGGCTGGACTCTGAATATCAGAGTAATGACATAGTATATGTGATATAAGTCTGTTCAGATCTTCTTTGTTAGATATAGCTTTGAAGTTCAGTGACAACATATATTGCCTAGCATTATTTAATTATTTTTTAAAAATTCTATATAATTACCCCTTACATATTCATCTAGACTTATGTGCTCTGTTGTCAGTAAAAAGACCTGATATAAACTCTAGATTCTGTTACTTCTAACCAAGTATACATAACCAGTTTAGTTAAATAATGTTAATAATGATATTTAAAGTATTTGAAGCTAGAGTAAATTAATGAGGAATGGGTTATTTATCAAGGTTCTGCCAGATACCTAACCCCAAACTTCTGCTGAATTTCTTTCTTCAACTTCCTGCTTTTCAGACAGGCACAATACTCTGCTATACTAAATACAAAGAAGATAAACCAGTATCAGCTTTCAGTATGTCAGGAGCTAAGTACTAAGCATGCATGCATTAATACATGCTTTCCTTTTGAAGTTTTGGTCAAATCAGTAAGATATAGCATTTAATTAAAATTGAGTCCTCAAATAGAAAGCTGTCTTCATGTATGCTATGACAACAAGAAGAAGCAAGGGCATTTTTAGTTATTTACGGATATTCGGTTTTCAATTATTTTCTTCATAAGATAAATACCTCCAACATCAATAATGGTGCAATAATATTAATTCTTTTGATATGATCATCCACACTCATCCTATACAACCTATTGTATACATGTATATGTACATGTATACATGTATAACCTGTATACATCCTATACAACAGTATTGAAATTGCTGTCTCCATTCCTGACCAATTAAATCAAAAATTAATAAAGAAATATAGCTAATGTCATTTCCCATAATGCTTCACTCAAATATTTTGAGTGAGGTAATGTTAATGCTATGATGTTATGTTAATAATTGTGATGTTAAATTTCTTCTTTGAGTGATTTGGGAAGTTACATGTGTTCCTGATCACAGTCCTAATCTAGTTACCATTCCGGATCTCAGGTCTTGCTGTCAGA
Source organism: Lagopus muta (assembly GCF_023343835.1). NCBI lineage: Eukaryota > Metazoa > Chordata > Aves > Galliformes > Phasianidae > Lagopus > Lagopus muta. The sequence continues at coordinate 155,436,503 of NC_064433.1, forward strand.
CTCTTGTACAAAATCAGATTTCAAGCCTGAAGGGTCGTCATGAGTTAGTTAGATGAACATTGTATGAGAGTCTTCTTAACTGTGGAGAGAAATAGGGGAAAAAATCAAACTACCTAACTGAAGCAAATAAAAAAACAAAACACTAATGACAGAGTCTGCAAGGATCTCCACTTCGTGAGATTTTGATAAAGAGTAATGTGCAATGTGAAGGGTAAGGCAAAGCCTTTCAACTACTGTGTTTCCAGTTGTTAAAAGGGAAGAGCCAGTGAAAAAACTTCAAAACAAGTGACAATTCAAAGGAGCAGTCTAGGAAATATTTTTGCCATACGATTTTGTTTATACAGTGTAGACAGAAGTAAGCTCTAGCAGGCAAGACATAAAGAGAAACAGAATATGAATTTGTAGCTAGAGAGGACAAGAAGTGAATGGCAGAGACTTTTTATGAGAAGAATTTTAGACACTAGGTTGTAATGAAGAGTCAGAAGTAGCAAACAAGATGCCTTGATTTTGCGCTTCAACTTACAGACCAGATGAAAAGAGTGATTCACAGCAACTAAGAGTCATACTGACAAATAGGAGGAGGATTCTGAAGGGGTGCAGGATTACCAGCTCTGCTTTCCCAACCATGGATAGTCATAGGACCTAAGCATTCATACAGAGTATCAGGAAACAGGAAGAGGGTTAAGAGGAAGTAGAGTAGATCTGGAGTACAAAGAACCTATGTCAATTTTCAACATTGATATGGTAGCTGAATTTCTGTTTGTGGATTAGGTTACTGAGATATGAAGCTCAGGGAGAGAGAGACAATGGGAGGAAGATCTCAGCCCTGAGAAACTAAAACAGTAAGTTGAAGTAGAATCCAAAAAGATCAAACAGAATGAGATTAATCAATCAGGTGATGGAAAATAAGATCCTGACAAAGAGAGAAGAGTGAATATCAAAAACTTATTTCAAACGCTAACCTAGAAAAGCCTAGGAAGTTGACTGTGGAGTTGTAAGACATGGATAGTTGCAAGATTTTACTAGAAAAAAGTCATTGGAGACAGTCACATTTAACAAAAGTCTGCAAACAAACTGACTGCCAACAAAACTGGGGAGAAGGTGCTCCCCACTATTTTGGAAGTGTTATGGTCATTTAACTATGTGTTTAATGGGCACATACGTATTTACCAAACTAAGAACATGGTAGTAATTTATTCACATTGTTAAAGAGTAAATGACTCTTCATTCAAATAGGACAGTTTCAAGGGTGTGAACTTCAAGTTAAAGGCCTCCAATAAATGTCCCTGAAGATGGGATATACTTACACAGAATTACCTACTAAACTGTGACTTCCAAAAATTTTCTTGGATGTTTTCACTTAACTTCTGTGAAACTTGTGCTTCAGAATTTTCTTTCTGACAATAATCCTGTATTAAAAAAATAGGAGGTAGGCACAGACATATTCTCCCTTCTTCTTAAATTTAATGAAAAAAATCTCAATTTCAGTCAGGTGCTGCATATTTGCTACCTAACTGTAAGAAGAAATAAGTCAAATCATTGCAATTTATTACCTGACTTGAGATAAAACATATGTACACAAGAAAACTCTGACAGGAATTTGCTTTCAGTTTGAATGTGGTAGATGGCTGGAAGGCATACCACTTATTGATGGATTGAGTTCATGTATTGAGCATGCCACATAACGTTACTTTTAATTCTGCAACAAGGTACAGAATATAGAGTGTAGGTGTTCTTAGCCTTCTGAAGGTCTCTTTCTGTGAAAAGTGCAGGTGATTTGTTCTGCTCTAAGTGTTAAGAATGAGAGCAACAGAAAATATACTTCTGTATACTTTTTCCAACACATGCATGTATATTCACTTCATGTAAAAAGAAAATTTATGCTTTTGTATTTGGAGAGGATGTCATAAACTCTTTTGATAAAGCAATTTTTTGCTGTAGAAGGTTACATTATATATATTGTATATATGGATATTACATATTATAAAATATTATTTAAATGAATAAGTATACCGAAATCAAAGTATCAATTTAGCACCTTTTGTTAAAAGCTTTCATATTTTGTTAGGAAGAAAACAGTTCAGAAGTCTAGGGATCTCTAATGCTCTCTGAAAGCTCAATAGGTTTTAGATAAAAGAATCAGGTTCATAATTTGCTTTTCTTTAATAAAAAGATAAAAATAAATAATGCTACTATACAAACTACAAAGGTGAAAAAACGCTGTATCTAGCATTGTTCTACCTCCTGTGGCTAGGGACAGAATGCAGACATGCCACAATAATGTTTTTTATTTCTACTGTTCAAACCATATTAATGAGAACATCATTTTGGAGAACTAATTATTTCTATTTGTCTTGTGTCACACTTTCTAATTCCCCTATATTAGCACAGCCAAAGCAAATTAATTGCTTTTCCAGCAGTTGAACCTTGTCCAAGAATGAGCTCACATTCCCTTCCAGTTTTGCAGTTTCTAGGAGTGCATTGTGTCAAAATTTTCTCTTGATACTAAACACAGCCCAGAGAATATCTTTACAGATTTCTGTTGCTGCTCACTTGATGAAATTTATAAGTTTAAGTGACCCACTAGGAAAGATAAAGTTCTTAGCTGCAAGATTATACATCAAAACAGTTAAAGTGAAATTAAAATTAAATGAATGAATCTCACTGAAGCAAAAAAAGCAGTAATTAATGGTTCCCTTAATTGTCTTCATAAAATATTTGCATGGGTCTAATTTGCATAATTTGCATGTATTAATTAATCTTTCAAAGGAATTTTGTGCTGAGAGAAGCCAAAAAATCTCTTTGTTTTATTTAACATCTAATGAAATATTTATCTTCGTTAATGAACTTCTCATCTTCATTAAAATAAAAATTGCACAAGTTTGTATGTTTTAAATGTTTTTATAATTGAAGTATACAAAAAATCTCTTCAGACCTACAATATCTGAAAAATAAATACATTATTACACATTCCACATCATTTTAACACCAGGAACATTTAAAATTTTAAAAATCCTGATCAATTTACAAAAAGTTTTCAAAGAGTTTTAAATTACCTCAATTACATGTTAATATCTGTGAGGTTTTTTTATTTATTTTACCAGTAGAGACAAGAAGATAAGCCTTTTGGAGCTCCTGTCATTGTCACCCTGTGATAGCTAACAGCTTTTATTGAACCAATTTTAGGCATAGAAAAAAAGACAAATACTGCAGGAGCTTATACACGATATGTATCCAGTTTATGCTATACTAGACTAACAGTTGAGGAAAAATAGTTTGTGAGTTACTATCTGACACTTAATGACTGAGGACAGAATAAGACTGATGACAGTTACAGTTACAAAGGACGGTAGTTGCAGAGGACATAGTTAGGATATCAGAAATTCTGAGAGTGTCCAAAATAGCTAGCTATTCAGAAAGAGAGTACGTAGTCAGAAAACAAACAAAAACAACAACAAACAAACAAAAAAAGTTTTATGCAAAATTTGAATATAGAAGTGAAAGGAAATGTAAAGAAATAAAACACATTGCAGAGAACTCCTTACGTTAAAAAAAAAAAAGTTTCGAGAAACAAAATTGAAGGCTGCTACTTAAAGAGGGGCCATCTAGAATGTCAAGGTAATAATAAGCTCCTTAACATTGTTGAGAATTATAGCTGTGAAGAAAGAATATTAAAGTAGGGTTAAAATAAGATAGGTTTTATACACAAATTTAATACTGTACAAAATAGGATTTGTGAATTTGAATTTCTTTTTTTTTTTCAAGGATAAGTACAATATTATTGGAGTAATAAAATTATACTTGAAGTAGGGAAATGTTTAGGGATTTAGAATGCATAGAAATTATATTTACACAATAAAACAGTGCAGTGAGATTTGTACTCATTTTCAGTATGCTTGCACATGCTTAAATACTTGCAAAGAGAGTTTATAAACACATTAATGTTTTTGAATTAATTTTAGATGTGCAATACCTTTGAAAGCCAGCCCAGCAGAGATGGAAAAGTAGGAGCTGTTTAAGCATGCTATACACAACAGCACTACTTGTACAAAAGAAGTAAAATAAAAGGAGGTTTAAGTTACTGAAACTGTTTAAAACTCATGTTTTACTGCATTTTTTCAACTGATAAGATACTTGGAATTCAGCAGATGCCATAGAGGCGTTATGGATACTGCTATGTATTATGAAGGTGTGAAACTTGTGGAATAGCTGCTGAGACAACACAACTATCTATAAAATATCCAAGCAATATCAGAGGGATGAATATGTTTCACATTTGTGGGGTAGGTGACTGTCTATGAGTTTGTTGGCTGGACTCCTGTTAGAGTCAGTGGAAAGTAGCAGACGTATTTCTGCCTTTGAATTAAATGAATCATGTCTTACAAGTCACTTCCTTGAATACAATAGGAATATAAAAAAGAATCTCAAATGTAGCTGTCTGTATTGCTGGAGTTGGAAGTTATTGTGAGGAACCTCCTCGGTTGTTTATTTTCTCCTCTTTGTTTGCCTCATAATACCAGCATTGCTTGTAACAGTAAACAGACCATAAGCAGATGAATTTCAGTTTTTGTAACTGCCAGTGTTGAAAGTGAGTAACTGTGCATCACTTCTAGAACAATACCAGTGTCTGACAGTTTCTCATCTGCTTGATGTAGTTCTGTAATATTACAATATTCCTGATTACAGTTCTGAAAGTTGTACAAAGCAAGATCTTCAAATGGAGAGAGGATAAATCCAATTCTACATTAACCCTGAAGCTTTTCAGCATTTATTTCAATTTGATGCTACCACTGCAAGAAGCAAAAGTTAAAAGTTAAAAGAAGCACTCCAAATCTTCAGAAATAAGAACAATAGTAGATGTAAATTTAGAAATAGAAAAGAAAGGTAGAAGACATCTCACAGAATTCTGGATAAGAAAGTGGTATAACTAATATAGTTTAATTGTATTACTGCAACAGTGTTACTATATCCTTATTAATTTGTAATGGAAAACTAGTTAATGTGTCTCCATTTAAATATAACTTTGCTTACAAACAAGGCTTGGGTTAGATGAAGTTGGATGACTTGATGAAACATAGAAGTCAACAGTGCAGGCACGTACACTTGTGCTTGTCACCCTCAATCTTCTGTGGAGGAAGTGGAGAGAAACATCTCCAACAGAATTCACCACTTCATAAAGTGGTTATCTATAAATCACCTTTGTCTATGGGAGGAGCATAAATACCCTGCTGTAGACATCTACAAGCAAATTTTTTAAGCCCATTCACATTCTAGCAATGCTGAATTCAGTTTCCGGAGTTGAGAAAATAACTTATTTTTAGTTATTGCTGTTGTTTGTTGTGTTTTTGGTTTGTTTTTTTTTTCTCCTACTTTGGGATTTTACACTTTTTTTTTCTGTACCACAAATTTGTTCTATAGTTGGGATTGTAGTTTTGGCTCAAAATAATCTAATTGGAAAGGAAAAAGGTAGCATTGGCACACTCTTGAGAAGTGTACGCTGAGGAATCACTGTCTTCTCATGTCACATTTTGCAGCAAGAAAGAATTAAGTGGATAATGTTTTCAGAATGAAAATGACAGCATTTGTTTGGGTTGCTTATTTGGTTTAAGAGCAGTGTTTTGCTGTTTAATTTTTTTTTGTAAAGAAACAGCTCATTTTTTGTGCTTCAATGCTGTTTCAACCAATGCCTTAAGCCCAAATCAAATCTGTATGCAGTCTTTATGCACTGATTTCTTACTGGCAACACAAATGCTTTGGTATCTCATAAGAGTGTTGTGAAACTTAATTAATGTTGGTTAAGTGTTCTGGATCTTGAATGGAAGGCACAGATGAAATTCATTTGTATTGTTAACTTTGGCTTTTATGTTAAATGCAACTGATCAGAGTCTCAAGGATTAAAAAGTGGCAAAAAACATGATTCAAGAAAGAGTAATTTACAACTAACATAAACTAATCAGTAAGTTTCAAATTTAGCATATGAATATAAGGAGACAAATATTTTACCAAATCTAGTAAAGAAATAATTAATAGCCATAAATGTAAGTAAAGACAACCTCATTGTCATTGAAGATATGTTCATTTGAACCAACTGAGGGGCTGAGAATTTAATTTTATAGTGGCCAATATTTTAGTTTTCATAATTTCTCTTTGCCAGTATGATGAAAACAGAGAACAACAGCTAGAGTGAAGCACGAAATACTTACTTTTATGTACTTCAGCAATAGGAAATACTGTATTTAAAAAAAAATTCTTGATGTATCTGTTATGTTGCCTCATTGCAAACAAGCGTAACAACTATTATGCCAAATCTATTCTAATTCTAAAAACATTGTGGTTTTTTGTTTTTTTTGTTTTTTGTTTGTTTTGTTTTGTTTTGTTTTGTTTTGTTTTTAATGTGTGGTTATTTTTATTTTTACAAAATTAAGAATGATAGCATGAAACAATTTGGCTTTGTAGAATTCAAGCGTTCAACTTTCCAGTGGAATTTGATTTGTAACATGACCTATCTCTATTAGTATCTCAAGTTCCCATAAAAGAAGAATAGAATAGAAAAAAAAAATAAATCAACTAACAAAAAATAACTAAAAAGGCAGTAGAACTAAAATTAATATATTTGGAAGGAATACTTAGCCAGCATCATGTTCCATCAATAGATGAAATCTTCTGCCACCATATAACTATAAGTATTCTTCCAGTGAACAGCAAGCGGACTTCTAAGGAGGAAAATCTCTCCTATAGGATAGACTGCCAGCTTTAAAAAGAAATCTCAAGCATCTCAATCCTTCACAAGAAGTATTTTTGGTCATTGCAAGGTTCAAGAAGAACATCATGAGAGACAGCAGCATATATAATGTGAATGTGATTTCATTTTGTTGAGAAAACGTATATTGGTAATAGTAAAAGAAATTTTTTTTTCTATTATATTCTTGCCAGCCTTATTTTTTTTTTTAAGTTATGCAACCTCTAATTAGGAAAAGCAGCAGTAGCATAATAGTGTATTTATCACAGATGTTGGAAAGGATGGATCACAAAGCGCTATAGCTGGCGTTGGAAACAAAATGTTACAAAGTCAGGACCAAGAAATTTGCTGTGCTAGTTTATGTTCATGAAATTATAATGTATATTGTTAAAAATGTACAGTGCTATATTAGATAATTCAAGTTTTGACTTGGTTTATTTAGTCTCTGTTGATTCTGCAAGTTTTGCTTATGATAAACTGTTAGTGCAAACCTTGCATTAAAAGATATGTATTTTTCATGATATTGTTTTGCACTGCAATATGCTGGCTACAAGTCCTTTCAAGTAATCGAATTATATTGAAAACAAACATAAAATAAAAACCAGCAATAATTTACACTCACTTTTAACTTTACAGTGTGACTCAAAGTTGTATACTCAGTCATTGAAGAGAGTACTGTATGTTTACACACTGATGAATTGAAAAGAAAAATATTGTGGTTGGATCACACTCCTTGGCTTCATGGGCAGTATTGGAAGCATCATAAAAGCAGTATAATTGACTAAGGAATCAGTTCCATCTTCAGCCTTATCATCACATTTGTTATGACTATCACAGTTACTATCACAGGAGTAACTATGCCATTGTAAGCAATCTAGTTGCCAGTGCTAAAATACTGAAATGATAAAACACTAATAAAACCTGCAAAAATCAGTTCTATTCCAGCTCCAAATGGGTAGTAGTTCCAGAGTTTGATCTTAAACATTCAGTACATGGAAGTGTCCTAATTTTAGGAATTGAAAGCTAAGGTTTCCCTTTAGAGTTTTCCATATTCTTACAAAGCCTACACTCTCTCACATTTTCCAGCTGAAATTAACTGGACCAGATTTTCAGTAAGTACATTCAGGATATTCTCAGTTCTTTCCTCATTTCCTACTAAAATGGTATAGCATTACAGATAGGATTTGAAGCCTGCAATTTAAAGCAATCATATCACAACTGCAATCTTAAAGACCATTTTAATACTTTTCTCATCTTACAAGGTTACAACAGAACCCAGTTCCTACAGCAGAATACAGAGCTGTTTTATGTCTATCTAGTACTTAATGTATTTACAAAGAATGTTCAGAGTTTTTTTCCTATGATAAGGCTATAAATGGAATTTTTTTTTCCATTCTGTGGACTCACTTTGTTGCATCATACTGGTCTGAGATTATTCCTTTTTCAATTCACCTTGAGCATGTGTGCCCAGCTTCCTAAAAATTGTTCTAGGAGAGCTACTGTAAAGTGCTATGTATGACCCATTAATATATTGCTAGTGAAAATTGGCAGTAGAAGTGCAAAAGTAAGAAAAAGCAACTATCAATCAACATTTTCATTTCCTCTGTTTTGACAAAATCCAATTTTACTTCAGATGTTCTGTACGGGTCAGGTGTTCTGTACAGGTCAGTTTTTCTAACTCCAAGGTAGTCTCCTGATTGCAGAGTTATTGGTTAAGATGGCTCTGGTGTTTAATTTAGCCAGTCTTTTTTCTCATGCTTAGTTTTTGATGATGGACTGTGGTGCTAAGTTCTCTCTGGGAGCACACGCTGCTTCCATATGGTCTGGGATTTCTATAGAGGGGTGCATCCAGGACACTGTCTGTCATGACATGCTGCTTTTTCTAAGGAATCTCTATTGGCAAAGACACAAGAGTGGTGCCAGATTCAAACCACCTGGCCCTAAAGCTAATTGAGTTTTTCCTGGGGGGAAGAGTAATAATTTTGAAGTACCTATGTGAAATTATGTTACCACTGAGAGAGAATGGGAAAAGTTGTCTTCTCACCAGAGTGCTTAAATGCATCCATGAAGATAAACCCAAGACACAAGTCTACAGTCAGAGCAATTACTGTGAATTATGAATTGAAAACCAATTTACCCGATCCAGCATTAATATTTGTCAGAGAAACAGAGTTATCTTCTGGTTCAAATATTTTTCATTGTTTACAAGAGTAAAAGAATTTTGCTTAAGTATTTCTTGATGGCTTGCTACTAGGTTAAATTCCATATGCATCTTTCAGCTTGAAGCTTCTATCATACTTCGTGTTTGTAGCTGTGTTGCTCATGCTAAGACACAGGAACTTCATTAAGATCTATTCATATTTCTGTTTAGCAGTAAAGATTATATATGAGTTTAGTTGACTGTTCATTACTTAGGTCATGACTTCTGGTTTGTTTTCTATCACTTTTGACTCTTGTTCTCAACTGACTGCTTAGTGCCATTGACTACTATCAACTTTCTTTCATACAAACTACTTTAGAGTGGCAAGCATTTGTTACGTATGTTTTGACATCCCACACATCTTTAATAGATTTTCCATAAGCTTGCCACTGTGATCTTTGTATTTTACAACCCCATTCCTTCTCGTTCTACATTTGACTATTTCTTCATGGTTTGCATTGGGCTCTAATTTTGTTTTAGATGAGGATATGAGTTGTTGGATATTAAAGAAAAATGGGGTGTTAATGTGATATTGATACTGGAATGGAATTCCACATGTAACGTAATTGATGTATGCAGGGTAATATAAGTAGTAAAGCTACATGATTTCTTTGAATAGCTTCTACTTTCCATTGAAATGGTGAATAACCTTTGCAGCATTTGAAATGACATCTCAGTAACTGGAATTAAGGACAAGCCGGATCACTTTTTTATTAATTATGCTTTAAGTCTAACCTGAAAATGACAGACCACTATTATACTTTTTAGTTATTGGGGTATTATATCCAATTAAAGTTACTTGTTCAGAGAAGAAGTAGTTTGTAGGGAAGAGATAAGATAAGCTTGTGACTCTGTAAATGAGATGTACTGCACAGGAGTATTAGGTAATATATACAGTAGGTAAGGTATAAGATAAGCCCTTTATTGTGTTTTATAAAGAAGTCTGGGGAAAAGCTGAAGAAAAGGTAATACTATGAAAGAACTCATCTTCATAAATCATTTGTAGATGTTAAAGTACATAAATATCACACAGTCTTGTGATGGAAACAATATTGGCCACAACATAGTCCTGGCTTCAGCTATCTCTGGCAGTAAAAACCTGAAACGTAGTACCTTTCCAGAGGTTTATAAAACCAATAACTTTATTAATCTGCACTTCATTGTGTGTTCTCTAAATGTAAACACTTGTGTCAAGTTAATGCTTAGCTTCCAGTTAACTGACCGAGAAGGTCTCTGTGTGTTTCTGTATGTCCTTTATGAAGGAAGGGATAATTTTTAAGAACTAATTTGTACACGCTTTTACACAAATATTTTCTGTAATTTGATTTCAATTTAGAGGCAAAAAAAAAGTTCTTGAAAGCTCCAGCAAATGTTGTTCAGTTGTATTTTATTCAGATTTAATTTTATGATCATATTTTCCTCTTCATGGAGAAAATTGTTTATTTTTTAAAACTTATTTCAGTATTAGCCTTATAACTGGTATTTGTCGTTTAAGATTATTTTGATAATTATGCATATGATCCTATAAAAGTAATCATTGCAGCAAAATACTAAAAAGTCACACTTTAGCAGAAAATTGGAAAGAACTCAGACTAAAAGATAAATCAAAACTAAAGATAGAAGATAAAATGTTGTTTCCATCAAGGTTTTGTGAGAAGGAAAAAAAAAAGTATAACTCAGAAAATACATCAGAAACTACGTTCCAGTGCTTAGAACTCTTTATCAATTTTATGCTATCAAATCCAAAGTTTCTTTCTAATTGCCTTGTGGAAATATACATATGAGAAACGCTCTTGAAGTTTTTGAAAATATGGTAGCAATAAAGTGCACCTTTATGCAGAATTTTAAACTGTTTAATACAGTACAGATTGATCAGTATTATCCACACCATGATACAAACAGAACTGAATACAGTGAGCTGTGAAAGTTCCCAAGCTGATCGTATTTAGCTGTGACTTCATCCTTTAACAACTCTTCCATACAGTTCTTCAGTTGAAGATGTTGTGTTTTGATTTTTTTTCCTTTTTAAAAAATCATTAATGTTATTTTAACCAATAGAATTGACTGCAATACAATTCCTAAAGGACATAGGTTCAGCGATTCTAAGTAATCTAATCAGCTGCATTGTCATTTTTTTCTGGATGTGCTTTTATTCTGTTCATACAAATAGAAGCAAAGGTGGCTAAGTTCACAAGGCAGCAATAAGAGACAGTGTGATTTTTCAAAACGTATTTCTTCCAAAGAATTTCTTACCTTGCCAGGTCAATCTTTTCAGTGCTCAGAATGGCAAGCTTTCTCTGTTCTACATGGTCTCTAAATAATAGAGGATGACATATTCATGCAGTCCATCGCTTTGTCACTTTACTAAAGACCAGATTGCTTTAGCTTGCACCCACAGTATTCAGGGATGCAGTGAAAACATATAGTCATGATTAAAAAACATGATAAAGTTACTGAAAGAAAATCCCCATAGTTAATAGTTGAAATAGCTGGGAAAAAAAAAAAAAAATTGTTTAGACTTTTTTTTTTAAAAATCTGTTGTTTGATTTTATATCTGGAACTTCAGATATAGAATTAAAATCTTCAAAGTATAAATTATTATTTTGAAAGGAAAGACACAACCATCTCCATTTCCTGAATATTTACACTGAGTATTAACACAAATATATTTGTACATGAATGTTAAGTAGAGAAATGAAAGGTGTATGATTAATAACAGTATGCAAATCTGAAACTAATTTATTGGTGTTATACAAAGGGCAAATTAGGATAGTGTTTGGTCAAATGTGTTTACATACTTCCTATTTGCATGCGTTTATTGAACATGTATGGTGAAAACATCCATCTTTGCATAAAATATGGATAAGCACTTTTTTTTTCTTTAAAGGAAAAAAAAAGCTACGCAGTTACTCTAATTTCAGAGTCTCAACAGTTTGTCCAGCCTTTCTCATACCTCTTTTACTCCAATACAATTCTACTAAGAAAGCAGACAGTGAATCCAATCGTGTTCCTCAGTATGTGACTGACCAGTAAAAATATCAGGACTACATTTTACAAAAAGTGGGGTTTTTTATTCTCTGTAGCACTCTGCAAACTCTGAAGGAGAATCAACTGCATCAAAAATGATTTTCCTATGATTGAAAATGTAGACTCCCATTTTTAACTTCCTGCCTTGGTGGAAAATAAATCCTCTTTTGTCTCTATTTTTAATAAATAAATGAAGAGTATACAAAAATAGATTTCTTCCTTGATTAGCTGCTTCCTTTAAGTTTTGCAAAGAAGGGCTACAATTTAACTAAGATCCCTTCCATCTGTTGCAATACGCTTGCTTTTATTTTGACTTCCCGTTGCTTTCTTATCAAATATCACATGAATCATTGCCATTTGTTTGCCATCCCTTTCTTTTGTTTTGTTTCTCTTCCTCCAAATGATTAAAACATCAGGTTGAATGAAAGGTTAGAAGTACACTGTAATTCACATTTGCCCCATCTTATTAAAACAAATAAACCAACCAGTTATATAATTTAAATGTGCTTGAGCTATGGCTTGCAGATGCTTTTATCAGCTCTGGGCTGAAGAGGTTGTGTGCATTCAGGCATGCATGCACAAGTTTTCTTTGAAAAGGACAAACCTCATTAGATTACAGGTGCCTGGAAATAACTTCTGAGAAAATAGCTGCCATTTTCAATAACACTACTTCCTAACAGGAAATACAATTTATTATGTTCTTCAGCACAAATGAGAAGCTTTTCTTTTATTTAGATGTAGTTAGCCTCACTTTATGTCTCAAATAATTTATTTATTTTAATCTGTTGGATTAAAAGAAGAGGGTGGATCATGATATTTTTCACTCTAGTATTACAGACTGTAAAATGTTTAGGAAGAGAACTGTAATGATTCTTAAATTATTAAATATGTGTTTTACTCATTTACCATGTTACTAAATTTTCTTGCAATAACATGTCTTCTTGTATGGAAAGTCAGAAATGCTTCATCACTGCATCAGCTTGCTAGAGTGAGAGTTAATTTTTGAATGGCTGTGGGCTGTGGGAATGGTTTATATATGTTGAGGTTCAGAACAAAGTTTTTTCAGTCTCTAGTGAGCACATTGGCTAGTCCTGAAGTTTTTGTGTTGCAACATCAGGTTTTAAAAAAAGTTCCTGAATGTAGGTTGGCTCAGTCACCAGCAATAGAAAGGATTTCAAATTGACTTTTTGAGCCAAGAACCTATAATTTCAATTTGTGTGTGTGTGTTTCATGCTAATGGGGTAAATAACACTGCAAAGGACAAAAAGCAGACTGAGAAACTAATACCACAGTGGTTCTTGGTTACCTAAGAAGGGACAGGGAGAAGTTAGAGGAAGACACAGAAGAACAGGGAAGTCACGGATCACTTAGGAGTCTGAGCTGGGAATACAGTTCCTATCCTCTCTCTTTCAGTTGTGCTCTTATTAATGAAAGAGAAATCAATTTGGTGTGTGTTCTTTACTTTGAAAACATAAATGGATGAGTAGGTCCACCATTCAGATATCCCTAAGACTTGTTTTGATTGAAGATCAGCTCAATCAATGGCCTGTGCATATTTGACAAAATCATGTTAAAGGTATTTTAGGAACTGTAGTGACAATAAATTTGGGTTACTTTAATATAAGCATTACTGGATTTTGGACTGGCATTTATTGTTCTGTGGCTCACAAGTTATGGTCATACATGAAAAAGAAGGATACTGCAATTCATTAACTAGTCAACCAAGAAATCCAAACTATAACATTCTACCTTTACAAAGCTCCAACAGAGTTCCCTGATTTTGTTCATGTTTTTTCTCGTTGTTATACATCATTTTTTCATTTAAAAAAAAAAAAAACAAACAAAAAACACTAAAACTCTGGTTTTCTTTCTCATTAGTAATCCACAATATACCACCATATCTTCTATGATTTTTTCTTTTTCCTTTTGTTTTCCAAACATTTTCACTTTGCCAAGGAATGTTTTCCTCAGAAGGAATTTTTATGATAGCAGTTGACTAAACTCTGGTCTGACACCACACTTTGGACAAAGATTTGCAGATTTTTATAAACTAAAGGCTGTAATATGCACTTATGAGAGTTATGATTATCATTATGCTCCTTTTTTAAAAGCAGCTCTCAGGATGCAAACTAAAATACAATGTATCTGAATGATAAACCAGTGTGACTTGCAGTGAATGACAGAAATACGTGTAATCATCTAATGTATTATTATTTAGTTTGCAACTATAATCACACAACATTTCATTGTAGATGTTTATCACTTCACAAGAATTCATATTAACAGGAATAGTATTTGAGTGGTTTTATGTTTTTAATATAAGAAACTGTTAGGCCCATAGATATACTACAGTCCACCCATACATTAGTGTGAATCAGTCTCCAGCTGACTTCTCTGTGGGAATGCATTTTAAGGAATGTGATTTGTTTCAGCATTGCAAACTTTTATGGCAGATCCGTTTGTTTTCTATAACACTTATGACCTTATAACTATTTGGGCATGTTCATTCAAAAGCCTCAAAGTGAGTTTTAATTAAAAAGAGTTAATCTAAAAAAATACTCCCTCACCCCGGCTAGAATTTCTGTCACATCAGTCCACAGAGAGAAAGAAATTAGATTTAGAAGTAGCGGTGTTTTCGGTTTTAGTTACTAGCATGAGCTTGTGTGATCTTGCTGAACACTACTATTGGCAAAAGAGCAATTGAAACAGATGACAATCTGCTAATCATGCACAGTTCTATTTAGAAATATAGCAATATTTTCCCAGTTAATGTTTTTGCTTAATTCCTAAGAGATTTATACTCTATATAGAAGTTACTAAATTTGAGATACTTTACTACAGATCAACAATTTTCAGTAGGCTAAAAAGATACTCCAGCATTTTAAACAGTTTTAGAGAATAGAATGTGTAATGTGTAGTGTAGGCTTGTGTGCAAACATCTATGTTTGTGTGAATAATGTATTTCTTTACATTAAATGATTTATATATAAATAGATAAATTCCGCATTTACTAATGATAGAAAATAATGTGAAGTATGTTTATAACAAAAGCTGATCTGGAAGCAGGAAGGAGAGCCAGGCCAACAAGACAAGGATTTAGGAATAAAAGTATTTTCACATTTTCACAGAGTTACTTAGCATGAGCTTGCGTGATTTACTGTTAACTTAGTACTATTGGGACTTGTAGATTTTGCTTGTGATTTTAGCCCTGAAATCAAAAAGGGCTATCAGTAATACTCCACTGGCATTCAGATAGGAACACTGGCTACACCTAGAGGCAAAATGTTTGATGTGGCTTTAACAACATCGAGAGGTTCCAGTAATTTCAGAAGAACCTTTGAACAATGGGAATTGAGATGGAAATGGTTTGGAAGAAGGGAACAGCAGTCTGATAAAAGAAAAAGGACAACAATCAGATAGAAGCACTGTGTTTGATCCCCCCCATAACAGTGCGAGATAATCATTCCTCTTCAGAGCTGCGAGCTACCTATTTTTCCTTCTGTAGTTTCAAGCCTTGTTTCTGATGCAAAGTGATATTTACCTGGTGTACATTCTTCATGAGTGGCTACACATGCTAGAGCATGCTAGTAAAAAGCCTGAAGAAATTACTTATCCTTCGTCTTCTCCCAAACTCATAGTTATTATGAAAGTGTTGTAAAGTGTTTTTCATAATCTTGAAAAAAAAAAAAAAAAGGAAAAAAAAGGAAATATTTTACAATTCTTAAAAAATTTGCAATTCTTACTGACTTAATCATCAAAGTGCTGTATCTACATCATAATCTATCTACTACCTATCTTCTGTCACTGCCAGATGGGGTCCTCAAGCAGTGCAAAGCACATCTGAATATTAAAACGTATTAGTGTTCTCTACGGCTTGTTGACTTTTTGTTGGCTGTTACAAGGGTTTAGCTTCATATAACCCTAATTTTAATTGAGAATATGTTTTAATAAGTGTTTCATTTGAAAGGCATGTGGAGACTTAATACAATAAAATATAATACATGTTACTAACTGTAGATTATCTTAATGTTTGGGTGTGGGAATTATGCATAGCAGTCATTAGCAAATATGCATTCAAGATTGCCAAAGTGCTGGTATATATGCAGAGTAGTTCTCCTACAGAGGTATCAAGACAGATTTAGTACTCCAAACATCTACTGCATTTATTCAAAACTTGTAGGAGAATTATGTGTGACCACAGCTATTAGTAGCCTTAGCTACTGTTCTGCACTTGCTGCAGAGATGTTTTTTTGAGATGGTTTACGAGGCCTTCAATTTTACCAAACTCACTTTCAAAGGTTCATTCTTTCTCTCCTGAATTCCTGTAAGCAATTTACTTGTATTTCATGCATCAAAGAAGAATAAAAAATTCTTTAAGGCCTTACTCAATTTTTTTTTGTCTCTCTTCAGTACACAAAGATCATAAGTGTAGAGAATGTGGAAATGATTCTGAGTGGAAGCACTCCAAGTGGTGGGAAAGTTATCATCTCTGGGGGAAAAAAAAAAATAAAATAATAATCTTGGATTGAAAAAGAAGCAGAAAAGGGGAAGAAGAGAATGTAAAGATACAGGGGAAAATAGCGAAAGAGGGTATACCCCAGAAGCTTGGGATAGTAAACAGGAGGTAGAAAAGGAAAACTAGAGGTATACTGGATAAAAATCACTGTAACATAGGAAGAGATTCTACTATTTCCTCTTTCTCCTGTGCAGTTACAGTAGAAATTAAACAATAAAAACTGGAAAGTAGTGTGCAAAGGAGGTGTATTTTCCAAACTTGTACTTTCTAAACTTTTCTTTCCCTCAACAGAAAACTTGAGGAAATGAAGCCATATTTTAATCAAAGTCTATGTTTTGAAAAGTTCCAGCAATTGTGTATATAGGTTCATCACAAGTAATTGCTATCTGTGTACTTACTATAAATTAAAAAAAAAACAGTTGGGAGTAAGCAATGAAACTAAGAAAACCAAAACAGAAACAAGAATCTCTTGATATCTTATGAACATATGCTGATGCAAATTACTTGGTCTAGAAGTGGTTCATGCAGATGTCAGGAGTTACTGCTTATATTTCCAGATGGATTATAGTTTATAATATAAGTAGCATTTCATTTGTGCATTGTGGAGGATTAATATGCTTCACAATGTGCCTTACTCACAAGGAAGAAACACTTTCTATCTTACAGGTCAGCAAAATAAGCATGTATTATTTTTTTCTGTTTACTATTCAAAAATATCTGTTTGTATTGTTGTAAGCAGAAGATATTCATGTTTCCCATGAAGAATGATTTGCTTTATATTTGTAAATTAGGTGAAAATATGTTATAGCAGAAAGTTCTCTTCAAGTTTTTATAGATCAGCAGTTACTAGATGGGTGAGCTTGCTGTTTCTCACGTTCTCTCTCCATTATGCACTTCTCACTTAAATATATGCTTCTCGGTTGGAAAAAACACCGAGGAGAGAGACATGTTCACGTCTTTAACATAGTAATTGTTCAGTTAATCTCATTTATGGGGGAAGGAGGCTATACTTCACTGATACTGATTAAATATCCTATACCGGGTTCTATATAAATAGCTACAAATGTGCACAATGGTTACATTACATGGTATATTTAACAACACAGCTAAATCAAAAAGTATGAGCTATGCCTTTAGTGGTGGGAGTACTAACGACTGCATGCAAGAAGATTTTTGCTCTGCAACCATGAAGGGAATAATTGCTGTTCAGCATTATTCGGTTAAGTTTGCATATCAGTAAAAACACATGCACAGAGGCTCCACCTACATTCCTGGTGCCCTAGCACTGATATGAGTGCAGCATATATTAAAGCTTTAGGAGGTAGTACAGTATTCACAACCTGAAAAGTGTATAATTTTTAATGGATTTAATTTGACCACTTTCAGATGAAATCACAATGGTGATGTTTGGACTTTTTGATTTTTTTTTTAATATTTAAGGCATTCAGTACCGTAGGTGCAGTTCACAGAATTATATGGTTTTTAAATCTTGAGCTTTTTCCTCTCTTTTTGATTAATTGCAGATACACATTTTTAAAACAAATGTTTGTTTTTCATATTCTAGATGGAAGACTTTATTTGAAAACTACTGTCATGTATTGAATTTTTCCTGCTGAAGATACCTGTGCTATGGTAAAGAACTTTGCAGTAAGACATTCACCCGAATGGAGTTCTGTGGGAACAAAATGTTTTCAACTTCATTTACCAATGTTCTTCAAAAGAGTAAGGAATTCTGCAAGAGTGTCCTCCTTTGGTTATCTCCTGTAGCTCAAGCCAGAGCTCTAGAGAATGTTTGTAAATGTACACTAGCAATCTTCTTACAGTGAAAATCTTCATCTGTGCACCGGACTATTGTACCAAAACTACAGGCAGGTCAGAACAAGGTTGAGTATTCCCTTTTTCAAGGAATGCAGACTCTGTCCTCCTCTGATGATTCTATATTTGAGCACATCAAATGATCCTTCCAGCGGTGTCAAAGTACACTTACAGACCTTACAGACTGTTATATCATACCGAAACCAGCAAGACAGCTCAGAAATGAACTTGTAGAGGGCATAAGAGGACTCTTATTAAAAAAAAAAAAAGGAAAAAAAAAAAAAAAAAGAAGAAGAAAAAGAAAAAAAAGAGAAAAAAAGTAAAAAGAAAAAAAGAATTGATACATTCAGTTTTCAGACTATGATCGTGGGTTTTCTTCTAAAGACATTTTTCCATATGCTTTCTGAGAGACCAACACAACACATGTATGTAAATCTACATTAAGTAAAATGGAATTTTGTGTAAGTGAAAAGAAATGCTGAATGTAAACAAACTGTTTTACTATTCACAAAGTCTCTTTTCCTAAAATAAATTAAAAAAAAAAAAAAAACAATTAAAAGAGTAATAATTTCTCATTGTAAACTGGCAGGGGTTTGTGAAATAAATGACTTTGCTTCTTATCAAACTGTTGGTCACATGTACAGTATATAACACAAATCACACAAGGAAGGTATTATGTATGCAGTAGAAATCTAGCGTTTAGGAAATGAAAAAATTTAGATAATATTGTTTTGTCACCCTGTTGGTCAGAAAGACACCTTTCTAGTTTTAACGCATGCAGGCATGTAAATATTTGTCCTGGAGTCACAGTATTACTGAATGAGATCTTAAGCATCTGGTAACAAGTCAGAATTATGTATCAGCCACTTTTATTTGTATATTGAGCCCTGGTTAGTGCCCTGATTAGTGCACTTTTAAGAATGGACTGTGGCTGAGCAGCAAGTCAAAATGCCAGAAATATTTTTATATGTTAATGTCATATTACGTCAATGTTGCTAAAAAAAGAAAACCTAACAAACACTTGATGTGTCAGTCCAATTCCACGTAGAACTGAGTGATACAGTTGAAGTCTGTTGTCCCTCCCACCTTGTCATAGGGACTGGTGGTTATGTGTTACTTTCACTGTCTTTATAAAAGCTACAATATGTGTTTTCACTTTTGTGCTGATAACTGGAAGTAAGCTGCAACACAGTGCTTATTACATAACTAGCAATTATCTTCTTTGCTTTGCATACTTTTGGGTTACCCCTTTAAAGACTGATTTTGTGAATCAGTGCTATTACTGTAAGTTTTGCGATTATGCTTTCTTCATCTTTCATGTTTTATGCATATAAAATATTATTTATTACATGGAAACGTATCAAAATCTTAAATGTCTAAGATGCCTAACTTAAAACAAATGTTTCTTTAAAAATAGTTCTGATTGGATATTAATATTATTTTGTCAAAAAAAAAAAAAATCTAATGTTTTGTAAACTCTAGCACTGAGCTTCTATAGTTAGTAGGTCTTCCTTGCAATACTGGTACACATTTATTTTGTGCAGTTCATATTTACTCCATCACAATCCTTTTTCAACAACAGAAAATATGTATATAAAAGTTCACATCATGGTAATTTTTTTTTAAAGAAATACCAAGCAATATTTTTCATTAAATATTGTTATCGAATACTTTATAGTGACATTATTTTCTAACCATGATTTTTTCGTAATTTTCATAGTTGCTTGAACACTTAGGAGATTCTGCACTCCAGTTTTTTCATACGCAGTCTTTAAAGGGTTAACAGCTGTAAAGTTAGGTGGATTTGTGTCAAGCTTTTTAATCATTCATATCTGAAAGAGAATAAAAAGCCTACAACTGAAATATGTAGTAGCATCTACCATTGCTCTGCTCCTTGCATAGAGTCAGCTGTAAGTAGGTTTTAGTAGTTTTACAGTATATACTTTCAAGACCTTTGGGAACGCCTCATTGTTTGGCTTGGTACATAAATGGAAATGTTGAAGTTTAAGGGGGAAACAATTTATAAGCTGGATGTTTAGAAAGAATCTTGCTAAAAACAGTGTAAATATTACAGACCATGAGATGTTAACGTAAGTTGAATTTTTTGCCCCTCTTTAGTTATGCAGGTTTTGGGTTGGTATTTTGTTTTTGATTTCAAATTTTGTTTTGTTTTGTTTTGTTTTCATAGATGATGAAGAAAAGTTGTGCTCATGTTATTGTTTATATGCTTTTGTAATCAAAGATATTAATGTCTAGTTGTTCTATATTATAACCATATTTGCGCTCTATGCAAGCCCTTGGAACAGAACATACTCATCTTCATGTAGGACCTATGAAAATTGTCTATTTTTATCTATATATTTAAAGTTTTCTAAAAATGAAAAAAAGGTTATTACGAATTTTGTTGTACAAAATCTGTACAAAAATCTGTTTTTACATCATAATGCAAGAATTGGAAATTTTTCTATGGTAGCCTAGTTATTTGAGCCTGGTTTCAATGTGAGAACCACGTTTACTGTTATTGTATTTAATTTTCTTTTCTTTTCAACAATCTGCTAATAAAACTGTCTGAAATCTCCCTGTGACTTCATTTACAGTTCATCTTT
Source organism: Lagopus muta (assembly GCF_023343835.1). Lineage (NCBI taxonomy): Eukaryota > Metazoa > Chordata > Aves > Galliformes > Phasianidae > Lagopus > Lagopus muta. The sequence goes on from NC_064433.1 coordinate 155,457,406, forward strand.
ATTAAATTTTCTGAAATGCGTAACATCAGAGGAATATTTACTTTCTAATGGGAGACATCTAAAAACAACACAAGTCAGCTCTTTGTAATGTGAGGAGAACAATGCTGAATGATTTTATTTAACATGCAACTGCTTCTATCTCTAATATGAATTACTGTGGTGAAAAACATCATAAAAGCACACTTCGTGGTTATTGTTTAACAAGCAGATTTTCCATATTTTTTTTTTGTGCCAGCTAAGCAAACTGCCCAGATCTACATGATTTATTTATGTACATTTCTCAGTTTATGAAGCTGTTATTTGTACCTTTTTCTTTTATATTGTGATATTCCCATGATTCTTATTTCAGAAAGCTTTGTGCTGAATAATGTAAAGTGGACACTTCGATGGAACAAAACATATAATTCCCCTAGCTACAAAAAAGGTAATCCTGTTATTTTTCTCTCAAGTTTCATTCGTCTGATAAAATGTGTTTAGAAACTTTGATATTCTAACACATTTTTTTTATAATCAGCAAGAATTGAAACATTTAAACAGGCATTTGGAAGGAAATATTTCTACCTTAGCATATCTTTAAATGCCATTTTAAGAGTTTGTTGTTTTTTGGTTTTTTTTAATGATAAAGATAGTTATTTAAAAACAAATCTAGAAGCAAGATTTTTTTTTTTGACAGAAAATTCAAAAGTCAGAGATGTATGATTGATTTTAAGTATTATAGAATCATAGAATCATAGAATCCATAGGCCTGGGTTGAAAAGGACCACAAAGATGATCTAGTTTCAAGTCCCGTGCTGTGTGCAGGGTCACCAACCACCAGACCAGGCTGCCCAGAGCCACATCCAGCCTGGCCTTGAATGCCTCCAGGGATGGGGCATCCACAACCTCCTTGGGCAACATGTTCCAGTGTGTCACCGATCTCTGTGTGAAAAACCTCCTCCTAATATCTAACCTAAACTTCCACTGTCTCAGTTTAAAACCATTCCCCCTTGTCCCATCGCTATCCACCCTTGTAAACAGCTGTTCCCACTCCTGTTTATATACTCCCTTCAAGTACTGGAAGGCTGCAGTGAGGTCTCTCCAGAGCCTTCTCTTCTCCAAGCTGAACAAGCCCAGTTCCCTCTACCTTTCTTCATAGGAGAGGTGCTCCAGCCCTCTGATTGTTATCTGTATGTCTTGCCTTGCCTTCTATTCCCTTTTCCCTTTCCTTCCTTTTCCTCCTCCTCTTCTGAACCATACCTACATGAATGCTTCTGCTTTCCTTAGGAAGCAGTCTTTGGGAAACAAATAGGTCAACTCTACTGGGCCAACCCATTTCTTACTCCACTCATAAGCTGGGGACTGCACATGTGAGGCCAACAATCTTCTTGGATTCCAGCAGGTTCTTGTTGCTGACTACTTGATAAAGATTTTGTCCTGCTCTTTGCAGGACAATCACAGTCACCTCTGTCCACATTAAAATGTACTGCACATCTACACATATACATTAGTAAGCATCCTAGCTATGCCATAGCCAGCTCCTCCACTATTAGCTTTGGCACAGTCAAAGTATATGAAAGATAAACATCACTCTCTCCATGCACCTTTCAGGACAGAATGATCTCTAGTATAACAGATTAGCAATTTTCTTAGCCCTTACCTGCTTTTCTGTAAGTTCCACCATAGCTCCACTGATAGATCAGTGTTTTATTAGTTGAACGCAAGCTGGGATTTAACAGGGCTGAGGTTGGATGGGCTAATAGCCAATCACGTTTTGATATTCCTTGTTGCAATGAAACTAAACTCTGTCAAAGTTTGAATGTCCAAAGACTTGTCAGATTTAAATAATAAACATACATTTTTTTAAACTATGGAAAGAGATTTAAAGTTTTTTTTTGTTTGTTTTTTGTTTTTTGTTTTTTTATCTGAAAGATAAACCCCTTTAATTGTTAAAGGTGCTACATGTTCTTGAAAATTGCTCATGTTATTTGTTTACATGGTATTTGACAGAAGACTGTTCAATAAGCAAAACTCAAGGCCAAAATTTTCAAGTGAGACACTCCAAGTTTTGTCAGCCAAATTTCTAATTTCAATACTATTTCTAAAATAAAATACTCCAGCTCAAAGGTTCTGTGAATCTTATTTCTTCAGAAGCTACCATCTAACTCATCCCAAAGATAACAGGGTATTTACTAGTGTGCCTTCAGTAAGCCTGGTCACCATGGCCAATGTCACCCTCCACTGTCTATCACCTAAAGCAGAAGCCTCAACAACTTGCTGAAATTCACGCTCTTAAAAATGCATTCAGTTAGAAATAATAATAATAATAAAAAGTTATCCAGAGTATTCGGAACCTCTGGAAATGGTCATTAAAATACCAAATCAGTTCAGAAGAATTTGCACTGCACATAGTGTGTGGATAAACATGATTTCTTCATTCAAAGTATTGTAACAGTGCTTGCCATTGTCCAATGAACTAGTTAACCTATCCCCTAATTTTGGATCATAAAGGTAAAGCCTGACTTATGTCTACTGTGCACAGAAAAAGAGAAGGAGGAAAGACATCATAGAATAATAGTCACAACAAAGGAAACTGACTATGGAGATGGGGAATGGAAATCAAAATGAGAGAGAAGCACTGAAACAGTTTTCCCAGAGAAGTTCTGGGATCCCTGTTTTTGGAAATTTTCAAAACCGAGGTGTGCAAGTCCCCAAGAAACCCATCTTTTCCCAGTCTAATGCAAGTTACTATAAATGACTTTCTAAGATCCCTTTCAACCCCAGTTTGTGTTGTTCTGGAGATACAAAACTTACATAAGTTATATCCTTGTAGGCATAACATTTTATACGCAGTTCAACAAGAAGCAAAATTTTCTCCTATAAATAGCAGTTATCAGATCTAGAATATCAATTGTTCTAATATGCTTAAGGATACACAGTTTTTTGCTTGTCTATATCAGAATGAGCTGCACTATCAACAAGATGTGAAAGTAGATACACAAAGTGAATGAAGAGAAGATATAGAAAGATATAAAAAGAACTTTTTCTAGTGCAGTTATATTTAAATAATAAGAGTGGAAGTCAATTGGCTCTCAGACTGACTTTATAGCAATAAAAATCTAAAAGGCAAGTGGACTAATAATATGTCTAATAACAAAAATAACAGGTGTATGGGATAAAGAAAGTAACTGGATGAAATATGTTTTTTCACATTCATTTTTTATTGAATGCATTGACCAGATAGCCTGAGGGAAAAACAGGAATTTTTAATTGGAACAGATCCTTCTTTTTAAAGTATGCTTCCTTTACTTTTTTTCAAATTGCTTCCTTGAAACTGGTTTGTGCTGCAAGACAACCAGCTATTTTGTAATTCTATGGATTGTTTATCTCCAAGATACAGAAGACTTTGAAACAGTGAACTCGGTTTGTTGACTTTTCTGTCAAGTAGGTGCTACCATGCAACGAGGGAGCTGAAGTATAGGAAGGGTAAACTTGACATTTTAGAACTTGAGAGACAAATAGGATGTCACTGGGCTTCAGAATATCTGTATTTGTGAAGCAAATGTGGTACATGTGTGTTTAGCTCGGGCTTGGTATTGAAGGATTTTATAGGTAAATAGGTGTTTTTGTTTTGGCAGTGCTGAATACTGAGTGAATCACAAAGTAGAGATCAAATATTAAGAGATTAAAATAAAGTTGTGATTAGAAAAGTGTACTGTCAGTTCAAGACCACAACAGATTTTTGCATAGGAGTTAAGAATGATCGAAAAGAATGTATTTCAACTTCCAAAATGGAGCTAAACAGTGATGCAGTAAGAGGAAAGTGGGCTCTAATTATATTTTTTAGAAAGATCTGGTAAGATACAGGTGCAGCAAACAACTTTGGTAACCTCCTGGGAAAGCAGACATTGTTTTCTGTTCCATTCAGAAGCAGCTAATAACCATTTGGCTTCCTTTCACTGTTACCAAACTGATGTTGCAGAATCTGGCTTTCAGTGATGAGATCATATATTGGAAGCCAGAAATAAGTTTCCACATGGATCTTTTGAACAATCTGAACTCAATTTAACAATTGAAGAGGACAGAGATAAAGTATTACCTTCTTTGTGAGCTAATCAATAACAAGAACACCTCTGGGAAACAGATGCTAGTATTACCCTTAGAAGGTATTTCAGTGTGGAAGCTGAACAAGTTCACAGATGCCACCATACAGAGAACTTACAAATATAGTAAATAATAGTAAAGCTCAAATTCTTGGTTTCTTTCAGGTGAGATATTGTCCTATCTACCTTAGACTTATACCTCTACAACACTGTAAGTGAATGTATGTTATCCAGTAAGAAGACAGGACTAGAGGAAGAGTAAGGGTTGAAAATAAAATCCCTGTGAAAAGTATGATATATAGAAAAATGATAGAAGAAAAGTTAAATGGAACTGATTTTAATACAAAATTAGTCCAAAGATTTCAGAATTCAAAAAGCCTAAAAAGGAATTCCAATGGCTTCCATGTGCCTAATTCAAAATTATAATAACTAAGCAGATAAAGGTGCATGAAGAAGTACTGCAGAGCCCTGGGAGTGGTGGTAAGGGACTGTGGAGCTTCATCCCAGACAAAGGAAAGGGATTTGAAACGGCCAGTCAAATCCGTCAGTCAACAAACAGTTACAGTGCTGGTATTACAGCTAAGGATTTGATATGGGACACACATTGAGAAATATGGTCCACTATGGCAATTATAAAATGGTGGAATTTGAGGTCATAAGGGCAGTGATATGAAGGCACAGCTTCTCATTACCCTAGTTTTAAAGAGAGCATATATTGGCTTCTTTAGGGATCTGCTTTGTAGACTGCTGCAAGATACAGTCCTGAAGAAGGACCCAAGAAAGTCACCTTCTCCAAGCACAACAGTGATTCATTCTAACAAAGAGAAAGACACACAAAAAACAACAGGAGTCATGCTTGAATAAAAAAGGATCTCTTGGACAAAAACAAAAGAAAGTCTATATAGTCTGGAAGCAAGGACAGGTTACTAGGGAGGAATACAGCCAGAGATCAAGCTCGGAAATTTAAAACCCTTATAGAATTAAATCTGGCCAGAGGATGCCAAGGGAATGAGAAAGGCCTCTGTAAGTAGGTCTCGGAGAGCAGAGAAAATGTAGACCCTCTCCAGGAGGAAACAGAAGACCTGGTTATCCAGGATATGGAGGCTGAAATACTCAGTGACTTTCTTGCATTGGTTTTCACCAGCAAGTTCTCTAGCCACATCACTCAAGCTGCAGAAGGCAAAAGCAGGGACTGAGAGAATGAAGACTTGCTAGCTGTAGGAGAAGATCAAATTCATAAACTCGTAGGTTTAAAGAATCATTTGAGTTGGAAGGGACCCTTAAAAATCATTGAGTCCAAATCCCCTGAAGTGAACAGGGACATCAACAGACAGATCAGGTGGCTCAGAGTCTCATCCAGCCTGATCTTGAATGTCTCCAGGGATGAGGAATATACTACATCTCTACACGACTTGTTCCAGTGCCTCACAACGCTTACTGTAAAAAACTTCTTTCTCACATCCAATCTAAATCTCACCTCTTTTAGTTTGAAACAAGGGGAAATCCCTTGTCCCATCACAACAGACCCTGCTAAAGTTTATAGTCCATGTTCATATACTGAAAGGCTACTATCAAGTCACCTCAGAACTGTCTCTGATGTCACGGACAGTACTTCTAAGTATGACATTCTATGGTTCTCCAGGCTGAACATCCCTGGGATCATTTTTTACCCCTCCTCTGGATGTGCTCCAACAGGTCCATGTCTCTATGCATTTGCATGCAGTAATACAGATGACGTCTCACCAGCACAGAGTAGAGAGGCAGGATTATCTCCCTCAACCTACTGACCATGCTTCTTTTGATGCAGCCCAGGATACAGTTTCCTGCATTAAAAAAGGGGTGGCCACCAGGGAGAGGGAGGTGATTGTCCTCCTCTACTCAGCTCTTGTGAGGCCCCATCTCGAGTACTGTGTCCAGGAAGAAAGGACGTGGAGCTCTTGGAGTGGGTCCAGAGGAGGGCCACTAAGATCATCAGAGGGCTGGAGTACCTCTCCTATGAAGAAAGGTTGAGGGAACTGGGCTTGTTTAGCTTGGAGAAGAGAAGGCTCTAGGGAGACCTCACTGCAGCCTTCCAGTACTTGAAGGGAGCATATTATCAGGAAGGGCAATGGCTGTTTACAAGGATGGACAGTTATAGAACAAGAAGGAATGCTTTTAAACTGAGACAGGGGAGGTTTAGATTAGATATTAGGAGGAAGTTTTTCACACAGAGGGTGGTGTCACATTGGAACAGATTGCCCAAGGAGGTTGTGAATGTAATTCAATTTTTTTTTTCCCATCAGATGTTATTTGATCATGATAATAATATGCAATGTTAGGTTTTTTTAAAAAATACTAAGTCACTATCAGCATGCATAAAGATTATATTCGGTACTGTATCAACCAGTATTTTTTGTGAGAACAATAGACACCTACCTGAGAACTTCTACTGACCCTAGACATTTCTATTATGCTTGTGTGGGTAGATGAGTTTTAATATACATTTTTCTAATAGTCTGTAGTTGCATATTATATTCAAGTTTAAAGATACTTCTGCCTTTCAAGAAATGCTGCAAATTCTTCTAAGTGGTGGTCATTAAAGAGAATGCCATTTCCTCTGTATTTAATTTGGGGCAGAAAGAGCGAACTGCATTGTGAGCAAAGTTTATTCCTTTTTCAATTTAAGTAATTTCTAATCTATGCTGGCAAAGTTCAATTTAAATTATTGTGTGAACTGTTGGTGGGGTGCTTGAATAAGCAAGTATTTGCCCATGGCAAGTGATCTTCTGGCAATCAGGAACAACAATACCTAGGGACATCTTTGAAAACTGCACTTTGTGTACTATGAAGAGTTTTCATAGTTTTATTTTTCTTAAATATTTTTTCCTTCCAATTGTGCTCAAATTCCAACAATTTTTTTTCCTTTTTGTTCTTTTAACTTGATGATTTTTTTTTTTCTTAATCAGTATAGTTTACAAAATAAACCACAAATATTGCTCACATTTGTTTAGGTTTTGGCAGTGCAGTAATCAGGAACTAGAAATGACTGTGGGAATCATTTTAGCAGCAGCTGCAGCTGATCCCACCTTTCATCTTTCTCTGAGTCACTGCTTTACCTGCTGCCTATACTTTCCCTGTTGTTCTTCTTTGTGTATGCAATAAATCCAGCATCTGCAAAAAAAAACAAAGAGTCTACATGTAGAAACCTTTGCTTGTACTTCAGAAGACGCTGATTTTACTGATGTCATGGTTTTATGATTTTTTGTTATCAGTGTTCCACATTATAACATCGTGTAGTGCACTGGGAGTTAAAGAGTTATTGCTCCAGTTCTGGGTGCCTGTCCCAGAAGCAAAGAACTTCATCTCCCAGAGGACTGTTTGCTGTTCTGTTAGCATTTCCACTTAGAAGGTTTTCCCCTCCATTTGTAGATACTTGATCCTCACTCTTTTCTCTTCTACTTGGTCTGACTAGATCGTTTCACATCAGCACTACACTAAAGCCTTCAGTTTTCAGACACTCTCATTTTATTTATTAGCTTCAATTCTAATTGTATTGTATTACATTGTAGTATGGTTGTTATCTTGCATTCTGATGTCTTATTTAGTAAATCAGTTTGTTTCTTCTCAGATCATTGCCACTGTTTTGTTTTTAGGCCCATCTCCCTATCCTTTTCCCCTTTTCCCTTTCCTGGGGCATGGGTCTGTGGGTCCCCGCACCCTGCAAGACACAGGCCAAACTATCCCATAAACCGTTGACAACTGAGCATACGCAAAACCACAGTCCCTTAAATATTCAGTAAGCTGGAGTTCTTTGGAACACTTAAATTATTTAATACCCACTCAAGGTAAGCATCCTGAACATACACAGAAGGACATTCTAGGACATGTCTATACAACACAGCCCTTCTTCAATCCTAACAAAACATTGTGAAAATGAACAAAAACCATGATTATTTTAGGATTTTATGTTATATCCACCAGAAAATCGAAAGCTGGAAGTTTCTAAGTCATGGCAATGCTGATCATTCATGCTGCTGTGCTGTTAAAAGGACTCTGCTTCTGACAATTCTAGATTTGGTGCAGTAAGCCGCATTGATCAGATCCAGAAGATAGTTATGAGAACACTCAGCTTCATTTCAAGGAGTGAGTGTCACATATAAAGATTGTTTTATACTGCTTGGACTCATGGCTCCTAGACTTTAGTGATCATATTTAATACACCAGTATTTATCTTATTTAACTGTACTACCTACACATGACTTACTATTCATGTAATATCCCAAAACCCTCTTAGCCCCATCATATTCAAATTCCATTGCCCCCATTTAGCTCAAGTCATCCTCAATTCACCCCCACTGTGATTTACTCTAATATTTCCAAACTCTCCTCCACCAACTACCCCATTATTCAGTTACTCACCGGAAGAAGGTTTATCTGGAAGGGAAAGGAAGAAAGATTCATCCCTAACCTGACTGTGTTTAAAATCACTGACTTGCTTTATCTAATCAGGCTAGAACAAGAATTATCTCTCTTTCTTTCTACTTGATGAGCAACATTCCCAATTCACTATGCTTCAGTGTTGCTTGCAAGGACTTGCAGGGGGAGCAAAGGAATATTTCAGTCTCAGTAAGGAATGGAATCCTCTAACTTTATTTCACTGTTAAGACAAAAAAAAAAAAAAAAAGTTCTGAATCACTGATGTAGAAAAAGCTTTAAGTGTTAAGATGAGCTGAATTTTCTGTGAGAGATTACATCTTTATTTTACTATAAAACAGACAGAACTCTCAGTTAAGTTCATGAAATCTCCTGCCTTCATATGTTTGAGTTTTTTTTTCAAATATTCATGTCTTTCTAATATATTTTCTCTTTGTGTGCACATAAGAGTCCTGTTTTGAACTCTTGAGACGCTCTACGGTGAGAGTAATAGCCATATATCAGTTACTTCCAGAAGGCTGTCAAGTGACTGTTGATTGGAACATGTCCTTTATAAGAACATACATTCTGTAGGGTGTGACTCAAAGATGTGGGCAATGGCATGCAAAATGGTATCTTGGAGTAGGAAACAAGTGGGCAGAATTTTTTAAAGCTAATTCTCCTGGTACTGAAACAGTAAGAACATTTAATAAAAACATACACACTTAGACTGTCAAATATATGGCTTGGTAGGTACTGAGACTTTCAAACTGCACAAATATCCATTTAAAATTTCAGTGGGTATTTGTCCTTTTGTAAAACCCTAAGTCCTTAGTTGCATCCTACATTAATTACATATCTCCAGAACTCTGGGCTCTAGAGGTGAAACAATTTTGGAAAATGGCCCTGTAGCTAATCATCATTTCTGGTGTAATGTAACATATGTTCTAACCTTGAAATGAGGTAGGGGAGTTAAACCTTAGACCTGCCTCCTTATCCTTTTTTCTTCCAGGTTTTATTCTTTTACAGCTGTAGCAATACAAAGCAACTACAACTAAGAATATGAATCATGGTTGCTATCGTCATTAACATAATGCCATGAGTAGATTTATCTACAGACTTTCAGTTTGATAAACTGTTGGCATGTAATATTTCCTTGAAGAAATTCCAGTCCAGCTGTTTTTGTTTACAAATCTATCAATGGTTAACACCACAGAATCTATTTTGTTAGTATATGAATTATAATTACAACTTGTTTAATTGTGAATTAATTATAAAAGAGGAGTACAAAACTAAATAATGAATATTTTGCAGATTTTGAAACCATGCCAGCTTTGACTGCATTCATTTTGGATATGCAACTTATGTTGGTAAGTCTCCATTCTACTATCCTTTGTTATTTTGTATTTGTACAGTTAATTGGGCAAGAAAATATTTCTGAATAACTATTCTATTATATTCATTTTGTCTTCAGATATTCTTCTGCTTATTCCTTGGTTTACTTCTTTACTTCTAATTGATCATACTATGGATTTAATTAAGAGTTAGTTTTGATATACCAGTCACAGTAACATCTAAACTGACCTAAATAATGAGTATTTACACTTTTAAGAAAACTTCTTGAAATTCAGGATCAAAGAAGCCCTGGAATTTTACTTCTGTTTGACTGCAAGTTATTAGATTTTCTTTGTGCTATTCAAACCATGACTGAGACCAACATGCTTTGAATTTAAATCTCAGTGGTTTGTATAATCATTTGTTAAAAATTAATTGCAACTTGTTAAAATTTACACGGATCAACTCTGGAGACAGACTATGAAATTTATTACCCTTAAATTGGGATAGCTAAAAGTTAGATTTGAGCTACATATTTTGAATGAATTTATAGAACCTATTAACATACAAAATACATACCTCAAAGGAAGAAATACTTTATCACTACCCTTGGCTAAATATTTAAGGGTTAGATAGATCACTTGTGAAAGTGCCTATTTGTCTTTATTAGGCAATTAAGAGATATATTTTAGCCAAAAACAATGGCAAATTACATAGTTTTGCCTGGATGTTGACTACACAAGTATTGCAAAAAACTTTGATTTTCCTAGCCAGTTCCACCAAACCAAACAAAACCAAACCAAACAAAACCAAGTCAAATGTCTTCCAGAATTTCCAATCAGCTGCATATATTGCCTTACAACAACTTGGAAAGGAACTTAAAGATCTAGTTTTCATCTTCCTGCCACAGACAGGGTTGCCACCTACTAGGTCAGTCCTCCCAGAGCCCCATCTAACCTGGCCTTGCACACCACCAGAGACGGTATATCCACAGCTTCCCTGGGCAGCCAGTTCCAGTGCCTCAGCTTTCTCTGAGTGAAAAATTTCCTCTTAACATCTAAGCAAAATCTCCTCTCTTTCAGTTTAAACCCTATTACTATCAGACTGTGTAAAATGTTGGTCTCCATCTTGTTTTTAAGCTTCAAATAATGAACGAATAAGCATCAAATAATGAACCTGCAACGAGGTCTCCCCAGAGCCTTCTTTTCTTCAAGCTGAAGAAGCCCATCTCTGTCAGCCTTACTCCATAGGAGAGATGATCCAGCCTTCTCAGTATTTTTGAGGCCCTCACTGGATCCATTTCAACAGCTCCATGTCCTTGTGCTGTGCGCTCCTGATCACATGTTGAGCTTTGTGAATCACAGAATCACAGAAGTGAAGAGAGAGCAGAGGGGGACAATAACCTCCCTTGCCCTGATGGCCGTATTTCATTTATTAAGGCAACACAGGATACAGCTGGCCTTCTGGACTGCAAAAGCACATTGCTTGGTTCCATCAAACTTTTTGTCTACCAGGAACTCTAAGTCCTTTCATGCTCAGACGGAGCTCTTCTCCCAGTCTCTACACATCTGGAATGCCTCAACCAGGGTGCAACACCTAGTGTGACAAGCAGTAATTAACCCATATATGCTCTGGAAGTTTCTTTATATTGCTTATGTTAATGAATTGTGGGTTTTTTCTTTAACTGCCATGCAAAATCTGAGGGACACAGAAGTGGGGATTAGAATTCAATTGCATCTCAATTATTCAGTTAAGTTTCTTTGAGGACTTTGGTACAATTGGAAGAATTTATTTATACAAGATTTAAATTAGTTTTCACTGTTTTGCATTTTTTATAAGTCAGATGTTTTAGATTTTAAAATGTCAGTGCCATGTTTATACATTATTCTTGCCACGGCTTTTCTCCATACAGGAATGTTTTACAACATAAGGTAGAAGCAAGAGAAAATGATGAAGATACCATAGGAATCTAGTTTCCACCAGTGTTCCTAAAACACTGAACCTGTAGTTAAGGGAAAGTATTCCTGAAATACTTTTAGAGGAAAATCTTGATTGCTCAACTTAAGAATGTGAATATAAGTGGCCAAGATTGCTCCCTGAGACTATCAAAGGCTGTTGGTTTTTGTTGTTTGCTTTTTTTTTTTTTTTTCCCTTGGGCTATACAGTTAATTTAGTCAACTATTTTCAGAAAACTACTTCCTTAGGTATTAAGTCTCTTGAACTTTTATTTATTTATTATTCTTTAAATTTGATGATCTGGAAGTGTGTGGAAGACTACTGGATTGTTTTAGTGGAAAGAATTTCTATAAATGTCAACAGGAACAAGTAATAATAGCATAATCAAAAATTTCGGTTGCCAATATACACTACACATTTCTAATTATGTTTATATTGAATGGTTTTTTTTTTAATTTTTCTATACATCTATTACAGTCTTGCTATATTTAAGAATGTTATCCAGTTTACATTTCGACGTGGAAGTAATCCTGTACTTTCGATGCTCTTGAGACAAGACATCCACCCCCCCTTGTAATATTCTTGAAATGGTACCATTCCCTATAAAACTGGCTTTTGGATTGAAATATCTTACTTATGCTTTCTTTCAAAAACAATGAGTAGCCTTTCTTTTAGCTACTCTTTTATGTAGAATTACTTGATCATAGAGTCTGTAACTTCCTATTTATTTAAGTTAAGATTATGTGGTTTTGGTTATTTGCAATAGCACTTCAAGATTAACTCTGTTCAGGTAGAATATTCATTAACTCTATCACTCATAAAACCACTGAAAAATATTTAGTTACACGATTCACTGACTTTTCACATAATCAGCCTATGAATTATTTGACTAAACTTGATGAGCTGACAACATGAATGATAAACTTATTTGGTATTTTTGATACATTTTATCTTTCTCAGTTACCTTATCAGAAATTAAACTTTGTCCTTTATGTTAAAGTATCTGTTGTAAGTAGTTGCTCTCTAGTGCCAGTACTCATTTCTATTCATAGATAATGGGATTTTGCTTGCATTTTGGAAGGCAAAATGTTTCTCACAATTTGTAGTGGAGATGTGTAATGTCAAATAGTATGAATGATTGACTTCAAGCAATTATTAAAATAACCGAAGGTGGTGGACAGATAGACAAACAAACAAACAGAGATGAGTTGCAACTTCTCTCATTGAAATGTCCAACATCCTGATTTGCTGAATGCATGGTGCTCTAGATCGGAAAGTGAATGTGTTCAATGGGACAGGAAATAGTTCTGTCTTTCTCATATAATGGTAGCTCCTTCAGGGGAAATAGAAGCATAGAGAAACAGAATATCGAGTTAGAAGGAATCCACAAGTATAATCAAATCCAACTCCTGGCTCCACGAAGGTCTTCCTAAAAAAATTAAATTAAAATTATGTCTAAGTGTGTTATCCAAATGGGGCAAGCACTAAAACTTCTAGATCCTTTTCTGTCCCTCAGTATGAACACTTTGCCTTAACTCAAGTGCAGCATTGCTCTTGTTGAATTTCACATGACTGGTGATTGCCTCTAATCTGTCAGAATCTTTCGGCGGGGCCCCTCTAATCTCCAGAGAATTAACACCTCCTTTATGCTAGGGTATGAGTGTACATATTAGTACATTCATTTCATAATTTTCAAATGTGTGTAAATAGCAAAAGGTAAAAATTCAAAAATTTTATTTTTTTCCCATCTTTTTTGTTTATGTACTGGACTCATCAAACTTCTCACTGCTTTTTCAGTTCAATGAATTGCAGTTATTCACTTTGCTCAAAGTCTCAAAGTTCCAAAGTCTTAAGCACCATGGAAATGTGGGCTACATCAATTTGCATTAAAGAAATCATAAAAGTTTAGATTTCCACTATATCTGTTATTTTTTGTATCTAATTAAATAACTGATGATTTATACATGAAAATATAATCTACTACCTTTAGAACGTTCAGGATGAACTCTGCAATTCATTCTGTCTGTAACTTCTAGCCTTGATGCATTCTCCTCAACAGAGAGAAAACATCAGATAACAAAAGGAATTTTATTCTTCTTTTATTTGTGATGTACTCTATCTCTTAAGACTTAATTCCCAGGATCCAGACCTCTGTCTTCTGTGTGTGAATATAGCTATGTGTGAATACTGCTGATTGCATTGTGAGAATGCAGATGATTAAAAAAAGAGTGTAGTAGGAAGTGAGATTTACCTTTTGACTTCTATCTTTTCCATCTGCTGTAATATTCACACACACATACACACACTTCAGTTTCCAAGCACAACGCCATTTTGATGGTGAAAATGAGTGAAATTGATCTTGCCAGGAGTAATCTCCCTCCACCTCCCTTTCTTTTTCACGAGCCTGTCTAAACCCTGAGCTGACACTGAAGCTGATGCTCACAGCTTCCATTCCAAGTCACGATCCAGTGAACTTAGAGGTAAATTCTCTTTCCTTTCAGAGCCTAAGGAACATAGTTCTAGAGGGAAGCAAAAGTACGCTGTGGTGTGCTTCCTGCACAAATTGAAATGATGTAAGGAGGGAAACTCACAAGGTTTATATTGCTTTTCCAGTATAATTCACTTAAAGAATACCTTTATTCTCTAGAGTGTACCAAGGATTCAGAAGCCTTTGCATAGAAGAAAACATATAATTTTTATCTCTTTTCAGCCATGAAGTGCTACTAGCATGTGAATTAAGTATCTTCAAATACAGTGTTGCCAATTCACTGTATGAGATGGCTGAACTCAACAGAAAATAGCTTAGAACACTTCCTATGAGTAGTCTGCAACATCCAATCTAGCTTAGGTTTTTGTTTTCCTGTTCTAATCTTTGGCATACTCATTCCATCTCTCTCATCCTCTGATTGTTACCCTGCTTAAAATTACTTGGTAAACCAGATAGTTTATCCAGATAGACTATAGATAGTATATCATATATTCTGTTATCAGGAAAAAGCCATAGGTCTGCTGGAAACTGACTTTCGAAAGATATAATCTGTTTCACTCCATTCTCAGATTATCTTACTACAAGCAGAAAAGCAAGCAGAAAATCAAGCCTGACCTTTCAAAACATTCCAAATCAGCCACAAGGAGTTCAAGCCTTGCCTTAAACCAACAAGAATCAGAATAATTCTCTGAGCTATCTATTCATTTATTACGCAGAACAGATTTGCCATGAAATATAGTCACAACGTGAAATATATACATCTTAATACAAGCAAGCAAGCCTTAGAAACACAGATCTCTAAGCATAATTTGGCATTAAGGTGACTACTTATAAGATCTGTGCATCCCATGCACACGGTCAGTGTTCTTTCAGCATCTTCAAAATCAGTTCACGGATACAGTAATTAAACTATACTCAAACTATGCCAATTAATTACTATTCTGAATCATACAGTAGGTGTTCTTCAGCTATTTGTGAATAACAATAATACATATTCGAAATGTCTTACAAAAATAAAATTAGAGTAAAGAGTGTTTTCCTTACTTGCCTCTTTCACCTTCCATTCTGTGTTATACATAAGCATTAAGTTCAATGGATTTATAGATTTATTCGTTAAAATGAACAGGGACATTGTTTAAAGGTACAAACCAAAACCTTTTTCAATTGAAACTAGTAGGTGACCCCCCCAAAAAATTCTGTAAAAACTGTTGACTGAAAACATTAATTTTCCATGAATATTTTGTCTTTCAGAAAGATATGGGTTTGTATGAATTAAGAAAAGATTAAAGAAACGATGATCAATATATGTTATCTCAAACAAGCACTAAAAAGTGCTGCCTAATGAAAATCTGATGAAAATTACTTGTAAATCAAGTCTGTGCAATATACCACTTTCAGGATTTTTGGCTAGCATTTTCTTTATTTTATCTTATTTTATTTTTTTTTCAGTTGTTTTGGATTTATTCCTTACCTTCTCAGAGTTATTTACATGAGACCCCTCTCCAAGTGAAGTGACTTTCGTGACTTAATGATTGCCCCCATCAAAGTATGAAGAAAAAAATAAGAACCTTCAGTGCTTCCTCTGGTTTTTCATATGAACTAAGAAAATTTTGTACAGCTTCAATACAAAACAATTAGCCACAGTTTTAATTCAAAGTTTGTTTTAAACTCAAGAACCTTTAGAAACCTTTTCATGAACCTCATTTATGTTTGGCATTTGTAATGAAACACAACTCCATAAGAGTTTCACATGGTGTTGGGTTTTGATACAAACATCTTGAACATAATTGTTACTAGTTTGAAATGATAGAATGCTATGGAGCAAATATTCACTGACAGCACTCCACTAAGTTCACAGTGAGCAAATACTTCATTATTTTCTTTGTTAATCAATAAACAATACTTGCCATTGACTCAAATTAAAAAGAACAAAAATGATGCAATACTGTATGTTTTCATTGTAGAAATAGGCAAGGTTTATACAGATGATATACAAGATTTTAAGTTTCCTTTGGACACCTAAAGAAATTAACTTTTTATCTAGAAAATAGATGTTATCGTAACTGTAATAAATATGCTGATACATTACTTATGCTTGCATCCAGTCAATATTAAACTGGATTAATTGTTTTGCTTTATCTGAAGCATTTTATTCATCTTAGAACACCATTAGTTATGCAAAAGCGGTCATATATTGTCAAGCTGAGAGACTTGTCTTGATTATTCTTGGTTATTTTCAGTACAAGTACAATCCACCCTGACTGTTAGTCTGCCCTTGGGAGCCAAGCAATTTGACTGTTATTATAATGAGGTGTGGTTCATCATAAGGGTGATTATAATGGAGTCTAAGGGAATAGGGAGTCAAGCCTACTGTATATTGCCTTTAATTTCTAGAGATTGTACTTTGGAATAATGGTTGAGTACCGTAGAATTCTTGTTCATTTCATATCTTCAGGGGTTGAGGTATCCTTCAATGGACTGCTTTGATACTAATAGGAGAGCGCGTTTAGAACATGAAAATCCCTGTGTCTGTTCCTTCAGGCAATATGATGAGAGTGTAATTCACATCTGATGAATACTTCGTGACACTTAATGGTTCAGTGAAGAGATTGGCACTAATTTTGCAGTAATGCTTGCTGTTGTATCTGTTTCTGAGTGGAAATGCATTTTTTACCAGTTCACGAAAATTTAAAAGTCATTTGTATCTTTTTCTGATCATGGCATTACTTTCTGTCCTGTAATTTCTTACTGAAGTTGCCCAACAGTGCTCATATTCATTCTTGTGTATTTGAGATATGGTCTGCCTTGTAATTTTCCTGCTTTTCTCTAGAAGACCAGATCTGGAAAAAATGTAGTACCATCTACATCTTAAGGTGTTGTCTTCTTGTAACGAAAAAGTTTGTCATAAAAAAAAAACCAAACAGCCAATAAATAAAAAAAAAATAAAAATAAAAAAAAAAACACTTTTTTCTTCATTCCTTTATCTGAGCAACATTGCTGAGAGGTCATTCTTACTAAAACTGAAGGACTTATGGTATCACTAAAACAGAAAAAGAAAAAAACAACAACCATCTCCTCAATTCAGAATGTTTAGACTTTTAGTTTTACAGGTAAATGAAGGGTTTTCCAGATGGATGAATGACACGTATGATATGAAATTACTTTATGTAGAGGCTTTCAACACATCTTCTAAGTGTCTTGATGTTAAACAAAAAAAAAAAAAGTTATTAACTGTATCCAAGAATCAAACAAATACTAGCGAGGTTGTGAATGCCCCCACCCTAGAAGTATTTAAAGTCAGGCCTTGAGTCTAGTGGGAAGTGTCCCTGCCTATAATATAGGGTTTACAACTAGATAATCTTAAAGATCCCTTCCAACTTAAATCATTCTATGATTCTATACCTATGATGTGTGGAGAAATTTAATTACAGTGTCAAAGTATGTACTTCTATCCATCATTAAAAGAATAACAAATCTGTTATGACAAAACTGCAACATGAACTTCTTATGCAGAAGTTTTGGATTTTGTGCACCCTTAGCAAGTCTGTGGATGACACAAAATTGTGTGGAGTGATTGACACAATAAATGGAAGGGAAGCCATCCAGAGAAACCTTGACAGGCTTTAGAGTTGGGATCATCTAAACTTTTCTGAAGTTCAACACAACCAAGTGCAAGGTCCTGCACTTGGATGGGGCAATCCCAAGAACAGATACAGACTAGATGGAGAATGGATTGAGAGTAGTCCTGTGGAGAAGAATTTGGGAATGCTGGTTGATGGAAAATGTAATATGAGCTAAAGATGCTTGCAGCATAAAAAGCCAGCTCTATTCTGGGTGCATCAAAG
The DNA here is from genome assembly GCF_023343835.1 of Lagopus muta. Lineage (NCBI taxonomy): Eukaryota > Metazoa > Chordata > Aves > Galliformes > Phasianidae > Lagopus > Lagopus muta. The sequence goes on from NC_064433.1 coordinate 155,475,501, forward strand.
GAAGCATAACTAGCAGGTCAAAAGAATGATACACCCCTCTTCTGATGGAGTGAATCCAGAGGAGAGCCATGAAGATAGGCAGTGAGTGTTGTTCAGTCTGGAGAAGAGAAGGCTCCAAGAAGATCTCTTAGTAGACTTATAGTACCAGACAGGGGTCTATAAAAGAGTTGGAGAAATACTCTTTATCAGTGCAGTAGAGTGCAGTGGTAAGACAACTGGGAATTGCTATAAAGTGAAATGAGGTTGATTTGCATTAAATACTAAATGCATTTTTTTACTCAGAGGGTGGTGAGGCGCTGGAATAGATTGCCCAGAGAAGCTATGGATGCCTCATCCCTGGGGGAGTTCAAGGCCAGTTTGATGGGGTTTTTGGTAGACATGTTATAGTTGGAACTGTCCTTGCTCGTAATATGAAGATGGAACTAGATGACCTTTAAGGTCCCATCCAATCCAAACCATTCTATGACTCTATGATAATTTTATTTCAATTTTTATTTCACCTTTAAAACTTGGACTGTACAAAAAAGTAAGCCATCCTGTTCTACCAAGAGACCTGAAATTTGATTATCTGAAATGTTAGAATAATAATAGTAACCACAATGGTCCAAAAATAAAGAAATGCATCTCTTTTTATACATATATGTATTCTCTCATTGAAATACTTTGCTATCAGCATAACATACTCACCAAAATAACACACATACAAATTCTTCAGATGAATCAAAAAAAGCTTTTTTTTTTTTTTTGTATGCGATACTGCTAAATTTTACACCTCTCTCCTTACGGACTACCTTAAAAGACTAGTTAAATTACATTTATTAGACAAAAATACAATAACTTTATTTCTACATAACTTTAACTAAGTATTGGCCCATCTTAATTAGAAGCATATTGAGCATTTTTTTTAATATAGTAGATACTACAAAGAAGCTTTGTTTAATGAAATTAACCAGGAATCTGGAGTTATCAAGATAGAGGAAGAACTTGTTTCACTGTTGTCTACCTTTGCCTACCTGTATCAGTTTCAAGCAGAAAGAATACAAAACAATGCAAAAAATATGATTCATAAAACTACCTTAATAAATAAACTATTGGATAAAAATTTTAATATACAAATCCTCATACAAAACTTCAGGCTTCTAAATAATAAAAAAGTAAACTTGTAATATTAGTTACTGTCTGAGTGGTACCATCAATCCTGTTTGCTGTTTTTTTCTTTTAATTTTAGTAACTGAATGTTATTGTACAGCTTTTTATTTTTCCCCTCAAAAGTCTAAATTAAAAACAAACCAGTAATTATATGCAGAAAGAAAGACATCTTAAAGCTCAAGTCTTTCTAGCTTATCATCCTACCAAATGATTGATTACTAATTGCTCTGTTGGAAAATATGCTTAAAACTGTTACATTTAGAGAAGTTCATTGCTAGGTGATGAGTATAGTAGAGTATTACACTTCTTCACTCCCTCAGGCTATGGAAGTTTCAGTAAAATCATAAAGCATCTTGAAGAAGAATAACTACATTTTCTGTCTTTTGAGTATCAATTAGAAAATTGCAAATACTTCTCATCCCCACTGTGTTCAAAGCACAAAATAACATCAGACAGCTTATTTTTGAAGATAGAAAAGTTCCTCTCTGGCATGTGCAGTGTTCTGTTGCCTTATGCTAATATCCTGTCATTTCCCTGAGCATCTTTCCGCATGAATGCTCCACCAAGGCCCCCATGACATGTCTCTGAGAACTGTAAACACTCTTAGTCTTTGAAGCCATAAAGGAGCTTGATGGCTGGTATTGCTAGGAATATCACCAGATCTTCTAATTTAACCAGTGTACTCAAAAAGGAAGTTGTATTTTATTGTAATGCTATGTATGTTGAACACTGAGTGACAACATAGATCTCCATGGATTATGGCAGAATGTAATGATTTCTGACTACTGCCTCAATAGTTAAGGTGTAGGTGTATTTGGGGTTAAAAGTACTTCATAGGATAATTTCCCTTACTTCCTAAAGAAGAAGTTATCTGAACAACTTCAAGGACATGATTAGACTAGGTAAGCAGTATTTCATATTAAGGAATTATTGGTTTCAAGTAATATTAGAAGTTCTCAACTTTAATGACTGCTAATAATGTTTTTCTGATGCTGTCAAGTATGTGGGTAGAATGAATATCTGGCCAACAATCATTTTCTGTCCAAAATACTCTTCTTTGTTTTCTTACGGTTATTTGTTTTCCTAATTGAAAGGTGCTTAGAGCGGTTGAAAGTACAAGTCTTTTCCAATTCCTCCACTGTTGTAGTGGCAATTAATCAACGTGCAAATAGATAAATATTATATTATGTATTTTTGTGTGGCTAATTAGTGAAGAAAGAATATTGAATTTAAATAATCAGAACTGAAGTTTAGCACCCCAGTGTCTCCCTAGATAGTTAAAGTCATGTCAGTTATGTAGTGCAATATACTCTTCAGCACAGTTGCAGTATTCAATCCTGTGCCCATAACCAAAAAGAGAAAACTGTCTGAGGGTTAAAAAAAAGTTATTCTTGAAACCATTTGGGTAGATATGATAACATTATATAAAGCATAGGCATTATGATTTGCAGTAGATCTGTAAGATATTTACTGTGAATTTAAATAATATTATTTTTCCATATTTCACATAGATTTAAAAAAGAAAGAAAAAAACATAGGGGAAAAAAACTTCTCTTTTTCCTCCTTTGCTTCTCTCATAGCCCTGAACTTAAACAAAAGGTCTGATGATTCCTTCTGATGGTCTTCCCTGGATTTATTTCTCAATAATGATACTTTGGGGAGCAATTCTATAGGGAATGAGATTGATCACCCATCACTGCTGCTGATGTGCTGTTTAACCAAGCTGGTGAACCATAAACTATCATCAGAGAGGGTATCAGACTAACAGTGTGTATCAGTCAGCTTACTCTCCTGTGCACCTAACAATGATGATAATTCTCTTAGTCCATTAGACAGCACAAGAACCTGTTAGACAAAGTACTGGAGTGTTATACTTTACATGACCCAAAAAGTAACCAAATCCTTCTAGGTGGTCTAAGCAGTGACATAAATTGAAGTCGTGGAGCAAGAAGTCTAGCGCTTCATAGGACTCTGACATACAGACAGGATTTCTAACAGTGAAGATTTCTTTCAATAGATACACTCTAATAAAGGGTAAGCACAGATTGCTCTTTTAAGCAGAGAAGACTTCTTCCAAAATCATGTCTGATTACTTTTCCTTCCTCAGCCCCCCCAGTATATATGTAAAGGAATAAACATTATATATATATTTTTATTATTGTTAAATACCATGCATCTGAAGTTGCAATGCTGCAAATCGTATCAACATGGTTTAAAAAAAGTTAAGATTACTGGATGAAGTTTATGATCCAAGGCCCCAGGCATATGAATTTTTAAGGACAAATCCTAAAGCGATGTGCACAGATTGATGAAGATGTACATAATCTGTTATGTTTTTTGTTTGTTTGTTTGTTTGTTTGTTTTTTTTAACTTGTATGCATAATTCCTACTACTAACTGTTGAAACAAAGTCCCTCCATTCATGCTTTTAATTCACTTCTTTCATGCACTTCAGAAGATCAAAGCCTAAATTTGCCCCGGCCTTTCTACCTCAAATTGTTGAAGCTTGACGATTTCTGGTTTATTTTTATCTGTTGTTTGTTCCTATCCTAGTGTGTGTTTTTTTTTTTTTTCTTTCTTTCTTTCTTTCTTTCTTTCTTTCTTTCTTTCTTTCTTTCTTTCTTTCTTTCTTTCTTTCTTTCTTTCTTTCTTTCTTTCTTTCTTTCTTTCTTTCTTTCTTTCTTTCTTTCTTTCTTTCTTTCTTTCTTTCTTTCTTTCTTTCTTTCTTTCTTTCTTTCTTTCTTTTTCATAGGGAGAGAAGAGAAGGAATTTGTTTTTACCGTTTTCCATTTGTGAATAGATCAGTCAAAAGATCTAGGTGGGAATGGCACAATTGTCACACCATGAAGAACGTCTTGATCAGTTCATCTCTGTCAGTCAGTGGACAGTCGGGACTGTCCTATTGCACACATCACATAGTTCAGATTTGACACCTTCTGACTTACATCTGTTCAGCCAATGAAAGATTGACTTATGTGGGCAACATTTTCCTAGCAATGGCTTCACTATAGCAGCTGTGAAACAGTGGGTCACCTCCACTGGTGCAGATTTTTACAAGAGCAGCATGCAGTCATTTTTCCTGCCAATAGCCTTCCACTGGCGTGCAGCCATGGCAAACCAGCAGACTCACCAGCACTATTAGGGTAGCCGTAATGGGGAGTGACTGATCTGCTCTGCCCTGTACCGGCAGTGTTGGCTCTGCCCATGCTAAGTTACCAGCTTGTTAACAGGTACCTCTACGCTTATCAATCGCTGCACAGTGAGATAACAAGCCTCCTCACTATGCAGTCCCATGAATGAGTGGCAAACAGTTGTTCCACATTTAAATAGCCTTCAGCAACTCCGGAACACACAACCCCACAGGGTTGTGTAGGACAGACCATGCTTAGCCCACAGCTGAAGATTTACCGGGCTGATGCCTCCTTGCTGTGTAATCACATGAATGGGTGGCTTATGGTTTCTCCACGTTTGAATGACCCACGTAATACACATACACTAACCCCTCCTCTTCATGCCTGCTGCGCAGTGATGCATGGTGGCTCTCCCTAAGGCTTTTGGTGAGGGCGTGGGTGTGACTGCTGTTTCCTTGGCAATGCCCACTCCATGTCAGCCTTTCTCATGATAGCTGGCGGCCGCTGCCAGGTCACTCTCCTCTCCCGGGTTTGTTGCGGCTCCGGCTGTGCCAGATTCAGAGCAGCAGACCTCGGCTACTGAGAAGAAGTTGTTATACTAAAAGACACTGTATTTACTACAGAAAGAGCAATGGAATTACACTCAATATTTTGGATGCTAAATGTTGGCTGATGTACAAGCCTTCAATAAAGTTGGGATCTTGATCTAGTCAAATTTCCAGGAAAACCTCCAACTGAAGATATTTTAGCATCTGCAGTTGGCACGTATGAGCATACACACAAGTGCAAACAAATATGTTATTTGCCTAATTACCTCTACTACTTTAAATGATCTTTATCAATATTAAGGAAAGTGTCTGATGGTACACACTTATTGGGAGTCTGACTGAAGTCCTATTACTTTTACATTCCTGAGTCAAGAAAAGATAGATGATGGGACTGAAAAATCTGGATTGTGCTGGATGAAATCAGGTTTAATAACAGGCAAAATACATCTTCATCAACAAGAATCCATTTAAATGTTTAATTTTATTACAGTAAGTATTTTCATTTTGTCATTCGTAAAAAATGCATTTCTGGTTTACCTTATGGTAAAAGAAAGGCACAGAAAGAAAAAACTGGATTGCGATGTAGAATTAATAATGTCGTTTATTCAAAATATAATGGTGGAATTCTCCAAGTAGACTAAGAGCATGATCAAATTAGCACTGAAGATTGTAAATTAATTGTATCTTATTGAGCAATTAGTTGAGGAAGTTTAAGAAGTTCTGTCTAACTTAGTAGGAAATTACTGCTCATCATAGCCTTTGTTCTTTTTCAGTGCGAAGAAAGTGGGATTTGCATGAATCATCTCAGGTCCCTTTTGGAACAGCATAATCAATTAGTGCATTTTGATTTGTATGTTGTTACAGATACGGTACTAACAGAGTTACATTAACTTTGTAAAAAGAAAAAAAAATATTATGTACTTAATTTCATCTCCTACTGTTGATATCAATACTGACCCATATTGCTTTAAAATTTAACTTCAGAGTTATTTAAAATCACAATATTCTTAGTCAGGAGCTATTAGCATTCATATTGTAAGGGAATAAAGTTCCTGTGTAATTTTTTGTGTGCTTATTTATTTATTTAGTTAGTTATTATTTATTTATCTCTCACCTCAGGTTTTATTATTATTATTATTATTGTTTGTTAAGTTGGTGTAACTCTCTGTAGATCAAAAATCAAAGTTCATTTATACTTAGTTTGGTTTTTCATACAGTTCTGTTCTCAGGTTTGAGAACATTCTTCCTAAGTTCCTTTTTCCATCTGCTGCAAATGGCTTTATTCCGAATAGATTTGATTCCTTCAGCTTAGGGCTCTCTATTTCTATAACAAATAGTTGTAGAAATCTATGGAAAAGAGAGTAATGTCATTTCAGCAGTGTGTCATCCTGATCCAGAAACTAAAACATGCAAACTGAAATTGATTTGTAACGGGTACCTTATTAGAAGCAAACATCAAGAAAACTAGAATCAATGTTGAAACAAAAATTTGTCTTGTAAGCAATCCTGAGTGAAATGTGTTGACACAGCATCACATTTCGTAGCCCCACTTTTGCATGCTTTTCAAAGCACCGCCATCTCGATCTGGGAGAGATGAATAATTGACTGATCACTGCATAATTCAATGTACTGTTGTAAAAATTCAAGGTCTGGCAAATTTGAAGCTTTTCTTCTTTATTGAGACTGAGGTTAAAGTTTCAATCAACCTTGAAGAAACATTTAAATAGCACAAGGATGCATGATTTATTAAAGTGAGTATTATTCTTTCTTATATACCCTCCTTCTTCATTAGGTACCCTTACATAATGTTCATGTGAAGTTTATGAAGTGTACCTCATAAACTGAGCAAAGATTACCTTAAAAAATAACTCTAAAGGTCAATAATGTTATTTTTAAAGGAAAAGGAAAAAAAAAGGAGGAAAATGGATTTGAAAACATGAACCATTCTTTTCGACATCTTTACTGAAGTATCTGCTAACAAAATACTTTAAATGTTGCATATCCACTTAGGAAAAAAGTTTCTCTACTATTTTACACTCACAGTTGTTTTTGCACAGCTCATAATGATTCCTTGCAATGTTCAGCAATTAATGCTAGCTAAGACACACTGAAATCTCTATTTAAATTACCTGTCATTGTCACTAAAAGTGGAAGTCAGGAAAGTCTGCTTCACTTTCAAATCATACTTTTCTTTGAAAAATATGTTTTCAAATGAAAAGATTATGTTAAACATTTTCTTTCTCCATGATTGCTGTAACCTGCTTTTTCATAATATTGCCACAATAAATAAATAAATAATACAAATTAATCCAATCTATTAATTTCCCACAATTCAATACAGGAGACTGGAATATTTTGGGCTGATTTTTCATTATTTCTTTTTTATTATTTATGTGAACTATAAATTTGCATGGCACTGTCTGAGTCTCAGTAATCTTCTAAAGGTTAGGCCACAGAAGAGAGTATGTGAATCTACAGGGAAATAGGCATTCCATTCTTCTTGTTCAGGTACAATTGTAGATTACTTTCTGGGAGATAATTTTTTTTATCAGAAACATTATTGTGAAAAGTTACTACTGAACACTTTGTGTGCAGTGGATTTATGCAGTTTCCCATGGAACAAAGCTCTCTGTACAGATGGATCCTAAGATCCTACTTACAGTCTTACATGTAATATGAGTACTTTTGCTGTGTAATTTAAATGCATTGAGATTACAATTATCTGCTAAATGACTGTTATATATTTAAATATGCAAATCTCAAACTGGAGAAATACAGCAGATATTAGCAGATATTAATAAAGTCAACGTTAGAAAGAGGATTATCACTGAAACAAGGATAACTACATAGCATTTTCTGCTCTTAGGATGATTAAAAAAATGTGGGAGAACAAATGTGGATCACACAGCAAATCTGTACAATGTAAATCTGGTGAAACAAATAAACAAACAAACAAAAACCCAAAAAACAGAAAAATGATTTTGAAAATGGAGAATGAAGATATCTGAAAATTTCCAGACTATGAGTACAGCATGAAGGAGACTCAAGGGACTCAAGGGATTGCATATTATACTCTGTTTAACTTTCATTTCTCACAACTTCAGGGGTAGTTTAAAGTGTACAACACTTTAGAGCCAGATGAAATATCAGCAAAAGAGAACATGGTGATATCATAAAAAACAGAGAGAAAAGAGCAGAAGAAAACATCTTGGCTGGAAAGCAGCTCTGTGAAAACAAGAATGAGAAAAATGAGCTCAACTGGAAAAGAAGAAAAAGGAGTTCAAGCTACATACATTATTCCAGTTATTAAATGTAGATAAGTGCCATAAAAACATGTATGCATGTTATTTTGTATGTTATTTTGCTTTTAATTCCTTACTAGAAGCTTTGTGAAACAAAATCTAATCCTACCTTCAAGTGAAAGTTTTCAATTACAAAAGACTTTATCATTTTTACTTCAGAGTGGAAAATCTGATCTTTGCATCACTCTGGATGCTAATGTCTTTTCATTGTATTTGTTTTATTACATTTAATTTTGACTAACACAAAACATTTAAATTTTTCATGATTCCAAAATTAAAATATTGTATTTATGAAGTGAATTAAAATGATTCTTTAAAAGTGAGTCAAGAACACCAACAAAGGTTTTGTTTACAAAATTGTCTTACATTTATTGTCACAGGAGAATAAAACTTGGTTGGAAAGACTTCAAAAAAGAGTTTCTTGCAATTTCTGTAGCCTTGTTCCTGATGCATTCACTGTAACATAGATACCATTTGCTGAGTTTAAACAGACAGGAATTTATACTACATAATCACAGAATCGCAGAATCGTAAGGGTTGGAAGGGACCTCCAGAGATCTTTGAGTCCAACCCCCCTGCCAAAGCAGGTTCCCTACACCAGGTCGCACAGGTAGGCATCCAGGCAGGTCTTGAACATCTCCAGAGAAGGAGACTCCACCACCTCCCTGGGCAGCCTGTTCCAGTGCTCCGTCACTCTCACTGTAAAGAAGTTCTTGCGCACGTTTGTGCAGAACTTCCTATGCTCCAGCTTATGTCCGTTTCCCCTTGTCCTGTCTCCACACACAGCTGAAAGCAGTCTGGCCTCACCACTCTGCCCCCCAAAGCATAGATATTTACAGACTTGGATCAGGTCCCCTCTCAGTCTTCTCTTCTCATGCTGTAGTTAAATGCTGTCGTTAAATTCGTATGGACATACATTTACCTTCGCACAAGTGTAATTCATGAGTTCAAAATATATTTAAACAATACACATTTATATCTATTGCATAGCAAATTTTGTTTTTAAGAAAATATCCTATCAATTTAGTTTTATTGTTCCTGTTTGGAATAACTGTGAATCCTAATAAATCAATCTTTGACTGTTACTTGATTGAGTCAAATGGTAACAAGCTTTTCATGACTTTCCAATTGCAGAATTCAACAATGTCAACTTTTGAAAGTAACAGAAAGCTTTTGGAAGAATTTTCTTTGGAAGACTGTATTACAAATGACAATAAATGAACTTAGAATCTGATGAAAATGTCTAATGAATTAATAAGTATTTCATCTTCATAACAAAAGCTATTGGGTTTATGTAGAAGTGAAGATTATGAAGAAATCCGCTACATGATGTACTGTTTAAAATGGGACATGGCACTGGTGGCTTTCAATTGATTACTGACTTCTGGTTGTTCTAGACGAACTCTTCTGAAAAGGTAAAAAACACGTCGTGATTTCCCTGGGTATTACTGATCAATCTGATTTTAAATAGATGTGGACACTGGGCCTTCATCATCTGTCTGCACAGACTATTGTCATGATACTTGAAGTCCTGTTGTAATCACTTTTGAAATATACTGTATTACTCTGTTTACAAATCCCCAAAGAAATGTAGGAACAAGTATTTCATCCTGTACTAATATTCATTAAATTAATCAAATGAATTGGTATTATCTATCTATCTATCATCTATCTATCTATCTATCTATCTATCTATCTATCCATCTATCCATCTATCCACCTATCTACCTATCTACCTATCTACCTATCTACCTATCTATCTATCTACTTATTATGTATATATAGATTATATATATATGTGTCCATAGATATTCTCAATTACTTTTAGTACACTTTATTATTTATTATACATATGTTAATGCACGTCCTGTATTTGCCTGCATATATTTCTTGGATACTGAAAGATTACTTTGCATGAAAGAATAGACATTTTAAAAATATTTCAGGCTTTAAAATATCTATTTTTAAGAGTTATCATACTTCCAGTATCACTTATCAAATTAGTAACTATAAGTAATATATCTTCAGTTTTATTCCAGAGGCAGATTTTTATTCACGTTTTTCTAATATAATCCACTAAAAACACTCAGACTTGTAGAAAGGCTATGAGAGTCAGGCCTTTTACAATTGTTGTAATTTAGATTATATTCAATCTCTCAGGTCTTCATCATGCCTCTAGGCACAGCCTTCAGCAAAAGATAGTATGTAGTCTGTATCTTCCCAAGAGGTAGAGTGCCTTAGATATACACCTCTGAAGTACAATCCTCTCCTTGTTCTAACATGAGTTCAGCTTGTCAAGAGACTCTTCTTATTCTCAGTGTTTAACATACAGTTCCCTACAACAAACATTTGTGATCGAACCGACAGTTGTGGACATGCAAGTCTGAATTTATGCCACAAGAGTTAATTATTTAATGTAGGAATAAAGCTGTACTAGATTGTTTATACTGCTAAAAGGAGATATGGAAAGATAAAAGGTAACCTTCAGAAACAAAGCTTCTTCCATCTAATTTGCTTTCTGGAGGTGCCTTTCACTAAGGAAAATACTTACAGATATTATTTTTCTCACAGTATTTAGGTGTTAATGTAGTTAAGATTAATCAGGTCCATAATATGTGCTTTACATTAAAGATGAATCTTAATATGGATCTGGGGTAGTTTGTATTATAAGGACAAGCTGATAATCAGTTAGAAAGCAATATAAGATAGATGTAACTTGCTGTTTAAGAGCATTATGTTCTTTGACCAAATTCTTCTATCTAGATGGCAAAGGTGGTAGATTGCTCACATTATAGACCATGATTGTCCTTAACTCAGAGGTTGCTGACTATGTGCTCTGTGAAGGATGCACAGAAGGATTTTCTAAGAGAGGCTGGAAGCAATGTTTAAGTATCCAATAGAATGAAAATTTACTGTGCTTCAGGTTACTCCATGGCAAGGCAATCTGAAGACTGAAATATTAGATTTTTTTGTATTAAAGCATTCATAGATGCCTGTCTTAGGCCTGAGATATTGAGGTACTAATCAAAAACTATCTAGAGGATTATTCCCTGTAGGACAGTTCTTTCAAAAATTCAGAAATAGTCTTAGTGTAGTGAAAATAGAGGCTGAAATAGCAGAAAATTAACAATGAAAAGGAAGAAGTAATGCTGCAGAATCATGACAATACTCTTAGAAGGACCTTCTGTACACAAAGCTGCACAGTCCATTAATACTGTCTTTTCTGATCCATACTAGCAAATAGCATTTACAATCATAGAATGGAATCATATAGTCTTTTGAGTTGGAAGGGACCCTTAAAGGTCATCTCGTCCAACTCCCCTGCAATGAACAGGACATCTACATCTAGATCAGGCTGCTCAGAGCCCCATCCAGTCTTACCTTGAATGTCTCCAGAGACACAGTCTCTACCACATCAATGAGCAACCTGTTCAAGTGCCTCACCACCCTTATTTTAAAAAACTTTTTCCTTATATCCAACTTCCCCTTGTCCTACCACAGCAGATCCTGCTAAAGAGTCTGTCCCTTTCTTTCTTTCAGCCTCCCTTTAGCTACTGAAAGGCTGCTCTTAGGTTTCCCTGGAGCCTTCACTTTTCCAGGCTGAACAGCCCTAGCTCTCTCAGCCTGTTATCATAGGAGATCAGTTCCATCCTTTGGATCATTTGGTGGCCCTCCTCTGGATGTCCTCTAACTGGTTCATGTTTCTACTGTAGTGAGGACTCCACACTAGGACGCAGTACTCCAGATCAGATTTCACCAGCACAGAGTAGAGGGGTAGGATCACCTCCCTTGTTCTGCTGACCACACTTCCTTTAATGTATCCCAGGATCCAGCTGGCTTTCCGGTCTGTGACATCACATTGCTGGCTCATGTCTAACTTACCATCCACCAGTACCCCCAAGTTCAGTGACTTATCCCCTTTCATAACCTGTCAACATTTGGGATCCCAGTATCAAATCAGCTCCAAACAGCACTAGATCACACATGGCTTAATCATGTTATAATTGTTTCTAGTAAAATTTATACCAGGCTTCCTTTGTTACAGTTTCATAATTAAACGACTGTTATCTTTTCGTAGCTTCTTATTGATGCTATAGATGCTTTCCTTTTCATTACTGCACTAGAAGGGAAAACCTATCAACCAGCCCATGGGAAAAATCTTACTGCATACACTACATCTGGCTAGAATGGAGATGACTTTCTTCATAGCAGACTGTATGGCAGAGTGTTTCGCATTTGTAGTTAAAGCAGTGTTGATAATACACCAGTGTTCTGGCTGTTGATGAGGAGTATGCTCAGTATCACGGCCACTCCTTCCTCCCCCACACAAAAGCATGCAGGCTGGGGCTGGGGAAGAATCTGTGGGAGGTCATAGATGGTACAGCTGATCCAAATAGACCAAAACTGATATTCCATACTGTATGATATACTTCTCTGAAATAAAAACTCAAGGAGAAAGGGAAAGACAGTTACAGTTATGGTGTTCATCTTCCCAAGCATCTACTATATGTACTAAGAACCTGCTTCACAGAAAGTGGTTGGACATGCTGATAATATGCAGTGAGTGAATTCCTCCTTTAGCTTTGCTTGTGTGTGCAACTTTCGCTTTTCCTATTAAATAGTCATTATCTTTATCCATGCATCTACTAGGCTCCCTTCTACTTCTCCCTGTGTCATATTAGAGGGGAGAGAGTGAGAGTCATAGTGGATGTTTCACTAGTGGTTGATTTCAAGCTACCATACTGCAAAACAGTACCAAACCTATGATACCTAGAATAAGGCGGCAAAGAAAAATAGTGCATTTAGCAATGAGAATTAATAATTGTTCCTGTATATGGAAACTGTTCCTTGAAAATCAAAGAGAAACCAAAAACTGCTTGTAGATCTCCTTTTTTTTTTTTTTTTTTTTTTTTTTTTGGTCAAATGTAATTCTGAGCTGAAATTGTATTCTGAATAACAATGTCAAGTTGTAATTGTATTGTAGTTCTATTTTACTTCAGTATGAAAATTGTAGGAAATACTATTACTTATAAATGATGCAGAACTATCATTTAACACCAGAAAATATAAGCAGTCAAACAAACGAAAACAGTTCACCCAGTAATTATGATTATTATTTCTGTTTTTATTGTCTTTAAAAGATTTTTTCCATATATGTATTCTACCATATGAAACACATGGCCAATGGCCACCCATCACATAACACAATAATCTACACTAATTTCTAATGAAAGCACAAGAAACTTTCTCCGCAGACTCATCATATGGGCCATTTCCAGATGCTAAATAATCAATACAGGTCTAATCTGATAAGGCATTTTCATCTGATTATTTAAATGAAGCAAGAAAATTTAGTGTGTTCTGCATGTTTCATCTAAGGAAAATATGGAATATCACTTCGGTCAAATCTCATTATCAGAAATAGGCACTTACATTAAAAAAAATGCAGAAGTCCTTCCAAATAGCAGGTCTAGGGACTGTTGACAGTTCATCCAGTATTCTGGAGATAAATACACATATTTTGATGAAAAATATGTAAGCTATAGTTCAATCCTTCTGTGACATCAACCAAGGTGCAATACAGAGCATGTACAAAATCCGTCTAAATCAATGCCATTCTGCCAGGGCACAGGGGAAGTCTATCAGGGATTACACTTGAAGGTCTGGATCTGGTCAAAAGATCATAAATAAAAGATCATAAAAGATCATAAACAAGAGATGGCATGAATGAATTGTATAATCAGCCTCCTTTGGAAAAAAATGTATATAAACTACATCATTGAGTAATTAAAACTGTCATGAAGTTTCATTTCAAACATTTCAGTCATAAGAGTAGGAATGCAGGTGATTAAACTGGTTCAGTCTGTGTCATGCTAAACTGTGGAGCTGGTAATTTTTTTCTTTTGTTCTCCAGTGATGTATTTTATGAGATCTTTATTTATGACACCAGGATTTAAAAAAAATCTTCATCCATTTTAATTTCAACCACAGACAGATAAATAAATAGAAAGTATTTTTAATAAGATATTAAATGTGCATATATTGGTTTAAGTTTTTCCTTCTGCTGCATTTTTCCCAGTTTAAAATTTCAAAATAAATGACAGTGTTGTTAATAGGCTGTGGAGGATTTTTTCCTGTCCTCTGTTGATTTATTGCTGCTGAGTGTAAACTGATCTGGAAACAAGTGAGTATTCCCCAGCGAAATCCTCTAAAATCCAAATTCCTCATGGAGAGGAGAAAAATATTTGAGCAGAAACAATCATCCCCACATGTATAAGCTTTGAATAATAATACACCGTTTTATGCATTTCTTTTGTTCCTTATGTATCAATCTAGTGTGAAAAGAAATGTAAAAACAGCACATATATAAACCAAATGTGCAACAACAATAGCTTTAACAAACACTAATTATTCAGGTGGTTAAGAAACAAGCTAAATAGCAGCACTAGTACACTGTAAATTCTTGAGGCTGACACAGAAGTGGTTATGACAGCTTTCACATTATCTCATTGCAGTATCGAGGCAATAGTCGCAGCTGGCTCATATGTCAAAATGTGTCAGGACTTAAATGGTAAAACAGGAGTGCAACAGCAATTGGCTTTTCAATCAATAATGCAATCAATATATTTCACAGATATTTTCCCATATCTAAATTACTCTGCAGAGATGAGGTAGCCTGACTGAGTGTTTATAAATCAATAAAACACACAGCTAAAGGACATCTGCTCCTGTTCTTTCACTTCAAGGTGCAGTTTCCCTTTTATTTCCAACTCTTATTTAAGAATGTACTTTTGAGGAAAAACAGCCCTCTTCATTTTTGCACACAAATTGCTTTTGAGTTACCTTATGACTACAAACTATTTCCGTTAATAATTGTGTATTTCAGTTTTAAATTGGTGTAAGGGACAGTTTCTGTAGACAACAAATCTAAGAATCGGTGGCATTCATTTTGGATTTTTAATACACTTATAAACAGATATGTTATGCAATTTCATCTTTTGTAAATACAGTACAATGCACACAATTTTGATCCTACCTATCCCCATCCTTTGGCAATACAATTTTTTTTTTTTTTTTTGCCCATGCAAAAAATTCCAGAAGATTCTCAGAGAAATTTGGTAGAGCAGCTTCTTCTCAAAGCAGTATTTTGGTGATTTTCTTTCATTAATCTGCTTCATTAGCAGCAGCAGCAGATGCATAAAAGCTGATTGGTTGTCATGATACAATTATATGGAATCAGAAAGTTTGCCTTCTGTATCTTTCTGCTTGTTTGTGAAATAGCGACCATGGGTAAGAATGGTAGGAATATGTACTTCAGTGCCTATCATCAGAATGATTCTAGAGGAGAGTAAGAATTTGGTGATTTTACTGTGTGTGACTACAATGAATACATTCACTGTACTCATAGGTACATACTTGATGCAAAGATACAAAGAAATACATGTGAAGCACTTTAACATGGGAGTTAATTATAGGAATTAGTACATATTGGTTTTCATTATTGTTATGCACACTACAAATTTTTTTTTAATCACGTTACGAACTGAAAAATGTGTCTCTAAATGTGCACTTTCAGTGTGAAAAAACTTAGTATGTTTTCACCTTATTCCTTTTCTGCTTGAAAATTCTATCAAGCATGAAACAGAAAGCAACAAAAAAACAATTACATCTTTCAGGTAAGACAGCCATATTCTGTCAGGAAGTACATAAACCTAAGCAAATTACATTTCATAATCTAGGTGTTCCATTAAAAATAGATTGTCATGTTGGTGAACACCAACTAATCCTATCAGGTTATATCTTTTGCTTGTGTGCTGTATTTTTCCCTCAATATACGCAACCTCTCTCATGCCTGTGAGATCCACCTCTGAACAACAGTTGCTACAGTAAAAACAAAAGCTACGGGCACACTGATTCTCCTCTCACTTACTCTATATATTTTCATCTACTGCTATGTAATAGTATTTTAAAGTAAATGTATTTAATTTCATAGCATAATTAAATGTAACTTCAATGGAAAATCTCCAAATAACTTTAAATGGTCTAAATTTTCATGTATATTATTTCCTTTATTTCATTATTTATATGTATATTAGAAAAGAGATTCTATCTGACTTGAATGGTGAAACTGCTTGGGCATAAATTGCTGACTACATACAGCAACAATGAAAAAAACTTTGACAGTATTAATACTGTGGGGGAAAAAAGAAGACTAGAAGTAAATATTGTGGTACTTTAAAGGGTAGTTTCAATCAAGTTGAGTTTTCTCTTGACATCAGTTCATATAAAAATCGTCATGTAATCTTCTCCCCACTCTTCCCCTTTTAAAAAATTCTTCACCTTTTTGAAGATGCATCTGATAAATGTGATGAAGCATTAAATGTTTTTTCTGTCTTGATACAAGCTTCATTAAAGTATTAAACTTGGGGAAAAAAAAAGACTGAAGAAAGATCTTGGGTTTTTTTTTTTTCAGAAATAGTAAATGTACATTTAAAATTATATCATAAAATGTTCTCAAAATATTCTCTATTAGTACAGTTTTGATAAGGCTACCAAATAACCAAATCTGCTGATTTTTTTTCACAGCTTCTGAATATATGCTCTTCTTTCAGTGGCTGAGCTCCCAACTTACAAATTCTTATGTGTCATTAAGGCTGTTCTCATCCCTTGTATAAAGTGTCAGAAATTTTTTTAGAGACTCGAAAAACTATTCAACTTAGAGATGAAAATATATCTTAAGCTGCAAGCCAAACCCCGAGAAACCATAAAGTGGTTCATACGTTTATAGCTGAGGAACTGTAAAATCAGAGAACACTGACAGGAACTTTGTTAAAACTAGTTGAAGAGCACACCTAGAGACATGAACTTTATTTTAAATAAGAACTGGTCAAAATACAGTAGCTTAGCACTGCGAAATATGGCAACATTACTGAAATTGTTCTGTTTTGCAAAAGTTGCCCAATCACTTATTTGTCACTTATTTGGAGAATATTCATATTCTTTGTCTTTCTCTGACAATTTTAAAAGTAAAATAATAATAATAATAAAAAAAATAATAAAAAAGCTGTAATAGAAAAACGTTGGGTTTGATTTTGTGTTTATTCAGGGTAGGCATCACTATGCTTTGGTTTAATTAGAATACCTCTAGCTTTCTTTCTGAATGATCATCCTTCCTATGTGAAGTTGCCAGTAATTTCAGATTACTCCACTAATCTGAAACCTGGTTGAATAACCTGCAATGTTCTTGAATTCAAAGTCTGATTTGAGAGATCAGAGAAATGACATGACGTGAAAAAGGAAGTAAGGAAAGGTAAAGGGAAATTGCAAAGAGGAGGATGAAGGGAATGGTAGAAATAACTTCAGTTAGCAAAACAGTATTCTCATGCTGGCTTGTTAAAAATATGAAAGTCTGAAATCCAGGAAGTACATGCAAGTGTATTTGCTCATCTCAAATGCAGTTCCGGATTCAGATGGATATGAGAATATCAAATGACTTATTTCTTTTGAAAATAGCCATAAAAACAACAAAACGAAGTCTCCTTAGGCATTACTATTTAAAGATAATGAAATTAAATATACAGGGAAAGTAAAAATTAGAGATTTCACTTTCACTAATATCATGGGGATATCCCTAGGCATAAAGGGCACAGGCCCCACGAAAAAAACAAAAAAAAGGAAGGGGTACTGATGGTTTGCCATGCGACCCAGCTGGCCCCAGGCCATGCGCACTCTGGGAGATGGAGAAGGACAGAGAGCCAGCAGATAGTTTTAACAGAGAGAAAACACAGTGGCAACGATCTGAGGAGGAACGGTAATTTACTAAATTTAAGCAAATCAAACAAAATGAGAGAGACAAGAGTACCCAAATTACGAGACAAACCACAACAGTGCAAGGAAAGCACGTGCTTTTCTTCACGGTGAGCTGACACAGCTGAGCCGAGGCCAGAGGGAGAGAGGCAGAGCTCGGGCCCTGTCTGGAGCTCCGCCCCACTTCCTCTTCCCGCCAGGTCCTCCAGGGATGCCGCCCCCTCCCCTCCCATCAGGATACTCAAAGTGCCCATAAAAGGCAGTAAATGGAACTAGAACATCAACTTGTTAACTCCCACTGGTCCACATGATGTTCTGATGTGGAATACTGATAACAAAAAAGTCACCAAACCACAACAATTGAAAATGTCAGTGAGTCTGTTTTGGTTTCTGCTGGAATATAGTTAATTTTCTTCACAGTTGCTGGTATGATGCTGTGTTTTAGATTTAGGATGAAAATAACATTGATAACTAACAGCTTTCGCTAAACAGTACTTACACTAAGTCAGGTAATTTTCTACTTCTCATGATCCCCTGCCAGAGAGGATTCTTGACGTGCACTAGTAACTGGGAGGGGGACAGCCAGGACAGCTAACTAAAAGGATATCCCATATCATTAGGCCAACCAAAAAGCTCTTTTTATGACTTTTTTGAAGCCAGCAAAAGCACTGCACCGGTGCCGGCGGGCTGGCAGCTTGTGGGCGGGCTGCTGAGCCAGCAGGGGTGGAACTGGCACTGTCCACTCTTATCTCTTGAGCTTGAGTTTGGCCCTTTGCTGTGAGGCTAAAAGCAGCCCTTGGGAGGGGGAGGGCAGAACCTTCCACCCACATAGCGCAGCAGGTGAGAAAAGGGTGTTACTGTCCACTGACAACAGGGAGGGAAGTCATAATGTGAGCACAGCCCACACTGCCCATACATTACTGCAGCAGAAGGTGTGGGAGGTGGGTCTTGTGGCAGAACACGTGAGTGCTTTTGTCTTTGCTCAGGAGATCAGCTCTCCTACTGACAGACTCTGAGACCACAGGTGCAAACATGGTCTCTACCAGATAACCGGCTTGCCCCAAGAAGACTGTGGTGACCCAGATAGAGGGCCTGCCCAGAAATGTGGCGATTTGGGTCTGTGGCTGCAGGGAGTGCCTGAGCCTGCTGCTGCCAGGGTAGAATGGGCAGGACACCACCTGCATGAGCTCCAAGCAGGTGGATGAGCTACTCATTGTGGTGGTAGAGGTGAGGGAGGAGGTAAAGAGATTTAGAACCATCAGAGAGTGCGAGAAGGAGATCGACTGGTGGAGTGAGGCTCTCTGATAAAGATGCAGAGATTGCACCCCCTAAACTGTAGTGGAATCTCTCCCTTGCCATAGTCAAGCAGAGAGCCAACTTTAGAGGAGAGTAGCAGGTCCCAGCTCAGCGACACAGGCAACCTTCATCCTGACTTCAGTTCCCCAGGTGCCTCTATGTAATAGGTTTGAATTTCTGAAACCTGAGGGAGAGGTGAATGAGGATGACATGGGAGGATGGCCTCCAAGCTCCTCTAAGGTGAGGCAGTCATCTCCATGCTTGAAGACTGCCTCCTCCAGTAAAGAAAGGAGAGTGATAGTCATAGGTGACTTCCTTCTGAGAGGAACAGAGGGCCCAATGTGTTGGCCTGACCCTACCTGTAGGGAGGTGTGCTGCCTCCTGGGGCCTGGGTCAGGGATATCTCTAGAAAACTTCCCATTCTGATCCACCCCTCTGATTATTATCCTTTATTGATAGTTCAGGCTGGCAGTGATGAGGTCACTAACAGAAGCCTGAGGACTATAAAGGACTATAAAAAATTATTTTAGGAGGCTGCAGAGGTTAGTTGATGGAGCAGGCATACAAGTAGTATTTGCCTGTATTCCCACGGTGGCAGGGAAGGACACTGAGATGACAAGGAAAACCCATCTTATAAACACATGGTTGAGAGGCTGGTGCAAACGCAAGAATTTGGGGTTCTTTGATCATGGAGCTGTCTACTCAGCAGCTGGCATGAGGTCTGCTGATGGGTATCACCTATCCCAAAGGGGGAAATGGATCTTTGCCCAGAAGCTGGCAGGACTTGTAGAGAGGGCTTTAAACTAGGTATGAGAGGGGAAGGGGATAAAACCAGGCCTGCTAGAGATGAGCCCGGGGGAGCAGTAATGGGATTAGGAGTGCGGCGACGGTCTCAGCTGAAGTGCATCTACACCAATGCACGCAGCATGGGCAACAAACAAGAAGAGTTGGAAGCCATTGTGCGGCAGGCTAACTATGACCTAGTTGCCATTACGGAAACATGGTGGGAGCGCTCCCATGACTGGAGTGCTGCAATGGCTGGCTACAAACTCTTCAGGAAGAATAGGCAAGAAAGGAGGGGTGGCAGCATGGCTCTCTGTGACAGAAAGCGCTTTAATGTTACTCAGCTTGTGGCTGGGGATGATAAGGTTGAATCCCTATGGGTAAAGATCAGGGGAAGGGTTGACAAGGCAGACATCCCGGTGGGTGTCTGTTACAGTCCGCTGAGCCAGGATGAAAAGACAGATGAGGTGTTCTATGAGCAGCTGGCAGAAGCTGCACAATCGCCAGCCCTTGTCCTCATGGGGGACTTCAACTTCCCTGAAATATGCTGGGAATACAATATAGTTATCAGTCTAGGAGGTTTCTTAGTATATGGAGGATAACTTTCTGATTCAGCTGGTGAGAGTGCCTACAAGAGGAGGTGCCCCGTTAGACGTGCTGTTCACAAACAGAGGTCTGGGGCTGTCTTGGACAGAGTGACCATGAAATGGTAGAGTTCTTGATTCTTGGTGGAGCCAGGAGGGGGAACAGCAAAACTGCTACTTTGGACTTCTCGAGGGCAGACTTTGAATTGTTCAGAAGACTAGCAGGGGGAGTCCCCTGGGATTCAGTCTTAGAGAGTAAAGGGGTCCAAGACAGCTGGTTGCTTTTCAAGAAGGAAGTCTTAAAAGTGCAGGAGCAGGCTGTTCCCTGAGCCGCAAAATGAGTCGGCAGAAAAGAAGATGGCGTGGATGAACAAGGGAGCTATTCTTGAGGCTCCAGGAAAAAAGGAGAATCTACCTCCTGTGAAAGAAGGGACACGCAACTCAGAAAGAAGACAAAATAGTTGTTAAAATGTGTAGAGAGAAAATCAGAAAGGTGAAAGCCCAGCTTGAACTCAACCTGGCCACTGGGATAAAAAGGAACAAGAAACTCTTTTATAAATACATCAACAGTAAGAGGAGGGCCAAGAAGAATCTTCATTATTTACTGGATGAGGCTGGGAATGTGTCTACTGAGGATAAGGAAAAGACAGAGGTCCTGAATGCCTTCTTTACGTCTGTCTTTAAAAGTCAGATGAGTTATCCTCAGGGAACTCCACTCTCTGACCTGGTAGTCTCAACTAGGGAGCGGACTAAACCCCCACGATTCAAGAGGAAACAGAGAGAGACCTACTACTCCAACTGGACTGCCACAAGTCCATGGGTCCAGATAAGATTCACCCAACGGTGCTGAGGGAACTAGCAGAAGTGATAGAGAGAAGTGATAGAGCCACTTTCCATTATCTATCAGCGCTCCTTGTTGACTGTTGAGGTCCCAGAAGACTGGAGGCTTGCCAATGTGACTCCCATCTACAAGAAGGGTTGTAAGGAGGATCTGGGGAACTACAGGCCTAAGCCTGACCTTGGTGCCAGGGAAGGTTATGGGGCAGATTGTCTTGAGAGAGATCACATGGTATGTGTAGGACAACTGGGGGATCAGGCCTAGCCAGCACGGGTTCATGAAGGGCAAGTCCTTCTTGATCAATCTGTTCTCCTATGATCTAGTGACCCATCTGGTGAACAAGGGAAAGGCTGTTGATGTAGGCTACCTAGACTTCAGCAAAGCCTTTGACACTGCCTCCCACAGTATTCTGCAGAAGCTGGCAGTGCATGGCTTGGGCAGGTGCACTCTTGGCTGGGTAAGGAACTGGCTGGAAGGCTGGGCCCAGAGAATGGTGGTGAGTGGAGCTAAAGCCAGCTGGCAACTGGTCACGAGTGGTGTTCCCCAGGAGTGGGTGCTGGGGCCTGTCCTCTTCAATATCTTTATTGATGACCTGGATGAGGGCATTGAGTGCATCCTCAGTACGTTTGCAGATGACACCAAATTGGCTGGAAGTGTTGATCTGCCTGGGGATAGCGAGGCCCTACAGAGGGATCTGCACAGACTGGAATTGCTGGACTGAAGCCAATGGAATGAGGTTCAACAAAGCCAAATGCCGGGTCCTGCACTTTGGCTACAACAACCTTAGGCAACGCTACAGGCTTGGGGCAGAGTTGCTGGAAGACTGTGTGGAAGAAATGGACCTAGCGGTATTGACTGATGCTCAGCTGAACATGAGCCATCAGTGTGCCCAGGTGGCCAAGAAGGCCAATGGCATCCTGCCTGCAAACAGTATTGCCAGCAGGAACAGAGGAGTAATCATCCCCCTGTACTCAGCACTGGTGAGGCCGCACCTCAAGTACTGTGTCCAGTTTTGGGCCCCTCACTACAAGAAAGACATTGAGGCCTTGGAGCATGTTCAAAGAAGAGCAACAAAGCTGGTGAGGAGTCTGGAGCACAGAACTTATGAGGGGTGGCTGAAAGAGCTGGGATTGTCTGGAAAAGAGGAGGCTCAGGGGAGACCTTATTGTTCTCTGTAGTGAACTGGGGGTCGGCCTCTTCTCTTGTGTAACCAGTGATAGAACTAGAGGGAATGGCTTCAAGCTGCACCAGGGGAGATTCAGGCTGGACATTAGGAAATACTACTTCTCTGAAGGAGTGGTCAGGCACTGGAATGGGCTGCCCAAGGAGGTGGTGGAGTCACTGACCCTAAGGGTGTTCAAGGAACATTTGGACATTGTGTTGAAAGACATGATTTAGTGAGAATTATTGGAAATCAGTAGATGGTTGGACTGGGTGATCCTGTGGGTCTTTTCCAACCTTGGTGATTCTATGATTCTATAATCATATGGCATTGTACTGAACAATAAAACTGGGAAAGCTGGCTGGAGGGGCTGCCTTTGTTCAAGGATTGGCTGGGCATCTATTGGTTAGTGATGAACATTTTACATATTACTATTATTATTATTATAATCTTTCGATAATTTTATTTTAAAATATTATTTACTTTTTTCTTTCTTATTAAACTGTCCTTATCTCAATTAATGTGTTCTTGCATGTTTACCTGGTTCAGTTATCTCTCCATCCCACTGTGAGATAGTGAGTAAATGGCTGTGTGTTGCTTAGTTGTCTGCTGTGTAAAATTACAAAAATGTCAAATAATGACTTGTATCATACAGTCATTCCAGGTTCTAATTCTGTTCATATAGACTGTATAAAGAGTAGAGGTCAATCCATAGACTGTAAACTATATTGTAATTAGATGAACATAAATCAATAAGACCTCAAGGGTATAAATGATGGTAGAGAAAGGATGACAAAGAAGGAACCAATGGCAACATAATGATTAAGAGACCTATCAGCATCTCAGAGTGAACAAAGGGAGATGTAATATTGGCCTGATCGAGGTTATATTCTTGGTTAAAGCAGTGTCATTAAGTGTGTAGAAGTGTCAGCAACTAAGCAATATTAGAAACTACCAAACACTCTCCTTTTATGCTTCATGAAGATCTTATGAATCAGGTTGTACACCTGTACTATATTAAGAGTGCACAGGAAGAGAAAAAATTATCCTTAGCCTAGACAACTGTGGTCTTTTATTAATCTCTAAACAAAAACCAACCAACCAAACAAAAAAGATGCTTGGTGGATCCAGTCTCTCTCCAACATCTCTGTACTATATAATGAAAGTTAGCACTGAAGATTGACAAGTATTTGAGACTGAGATATCTAATATCTTGAATGTCTAATGCTAAACAAGGTCCCAGCTCAGCTGTCTATTATAGCCATGTGTGCCTTTTGGGGAGCCTTTGCGTATTCCTACTGTATTCCAGTAAGTAGTCCAAAGCAGCTCATGTCCCATAGATCTTGTGTTATATCTGTCATCTTATACTGATGGCTTCAACATCTAGAGTATTTTGGATGCTACTAGCTGTCTTTGGGCAACTCAGCTGAGCCCCAGAAGCTACTAGTACAACTTGAGAAAGGTATATAGTTTTTTATATGATCTAGTTAGTTATTGAGTTGTGAAAGCCTACCCAATGGCTGTCATTTTATGCAAAGTGATACATCTTTTGGTTATTTCTACAAGCATTGTAAAATACATAAAATACAGTCAGTTGAATTTGGGAACATCACTGCATGTATCACGTAAAGGAAAATGAAAGATATTTGTGCATCAGGAATGCAGGAATACAATTCAACAGCAACTGAGAGGGAAGATGGAAGACTATACTATGCGAAAAACTCAACTTTATATTAAAAAGAACAGTTCTCAATTGTTTTAAAGCCACACTTTTTGTTATAAATTCCAACAAATGTATATGAATTGTATTCAACATGAATAAATTGTTCACTCAAAGCAGAAAAATCAACTGATCAGAAATACTTGTATAAGTAAGCTACCTGGATTTAAGGGGCAGGTCTAGGGCCTTTATCGTTGCTATCAAGACTAATTTTGTTACTGTGTTATCTGACATTATGCTGCATTTTGTCAGTGGGTATTTGTTTTAAAATACATACATAGAATGAAATAAGTGTGAATCTTGGTCATCAGAAACAGCTATATATCAAACACTGATTAACTTTCTTATTACTTTTTTAATTTTCAGAATCTCCTAGGCAAAATAAAAGGAAACAAGCAAAAAATGTTGGATAGCAAGTCTTTTAGAAACTCTTCAATCAAAAATGACAGAGGATAAAAACTTTGAGTAGATTGTAAAAAAACATGTGTTTGTAATCCGATAAGTGTTATATAATCTTTCAACAAAGTAATTGATTCAGTGTGAAGTCCGGAAGGTATACAACATTTTAGTGTATTTTTTTCTTATTATTTACTTCATATTGCTACAAATAATGAGTTAGCACAAAGTACTTACTCTGTCCTTTTGATAACAAAGTCTATAGCTGTAATAATTCATCTAACAAATAATCCTTAACTTCAGAGTTTTTCACCTATAGGTCATGTATTTCATCTGATTTGTATTTTAAATTGTGTCTTTTGGAAGTTTTTATTCATGACAATTAACAATGAGAATCTGTATTTTTTGGAGGGAATCAAGTAAACAGAAGTGTGGAATACAGCCTCAGATTGTTTTACTCTCTCAAGCCTGAACTATTTCATGCAATGAGACATGGCCTTTCAGCTGTTAGCTGCTTGGTTTAAATTTATTTCTTGATCTGAGCAAAGAATGCTGAGTATTCTGAGACACCAAGTCTGGCTCCAAGTGATAATGAACACAAACTGAGGAATGTAGCTAAGGAATACATTGCCCTCTTCCTATATAAAGCTCCAGCTAAAGGAATAACTTTGCAGGACAATGAGGAAGCCTTTGAGTTTGATGTTTTTTTTCTTGCAGCATTGAGGGAATGCATTGACAGAGGGGTGGGGTAGCTGAAGTCATTGGAAAGAATTGTATAAGAGAATAAAAGATGAGATCACTGCATGTGGGGACATTGTATCATGAGATAACACATGTTCCCACAAGTAGAAAAATGAGTAGATTTATACTTGCTTATAAAAATCACAAAAAATGATCAGCAGTAATAATAACAGTAAGAGATTTCAAGTGAAACATTTTGGGCCAAATATTACTCGAGGAATCTAAAAAATGAAAATAAAGATAGTGCATGTGCAGCTGTGAGCAATGCACAGTAAGAGGACTGGCTACTGCTTTTAAGTGTTAGAAAATTTATATGAATGTCGGAGTCTCATGGCTGTGCATGCAAAAGCATTTTTCTGTCTCCTTGGTGCACAAGAGGTTCACTAGACACTCGTGCCAGGAGACACATAACAGAAAGCATTTGCTTTCCTAAACAAAGGGAACTGCCATTTTAAAGGCTGAGGAGATATTTCATCCAGGTCCCATCTGCTGCTATAAGAAGATGCAGCAGATGTTCTGTAAGTCCTGTATGATATCTTTGCCCTCTGACAGACAACATAGATAGCATCACAATGAACTTTTCTTTGGGAATCTGAATTCTGGATAGATTTCCACATTGAATTTTCTGCAAGACTAAATGGACTAATTAAGATACAAGCTTCCCAACTCAGCAAGCTAAAGTTAGGAAGAACTATTTTTCCATATTCCTCATGTCTTGTCAGAAGATGTTGCCATAAACCACTTCTGAGGAATGGAAGGGTGTGGTGTAGGCTGCAGACATTACCAAGAATGGCATTTATAAAGTTAACTATCCTTGGTTTACTTTAGAGAAAGTTCATTAAATAAGGGATGTTCTGACATTAATGCCTCTTATTTTATTATGTCGGCCCAAAGCATGAGAAGTAGAGATTGAACCTTCTTGCCAATCATAGAATTGTAGAATGGCCTGAGTTAAAAAGGACCTCAAAGATCATCTAGTTTCAACCCCCTTGCCATGGGTAGGGTCAACAAAAACTAGACAGGCTGCCCAGAGCCACATCCACCCTTGCCTTGAATGCCTCCAGGGACAGAGAATTCACAACATCCTTGGGCAAGCTGTTCCAGTGTGTCACCAACCTCTTTGTGAAAAGCTTCCTCCTAATATCTAACCTAAATCTCCTTTGTCATAGTTTAAAAGAATTCCTCCTGTCAACGGTTTACGGGCTGGTTCAGCCCAGTTCCGTGACTAGCAGGGCAGAGGCATCCGCGGATCCGTGCCTCTGGAAAAGGGAAACAGGGGACCCCAAAATAACTGGAAAAAGCAGCAATGATCTGAGGTGGAACAAACTAATTTACTAAATATAGTATCAGCAAAATATAATGAGAGAGAGAGAGTGTGTCTGAAAGGTGGATAGGCCTCACCTGAGGTGAGAGTGCTGTCCAGTTGAGCCGATGAAGAAAAGCAGATGGAGAAGCGCAAGCGAAAAAGAGCAGGCAAAGAAGAGAGCATCAGGTGACCTTGCCAGGAGTTATATCTCCTCACTGACCGCAAAGCCCCATGGGGAAATGTAGTTGTTCTTCTCCTCTGGACAGGCACCCGGAACTTGAGCATCAGCAGTCAAACCCCCAGTGCATTACATGATGTTATGATGTGGAATACTGATAACCAAAAATCATAAAACCATGACACCCCCTTGTCCTATCACTATCAACCCATGTGAAGAGTCACTCCCCCTCCTGTTGATACGCTCCCTCCAAGTATTGGAAGGCCAAAATGAGGTCTCCCTGGAGCCTTCTCTTCTCCAACCTAAATAAGCCCAGCTTCCTCAACCTTTCTTCATAGGAGAGGTGCCCTCTGATCATCTTAGTGGCCCTCCTCTAGACCCATTCCACGAGCTCAGTGTATTTATTGTGCTGGAGGCTCCATGCCTGTATGTAGTACTCCAGATGGGGCTTCATACAAGCTGAAAAGAGGGGGGCACTCACCTCCCTCTCCTTGCTGGCCACTCCTTTTTTAAGGCAGCCCAGAACACAGTTGGCCTTCTGAGCTGCAGGTGCACACTGCTGGCTCATGTCCAGCTTCTCATCCACCAGGACCTCCAAGTCCTTCTCTGCAGGGCTGCTCTCAAGGAGATCTTCCCCCAGTCTGTATAGACATCTGGGATTGCCCTGATCCAAGTGCAACACCTTGCACTTGGCCTTGTTGAATTTCATCAGATTTTCATGGGCCCACTTCTCCAGCCCATCCAGTCCCTCTGGATGGTTTTCCTTCACTCCAATGTATCAACTGCACCGCTCAGCTTGGTGTCATCTGCAAATTTGCTGAGGGTGCACTCAATGCCATTGTCTCTGTTGTCGATAAAGATGTTGAAGAGCACCGGTCCCAAGACCGGCCCCTATGGGGAATCACTTGTAACCGGCTTCCACCCAGACATAGAACTGTTGATCACAACCCTTTGGCAGTGACTGGCCAATCCATAGAACAGTCCATCTTTCAAATCCATGCCTCTCCAATTTACAGAGAAGGATGTGGTGAGGGATCATGTCAAAGGCTGTGCAGAAGTTCAGGCAGATGACGTCCTTCGCCCTTCTCCTGTCCACCAATGCCATCATTCTATTTATAGAAGGCCACCAGAATGGTCAGGCAAGATCTGCCTTGGTGAAGCCATGCTGACTGTCTTGGATCTTTATCTAGAACGTGCCTTAACATGGTAACAAGGAAGATCTGCTCCATAATCTTCCCAGGCATAGAGTTTACTGGCCTGTAGTTCCCCAGGTCTTCCTTTCTCCCCTTCTTAAAAATGGGAGTAATATTTCCCTTTTTCCTGCCCCTGGGGATCTCACCCAACAGCCATGATTTTTCACATATGATGGAGAGCGGCTCAGCAACCACATAAGACATCTCTCTGAGAACCCTGGGATGGATATCATCTGGCCCCATGCACATGTTTGTGTTCAGTTGCATGAGGAGGTTTCGGACTTGTTCCACTGTAACAGTGGGACAGAATTTGCTCCTCTCACCCACACCTAGAGGTAAGGGATCCCAGCAGACGTGGGAAGTCTGACCACCAGTGGAAACCAAGGCAAAGTGCTTAGTGAACACCTGAGTTTTTCCCATCTGAGGAAGCCAGTTCTCCATCCTCATTTATCAGAGGGGGAACACTCTCCTTGGTCTGTCCCCTTCTGCCTATGTACCTATATAACCCCTTCTTGTTATTTTTCACATCCCTCACTAAGTTCAGCTTCATCTGTGCCTTGGCTTTCCTGACATTATCTCTCTATACATGCAGACGTTCCTGTATTCTTCCCAGGCTACAGAACCAAGCTTCCACTTCCTGTACACTTCTCTCTTTTCCCAAAATTTAAGCTGCAGGTCCTCGCTCAGCCTTGCCGGTTGCCAGCCTCCTCTGCTTGATTTCTTCAGCTGGGGAGTGAAGAGCTCTTGTGCTCACAGAAAGGTTTCCTTAAAGATCTGATATTCCATTACATTTTGTTGCCATGTGACTGATGGTGACAGAAGAGGCAAACTGAGTAAATGGCATCTAACGTGGAACTGCATATGAAGCAAGGTCAGGTACTTGGTCAGGCACTGGAATGGCTGCCCAGGGAGGTGGTGGAGTCGCCGTCCCTAGTAGTGTTCAAGAGGCACCTGGATGAGGAGCTACAAGATATGGTTTAGTGCTTGTGGTACTAATAGGAATGGGAGAGTGGTTGGACTAGATGATCTTGCAGGTCGTTTCCAACCTTGTGATTCTGTGATTCTGTGAGTAGAGCTTCGCAGAATATAGCTCCAAGCAATTGTCCAAACTCCTTTCTGCTCAGCAATAATATCCATAAGTAAAATGAAAGTTTCAGCTGCAAATGGTAGCCTCAGGAACATTGTTAGAAAGTTTGATATTGCATTAAAGATCTGTGATCCGCTAGGCGATGAATGGATTACACTGAGTAACTGGAGAAGATTAATTGGTTATTGTTTGTAAATTGCTTTGCAGATAGTAACTCTCATACAAGTGCTCTGTATTATTGTTATTAATGGACTATTTTTATCTGTAGTGGATATCTCACTTCACCATTGTTAGTAGACATAAAGGGAAACTGTAATACTTCCTTCAGACCAACATTCAGAACTTCAAAAGAAATTACTTTTAGACCTGAATAGACAGATTAATATTTATAAAGAATAAAGTGAAATGTGGCTATAGAGAAAAGAAAGAATACATACAAAAGTATATTTTAAATATTTAAAGAGAGATCTGAGCAGATACTTGGCTAACAGGAAATTTTCAGCAATGACCTGGCAATTTAGAAAGCATGAAGTCCTTTAAAATCCAACCAGAAGCTTTTGTCAGATCTCCTTAATTCTTAACATCTTTTCCTGACTAATATTTTACAGGATATTATTGCAGTGCCAGTAACTGAAAGATGTGAAGAATTTTTTGTTTGAGAAAAGTAAGGAAAGGATTCACAATTATAAAAAATAATTTATAAATCTTAGTTTTAATTAGAAAAAAACAACAACTCAATATGGAACTTCTTCACTTACCATATGCAGTATAATATCATCTGCATTATTGAAAGAAATTTCTGAAGATCTTGGGTCAGACATTAAAGAGCATTCAGATACTGGAAGGTTCAAGCTGGTACTTGAAGAATAAAACAATAAAAAAGGCCATTAGCAAACCCATGTCTAAATATCTTTTCACTCTCATTTTCATGTGCCTACTGTAACACTCCAGGCTGTTGTCCCTCCTGTAATATTACACAAAGTTCTTTACTCTCTAATAAGTAATTCCTTGGAAAATCCTGATGTAACATGGAATACTTTTGATACATTTTTGTGTAAATGAGTATCATTTTTCAAATATGGTAAAACATCATACTGGAAATAAGTATAAAGAACACATAATAGTGTTTAAAGGGTACCTGTAGCTGAGATATAGGTATGGTCAACTGTGTTTTCTTTACCTCCCTTACCTTCATAGCTCAAGTTCTGTTCTATGCTAATATGTGTGTCTTCATGACCATAGTGCCTCATAATTTAACAGCTAAGTGTATAGACCAAAGATCAATTTGGCCATCTCATATGAAGAATATGTAAGAAATAAGCTTGAAAGAAACCATGTGACATGGTTTATTTTCTCTTAACTAGCAGAGCAGAAACAAAACAACTTCATCTAGATTCCCCATTGATGTTTTCTGAGCATCATTTTGAAGTATTCATTATACACATTTTTGGATCTCTTTCAAATTCAGCTCGCAAAGCAGCCACATTACTTATCTAAATCCAAACCATCTCTGGTGATCTAGTTGGTTACTACCATTTCAGCCATGAAATGTACTGAATGTCTGCTTAGTCCACTAACAATTCTTCAGCAAACCAAACACAGGCTCCTGCTACTCAGATGCACTTTCTGAAATGTAGAAATATAACTTAGTGTCAAAGCACTACTTCTAATTAAGATAACAGACATTAGCTGCTGGTAGCATTCTATCTGAGGACAATAAAATCCTAAATTTCAATCAGAAATGAATTTTTATCCAGTACCATGTGAAGTAGATGACTTGAAAATATTTCATATTATCTAGAAAGCTGAAAAATGGAATAATTTACTTGAAAAATTAAGAGATTAGTAATTAAGTTTTTATGAACAGATTAGAAGAAGCAGACTAGGAGTGTACTACTTGGCAGGATAGAGAACGTTTGTGAATAATAAACTTTGTGTAAAATTATTATTTGAAAATTTAAGTTAACTTGGACTAGGCAGAAGAAATAACGAACTAGCAAATTTCTCACACTTGTGTGAAGTATGCAATATGTCTTGATTGCAGGCAGTTTGGACTTATATGATATTCAACAGAAGCTAACATATTTGACAGATGGTATATATTGTGTGCAGTTCATATATCACTTAACTCTTTGTCAGAATGAAAGAATTACTGGTCAATATTTGTCAGGAAGTGCAGCAGCTAATGAGAAAGTGACAGAGCAAAATGCTTATGAGATTTTTAGTCTATTTTTATCTGGAAAGCTAGTGACTGTGTTAATATACAAATGCAATACAATCGAAGAATTAAAAGGGTTTCAGTCAATGTAGTAACCTAACCAATGTATTTCTAGCATGCTTATCAGCATCAGAAGTGATCTCATTGCAGAAATCCATTTAGGCTTGTTGTGGTTTAACCTAGCATGTGGCTAAGCACCATACAGTCATTCACTCACTCATCCCCTTCCCAGTGGGATGGGGAAGAGAATTGGAAAAAATAAAAAAGCATAATCTGTGCTTTAAGATAAAAGTGCATACTAAGGTAGAGAAAAAAACAAGGATAATAGTTATCACCATATATATATGACTGTACATAACAAGTGATGTACAAGCAATTGCTCACTACCCCCTGATCGATGCCCCGCTAGCCACCTGAGCACAAGAAGAGATGAGCTCTCACTCCCTTCAAAACTTCTTCCGCATGATGTCATATGGTATAGAATGTCCCTTTAGCCAGTTTGGGTCAGCTGTTCTAATTCTGTTCCCTCCCAGCTCCTTGGGCCCTTCACTAGGAGTGGCTTTGGCTTTGGCTTTGTGTAACACCGCTTAGCAGCAACTATATACATCAGTGTGTTATCAAATTGTTTTACTCCTAGAACCAAAATCATACCAGATACTTTGTAACAAAAAATTCCATCTCAGCTGAAACTAATACAAAACTTCAGTAAAAACACTAACATTATCTGTTTGTTTAGTCATCAGTTTATTTTCCCAACAGCAAAGGCAAGCATGACCAAACGTACTTGGGTTTCTCATTGCCATTGAAAGTGAGACAGTGTCATGGCATCACATAGGAGAGTCTCAAGCTATTATTCTGTGACTCAGCCATGGATTGCAGGTCCTATTCATGCCTGTTCAAGAACTGCAATAAACTGAAATGTAAGTATGTCCTTCATCCTTCTATGTCAACAAAAGTTTGCAGATAGTACAGCTAAGATTCAATCTGCTTAAGAGAAGTACTTTGCTACTATCAAAATGCTGACTGCCTAGGAACCAGTCTTATTACATTAAACACCAAAATGTTACCAGAAGTCAGAAAAGGGAAATTAAGACCCTAAGTTCTATCTAATTAAATCGGACATTAAACTAGAGTACAGAGAATATCCCTCTGGAGGGCTTGGATGCACTTAAATTGGCAATTTGGCATAAAACACTGTGACTGTTTGTCAATAAGTGAATGTCCTGATAGTCCCAAATTACTGCACATTGTTTTGATTCAAGGTTTGATTTTGGTTAAATTAACAAGATTATAATCCTTTTGAGGAGAACCAAAATTGAAACACTGATTTTTGTGCCAAAGACACTTACTTAGTGTCTGCAATAGATATGAGAATTCAGCACAATAATGACCAAGTTCCTTGGTAAGCTTTGAAGTTCATTGACGGTGACAGCTTCAAACCATACTCTGAAGCAAAAGTTTGAGAACTGTGTAAATGCAGGATATTCAGCTTTAATTCCTTTGATCCACTGATATGCTCTTGCACCAAATTACTTACTAATGTAATGACAACCATCTCTTATGAATGTTCACGACTGTGAATTTAAACTGTGACTGGGACTTCGACTTTGCTGGTAGGTAATCAAAGAAATAAGCACAAGGTGGACTCCTTAGTCAGGCTTTCATACTAATATTTTTCTCAAATAAATCTGTTTGTACAATGGTGATATATTAACTACGAAACATAAGTTATTTTTTAAGGTTTATAGATTCTTAAATATTGGGGAAGGTTGTAACCTGATAAAACGTGAAACAGTACATCTCTGGATTCAACAAACTATAAACTGCCAAGATTTAGTAAAACAAAATGATGATACTCTGACATTTTATAGAAAGCCATTCATACAGGAATGATAGAAGATTGAAAATTCCACGTTTCTCAAAAAATTTGTAGCACAGTTTTTTAGGTAAGAAGTTTTTATTTTAATCGCTTTTTTTTTTTTTTCCCCTTTCTTTCTGTTTTATTGTGTTCTAAGGAATCCTTACACTAAAGAAGAAATTAATATCAAATGGAGGATTTCTTTGTTTAGCTTTTTGTTATAAACAAGATTGTATATGAAATTTTGAGTAACAGTGCTAAATTTCAGATTTTGTACCAAAAGTTGCATTAGCTTGAAACTCTTCAGTAATAATGGCTACATTTTTTAAATTAACGAAATAATTTATTGATTAAATTTTATTAACTAAATAATTAATTTAGTTATTTGTTTCCCAATAGTACTAGGAAACTGTGGCTGATTTGAAAAGAAATACAAAACATGATAGCCATTGCTAGAAAAACTTGTAAACTGGGTAGATTAGAAATAATCTTGGAAAAGTGAGGTATAATTATCACCACTTTGAAGACATCTTCAAATGATTATGATTACATTTTCAGTTTCTAAGTCAGTATGCATTTGTTAAATTTGCTGATCCTCTGAATAAAAAAATACACAATTCTCTTTCCAGAGTTACTGGAGTGGAGATAACCTATCCTCTCAATACTACACTTTTTACTAAACATATAATTCAAGTTTTCTGCACAGAAAAGTAGACATTAAGGGCAAGATTAATACCTAAATGCAGGAGTCTCTCTCGTGTAAGTCTTTTCTTTCGAAATCCATGAAGTTTGAGGCAATCAAGGAGATTTGGGTCTTCTGTTACAATGAATGGAAATCTAATTAGTATGGTCAAGAGCGCATGAATCAGTTGATAATACACTGATATTTAGGGCCTTTTGGGATAGCCTGGGAAATGTTGCTGAATTTTATTATTTCTGATGGACACAGACCTCCCTCAAGTATTGTATCAGATCTGCCATTCTAGGATATATCTCTCATATGCTAGAGATGTTGATGTGCAGGATGAATCAAGACCGCTACGAAGCTATTCAGCTAACCAAAATTGTTAAGGCGGAATGACTCGCAAGTTGATTCTGTTGTGTAAACAGAGATGGTTTGTGCCTTTTAAGATACCGTAGGAAATCCAAACTGGTTGAGTTGGCAGGAATAACACATGGTGATAATCACACCTTTCCAAAGTAAAAAGAGTAGCAGAAGGCCTGACAGAAGAGTTTAGAGACTCTCAAATGGCACCAGAAATGTATGCTAAGGTATCTCAACCATTTTCTCCCTGTTTACTCTAATGGGAACTCGGTCATCTTAGCTCCAGCATTTGTCCAGATGCCTCCTACAATTTCCTCTATAGAAAAAGTGGAGAAAAAATAAATAGATATTGCAGATCATCAAATTGCCTTTTTTGTGCCTCTCAAGGTCTCTCTTAACCAAAACTTAGTCAATTTTAAAGCAAAATGTGAGACTTATCTGCTTTCAGAACAGAACATGTTTTTTAATGTAAAATATTTTTGAGCAGGAAAGGAGAGTATGAAAATTATTTTCAACTATTTTTGAGTTCCAGAGTTTTGCAAGGTTTTGTTCATGATTATC
Source organism: Lagopus muta (assembly GCF_023343835.1). NCBI lineage: Eukaryota > Metazoa > Chordata > Aves > Galliformes > Phasianidae > Lagopus > Lagopus muta. The sequence continues at coordinate 155,510,403 of NC_064433.1, forward strand.
ACAGAATCACAGAATGGCCAGGGTTGTAAGGAACCTCAAAGATCATGAATCTCCAACCCCGTCACAGGCAGGGCCACAAACCTCCCCATTTAATAATAGATCAGGCTGCCCAGGGTCCCATCCAATCTAGCCTTGAACACCTCCAGGGATGTGGCATCCACAACCTCTATGGGCAGCCTGTTCCAGCACCTCACCACTCTCTTTAAAGAACTTCCCCCTGACATCCAACCTAAATCTTCCCTCCCTCAACTTAAAACCATTTCACAGAATCACAGAATTGTAGGGGTTGGAAGGGACCTCCAGAGATCATCGAGTCCAACCCCCCTGACAAAGCAGGTTCCCTACACCAGGTTGCACAGGTAGGCATCCAGGCGGGTCTTGAACATCTCCAGAGAAGGAGACTCCACCACCTCCCTGGGCAGCCTGTTCCAGTGCTCTGTCACCCTCACTGTAAAGAAGTTCTTGCACACATTTGTGTGGAACTTCCTATGCTGCAGTTTCCAGCCATTTCCCCTTGTCCTGTCTCCACTCACCACTGAAAAGAATCGCCATTCTGCCCCCCCCCACCTTAGATATTTATAGACCTGGATCAAGTGCCCTCTCAGTCTTCTTTTCTCAAGGCTGAACAGACCCAGTTCACTCAGCCTTTCTTCACAGGGGAGATGCTCCAGGCCCTTCACCATCTTCGTGGCCCTCCACTGGACTCTTTCCAAGATATCCCTGTCTTTTTTGTACTGGAGAGCCCAGAACTGGACGCAGTACTCCAGATGAGGCCTTACCAGGCCTTACCAATTTCCCTTTGTCCTGCTGTTATCTACCCTTTCAAAGACTTGATTCCCCTCCTGTTTGTAGGCTCCCTTTAGGTACTGAAACGCTGCAATGAGGTCACCCCACAGCCTTCTTTTCTCCAGGCTGAACAAGCCCAGCTTCCTCAGCCTGTCTTCGTAGCGGAGGTGCTCCAGCCCCCTGAGCCCCCTGGCTCTCCTCTGGACCCTCTCCAACAGCTCTTTGCCTTTCTTGTACTGGGGCCTCCAGAGCTAGACGCAGTACTCCAGATGGGGCCTCACAAGAGCAGAGTAGAGGGGGAAAATCACCTCCCTGTCCCTGCTGGCCACCTCTCTTTTGATGGAGCCCAGGATACCATTTGCTTTCTGAGCTGCAAGAGCACACTGCTGGCTCACGTTAAGCTTTTCATCCATCAAGACCCCCAGGTCCTTCTCAGCAGGGCTGCTCTCAAGGACCGCTCCTTCCAGTCTGTATGGATGCCTGGGATTCCTCCAGCCCAAGTGCAAAACCTTGTACTTTGCTGTGTTGAACCTCATTAGGTTCACCCGAGCCCACCTTTCAAGCCTCTCGAGGTCCCTCTGAATGGCATCCCTTCCTTCCACCGTGTCAACCGCACCACTCAGCTTGGTGTCATCAGCAAACTTGCTGAGAGTGCAGTCAATTTTATCATCAATGTCACTGATAAAGATATTAAAGAGCACCAGTCCCAAGACAGATCCTTGGGGGATGCCACTCCTTACTGGCCTCCAACTGGACATAAGACCGTGGATGACCACCCTCTGTCTGCGGCCTTTCAACCAATTTCTTATCCATTGAGTGGTCCACCCATCAAAGCCACATCCCTCCAATTTGGAGATAAGGATATGGTGGGGCACAATGTCAAAGGCCTTGCTCAAGTCCAGGTAAATGACATTGTTCGCCTTTCCCTTGTCCACCAATGTTGTCACTCCATCATAGAAGGCCACCAGATTGGTTAAGCATGACCTTCCCCTGGTGAAGCTGTGCTGGCTGTCTCAGATCACACGCTCATTCCTCCTGTGATCAAGCATGTCATCCAGGAGGATCTGTTCCATGATATTCCGTGGTACAGAGGTGAGACTCACCAGCCTGTAGTTCCCTGGGTCCTCCTTGCTCCCTTTCTTGTAAATGGGAGTGACGTGACCCTTCCTCCAGTCATGCAGGACCTCACCTGACAGCCATGACTTTTCAAATATGGAGAGCAGCTTAGCAAACACCTCAGCCAGTTCCTTCAGAACCCTGGAATGCACACCATACAGCCCCATAGACTTGTACACATTCAGTCTCATGTGGCGGTCTCGGACCTGCTCTGTCGTCACAGTGGGGGGGTTATTGCCCTGGTCTCCACCTGGAGGTTTAGGGATGCAGGGCTCAGGGATGTGAGAAGTACTAGAATCCTGGCTGCCAGCAAAAACCGAGGCAAAGAACTCATTTGGTACCTCGGCCTTCTCTTCGTTGACTGAAGTCAGTTCTCCTTTTACATTTACCAAAGGAGGTACACTCGCTTTGGCCTGTCTCTTCTGGCCAATGTACCTGGAGAATGTCTTCCTATTGTTTTTCACATCCCTCCCCAAGTTCAGTTCTGCCTGTGCCTTGGTTTTCCTGATCCCACGTCTGCAAGTCAAGACAGCATCCCTGTATTCTTCCCAGGTGACACACCCTTGTTTCCAGCGCTTGTACGCACCTTTCTTTGCCCTCAGCATTCCCAGCAGGTCCTTGCCAAGCCATGCCAGTTTCCTACCTCGTCTGCCCGCTTTCTTATTCAAAGGGATGGAGAGCTCTTGTGCTCTCTGGAAGGCATCCTTGAAGAGTAGCCAGCTCTCCTCAATATCTTTGTTTTTAAAGACAGCATCCCAGATTATAGCATTATAGCAGTTTTAAAAAAGGTAAATATTATTAGGAAAGTCTGGAATACTGATGACATAAAATTGCAGCTGCACAATACTGATTTTTAAAAGTGGTAGTTCTGAAAAAAATTAAAAATAAACCATCTTTGATCATTGCAGCTAGAAGCAGGACAAACCAGCTAGTTCAGTCTCTGGTCATTTTTAATCTTCTGTTGTTAGAGCAATGGAAGCATTTAACTATGCAGTTACATAATCTTGGTGAAAATTTAACATGGACATTTTGCATTAAATTCTTTTCCTTTTGCAAGAACAAAAATGAGAAGAGAAAAAGAAATAAAAGAAAAAAAAGGGCCCCAAATAAACGAAACTCAATTTCACGGCACATTATCTCTCTCAATTCTTTCCTCTCAGCTTTCATTTTCATTAAAATCACAGACAACCATAAATTAATAATTACTTCAGGTTGACTAAATGCAGGCCACACTATTTAGCTCTCGTTTTCCTACATTGGCCCTTCTTGTTCATGCTGGAAAAATGTTAATTTAGATAATGTGGCTTGCCCCTTGTCATATAATTCTGTTTTGCAGTTTCACTGATCTATAATGGTCTGTACTTATTAGGTAGTATTAACTTTATCTTTTGTTCAATCAAGCTTCACAGTTTCTTCCAACACGATAACTATTGTGAAACATCAGATGAAATGTTCTATTATCTGTGTTCTGTTATATTTTGTTTCATCTCTATGACATAACCACGCTTAGAGACATTTGTAATTTCTTATAGTAATAAAGTTATTGATCATTAGCCCAAGCAGTATGTGAGAATTTTTTTTCTGGAAACTACAGAATATATATCTCAACTTTACTAATTTACAGCTTACATCATTTCAGGTGAGATGTTTTATCAACCTACTTTTCAGCTAAGAATGGATTAATAGGTTTAAATAAAATAAATCTTGATTTCATCCAAAGTTTGAACCCAATTAGTTTCTGAAAATAATTTAGTGTAGTTCAGATATCAATTTCTCTGTCTGTCTTACTATATCCTTTGGCAGAATATTCTAGCAGCAAACGCAAGCAAATGCAAGAACTGGGGCATACAACAGCATTTATATCTAAATCGTCATTTACTTGTCATTGCTGTCATTTTGATCAATCCATTTAACTTCTCAATGCCTCAGTTTACCCCATTTTTAGAACAGATTCAATACTTACTGGACACATGTTTATTAAGAGGTTTTCAAGGGAAAACTCCGTATATGCTTCTTACTTTAGAACGTATACACATTTTAGACAGTTAGTTTTTTTTGTTTTGTTTTTTCTAATTCAAAAAAACAAAGAAAACAAAATCAACAAGAAGCAAATAAAGAGAGAAAAGCAGCCAAAATTGAACTTCTAATTCCTTCTGTCAGTATGGCATAACTAGTAAGATTTATCCATAAATGGAGAGCTCTTGAAAACTTTTAAACACTTAGATAATTAAGGTTATGTTTTTATATGTTACAATGGCAGTTTGTGCTCTGTTTTCATAATTGACAATTGTAGACAGCTCTTCAATTTTATTAGGAACACTTCCACATAACGCTAGCAGAATAATTGAGAACAATTAGAATCTCTTTCTCTTAGAGTCAAGGTGATTTTTTTTTTCTACAATAAATTGTGCAAAATAATTTAATGAATATTAGTTGTTATCCTGTATGGCAGGGTCCTCACTGACATGTAGGCACTTTTGGCACCCACTTATATCTAAACTAAGTAAAATCTTGCAGCAGCTACAACTGGCAAATAAGGGCAGAAAAATATGATTGCAGAAATTCTTATGAATTATGGACTTCTAATGAGTGGTTATAGAATGTAGTGTGATAATAAAAAATGTTTTAGGATTGTTCACTTTTATATTCACTCAGAAATATCTTCTTAAATCAAGACGTGATTTTACCTGAAGTAGCACTAAATACTGTTACAAATTACTTGAAAGTGATATGCAGCTTTTTTTCAAGTGTCAGAGTTCTAATTCCCACTGCATATGTTCTATAATAAAATATAGGTCCTCACAGTTTGAAATAAATGCACTTTTCCAAGTGAATGGCATATTTTCTTCCACCCTTGGAAATTGTTTATATAAACATTCTGGTAACAGGCTATTGACATATGGCCTAAGCTAATTCCTTGCTTTTTTGTTTGTTTGTTTTTAGAGAAATAACCAAAATTCATTAGTCGAAATAAGAAGAAATATTGGCTAGCAGAATTGTTTTAGATATGTTAAAAATATTTTATATCTCTCCAAAGATTTCTAACATATCTATATCTGTTACGGTCTGTAGTAAACTTAACACCAAATCCATCTCTATCTTCGATTCTTTTGAAGTTGAAAGCAGGGCCATAGTGTATGATCACTGCTTTCCTTAAATGAAAAAATGTATAACAGCTTCCATAATAATATGTATAGGTGAACCACAGTAATTTATATCATTTGGGTGATCTAGCTCAACAAAATTAAATCCATTTTGCAGGCTTCATTTTTTCTATCTCTGGGTATGTACCCAAAAGAGAAGAGAAGTGATCTAGGTTGCAGAACAGTATGTCAGAAAACGAGTGTAGTTAACAAAATACGCAAGTTAGAGATGTAGTCAATGAAATATGTAAAGCGGGGGCTGTCAAGGTTACCAGGCGTAATAGGATCTGCGGGGGCCTCTTGCGTGGTTAATGGAATACGTAAAAGGAGGGCTGTGGAAGTCATCAGGCTCTGCGGGGGCTCCTTGACTCATGAGAAACCATGATGAGACATGGCAAGACAAGACATGCCACACGTCTATTGGGCACAGATAGCCGTAGCAAGGGTGATTGGTAGCACTGTGATATAAGGGACAACTATAAGAAGAGTGTGTTGCTTGCAATAAACTGCATCTTGCCGCTCATCATATTGGTGTGCTGAATAGCGAGTGAATGGATCAGGCCTAGCACGGGACCGACTCGGTTGGGCGCTGGGCCTGAGACTGTCGGGCCACTGCGGGCCAGGCGGACTGCAACTTAAGTCGCCGTGAGAAACTGCGACAAACGAGATTTGGCAGCTTAAATCTTTTGTGCTGGTAATCATTGTGTTAGTACCATTGGAAAGTCAGACTTCCTCTCTGAAGTTCCTTATAGTTATGTCATCTTCAAAACAGAAAGATGAACTGACTTGCCAAATGACAAGTAGATCGATACCCTTTTCTACAGCCTACAACGCAGCATATCAACATCAAAAGTAGGATTATTCTTTGGAAAACATAGATTTGTACAGCATAAATGTCTACATTTCTGCGTGTCATTTAGATTCACCATATAGTCAATGGAGAGGAACAAGCACTTCATATCATTCGTCTTGTCCTAATGCAGCTATTAAATGTAAGCCAGAGGAATTGCACATTAGTTGTGCCTGTTTCTGAACACTGCCACTTAATTAAATTTAGACAAGTAGCTCATATATAGATGTTTACATCATAAATACCTGAACTGCATTGAAAATGTCCCTAAAATCCTTGCCTCATATACCCCCAGCCTATTACTTAATTAGAATGCCTTTACATGCTTCTCTGATTTCAATAAGACTTGCCTTTGGAGAGGGAAAGGTAGAATAATTGAGTGACCTCTTGCCCATGCAATATTTGGAATATAATAACGAGCATTCCTGAAAAAAAATCTTATGAACTTTTTCAGGCATAGCAGCAAAGCAAAGATTGTTTAGAAAATATTGTACAGTCACTTTATGGATGATAAAACAAATTAATTTGTCACAAAATTTAGAATTTCAAAAATACTTCCAGGGAAAATATTTTAATTAGCATTTCTCTAAATAAAAAGAGGAGGCCATATTCCTTTTCCATAATAGCTCCTTTGTTCATCTCCAATCCAAACATTGCAGCTCTGTGTTAATGCAGGCCAATTTGAAAAATGGAACTGACTAGTTTCCATTTGACTGAAATGAGAACAAGATCTAGCCTTAGGCAATAGGAGCATAACTAGCCAAAAACAAATGCCAATTTTAAATTTCTTGAAGTGATTATTTGCTGTTAAAAAGTCAGTATTTCCCAACACATATAAGACAGTAATAGAATCTGAGTTCACAAATGACCTTATGCTTACAAAGGAAATAGCTGTAATATATCAGCCATTCCAGTGATCACTGGAAATTAGTCTCTATCAGATCTTCTGGGAATTAAAATAGTATAAATTAGTGTAGCACTACTTTAAATTGGAGTAGTACCATAAACTTCAAGAAACCTATATTATTCAGATAAACAGATACATGATTTACTGATTGTACAGTGATGGATCTGACTCATCAGATTTTCAGTTTGGATGACGAATCTCTTTATGAGTATTCCTTTTCACATTGCTCTAGTGTAACAGACCAATATAATAACAGTAAGGGAATGGTTGAGAAGGGCAGAGAAGAGGGGAGAAAAAGGGAAGGGATGAGGAAAATGCAAATTTTAGGTGCCAGCAAACAGTAGTCACTGAATGAAGCCATCTAAAATGATTCCATCATAAATACATCTGTTTGTATCATAGATGTGATTGAGTCTGTAGAGAAAACCTGATTATTACAGGCACTGAGCAGCTTGTCTTTCAATGAGCAGGAGAGAGAAAATGTTTTTTAGACTAAAATTTCAATTTAACAACTGAACACAATGAAGATTCATGTAGAAAGCAAGAATCCAATGAAGATGAATTATCTACAGAAAATAATCAACCCATGAAGCTCTGTTTGTTATTGGTGCACAGGATGACCCAACAAATGTGTTTCCAATTAATAGTTAAAGAAGTAACAGTGCAGATCTCAAGAATATTTTATTTTAGCATCAGGAAATACAACTGTTTTTATGAACTGTGACTCTATCATAACACTCACATGAACTCCTGACCAACTGTGAAACCACTAAATTATGGGAGAAATATTTCCTCCAGTACTGTGAAATGAACACTGGGCTTACAGCGAGTAACCAACCACAGCCCAGAATTTTTAGGTTTTCTTCTTTATATCTGAGACAATGCCATGACTCTACATGAGTCTACAATGATTCCTGCTCTATGTAGACTTGAGACTAAACTGAGCACTATCAGTTTCATTAATGATTTACCAATTTGCTTTCCAACTATTTGTTCTAGCAGGATTGGTCCACTCATGAATATATCTTTGACTTCCTTGTATTTGCAGCTTCCTCTTTATGTGTAGGATGTCATTTTTGGCTTTACAGCTTTTTTATTGTATAACTAGTGGCAAAGGACAGTTACATCACAGTACATTTATATGGCTGATTAACTGGGTGCTGTGTGCCCATCATGACACACTCTAACTTCCCCTTCTCAATAGGACAGAGGGAGAAAATGCAATGAAAAATTTATGGGTCAAGATAATTATAGAGAGATTGCTTAACAAATACCACAGGAAAAGTAGACTTAACTTGGAAAATATTAATTTAATTTCAATTAATAACAGATTAGGACAGTAAGAAATAAAAGCAAAACTCCCTCTCTTCCCAGATTCAGCTTCACACCTGACACTTTGACCTCCTTCCTCTGAGTAGCACACAGGGATGGGAGTTGGGAGTTATGTTCAGTTTACAGCATTTCATCTCTGCTGCCATTGCTTCCTTACACTCTTCCTATGCTCCGGAGTGTAGGTCCTCCCACAAAATAGTAATTCATGAACTGCATTCATGGGTTCTCTCCACTGGCTGCAGTTCTTCAAGAACTGTTCCAACATGAGTCTGCACCACAGGGTTCAATCCTTCAGGTACAGACTGGTCTGGCATAGGTTGCCCATGGGACCTCACCACCTGTCTGCTTCTGTGTGTCTCTCCATGGTCTGCAGCTTGAGATCATGTCTACCTGCTATTAAGTGGGGTCCCCCATACGCAGTAGTGCGGATGTGTGCTCTGATGTAGTACAATCTGCAGAGGGCTGCAGAGGGCTTCTCCATAGGCTGCACAGGAATTTCTGCCTGGAGCACTTCTCCCCCTCCATCACTCACCTTGGTATGTACAGAATTGTTTCTCTTCTCTCTTAGGCCTCCCATTCAGAGCTGCTGCACAGCATATTTTTCCCTTACTGTGCTGTGACAAAGGAGCTACCAGTCACACTTAAGGGCTCAGCTTTGGCCAGCAGTAAATCCATCTTTAATCTAGATGCCAATGGCTTTGTCTGACAAGGGACAACCATGGTCTCTTCTCAGAGAAGCTGCCCTTGCATTCTCCACCCTCAATATCAAAAACTTGCAACATGAATTTCATGCCATTTCAGATAGCCAAGAATCCAACAAGTGAAGAACCAGAGAAATACAATAACCCAGATCATGATACAAATCACAAACAAGATTTTCCTGTTATTATACATAGAAACACACATTTATTTAGAAGGTACTGTTTATATGATTTACACATGAAGAGGAATTATGAGCAAACCATTTATTGCAGGTAACTCTATAAAATCCTTGAACTGTTGTAAAAGCTGATCATTACATCATTGATATCCTGATCATTATAATGTATGTGTATTTTTTTTTTTTTGTAGCTGCATATATTTAGATATATAGTTAGATAATCAGAAAATATATCCAATTGACAGTGGTCATATAGTTATATAGTTAACAATATATAGAATCATACTCTTTTATAGAATCTTTTGTGATGGGAGAAACTTTTGATTCACCTAGTTCCAATCCCCCTGCCATGGGCAAAGACAATTCGCACTAGTCCAGTTTAGTCAAAGCCCAATCACTGAACATTTCCAGGGATGAGATATCCACAGCTTCATCAGGAAACCTGTTCCTCTGCCTCAGCACAATCATACTGAAGTATTTCTTCCTAAAACATAATCTAAATTTACTTTCTTTGAGTTTAAAACCGTGTGTATTGCTACAGTCCCTGATCTCTATCCATTTTTATTATGGCTTTTCAAATAGACAAATAATAAAAAGAAACCAATGAAACAGACTAATTACATTTAGGCTACCATCCAGAGAAAAATGCTGAGCATGTTCTTTTTAATTTTAAGATCATGGTTTGATTTTATTTTTTTTTAAATATGTTTCTAGCTACTGTATTACACTCTGAATTGATTGTGTCTTACAGAGTTTCCTGGCTCGTTCTGAATATATCCACAGTGTAATGATATATGCAGGAAAGTAATCCTGGGATTGAGATGCAGTATAGAAGAAATTACAGCTGTGCAGAAGTATGCAATTTATTTATTTATTTTATTTCACCCTTATTTTATTTTACTTTTACCATATAGAAAGTTCCGGTTCTGAAAAAAAATAAAAAACTTTAAGTGATCTTGCATTTTTTCATGTATGGTTTAATATTGCAGTTACATGCTTCAATTCTTTACACATCTATATAAGACAACATTCATTCTTTGAAGATTTCAGCTTTGTTGGAAAAAATGCCATGAATTATAATACATCCATTAATGTAAAGATGAAACTTACAATGCAGTGGTTCAATTACCTGAACATTTACAAAACTACAAATGTTCGTATGATGAGATGTAGTGTGATTGTTTTTCAGAATCCTGGTATCAGCTGGCTGGACAATCATACATTCAAGATTTGAGAATTTTTTTTTACTGGGAATTAGTATTTTGTTAACTTTGAAAAAAAAAAAAAAGATTTTCTTACCAACTTGTTACTCTTTGTACTATGCCTCCACTGACCCATCTAATCATGAAGGCGTGGGAGAAAATGCCTTTCAATGTAACGATGATTGTACCTTAGAAATGCTGACCAAGAATATTCCCTTTGATTTCAGTTCTTGGGGGGAATAGTGACACATTATTTTTCTAATAACTTGTGCTTTAAAGTAATAGAAGGTGAAGACTAAATGTTTCTCCTATCAAAATGTCACCTACGCAACTAAAGGTCTGATTTTCTGGTCACATAAGTACTTGAATCAGGTACACACATGAAAATAAAAGTCAGGCAGCTATCTACTTAGGAGAGGAATGTACTTAAACAGAGCTAATTGTGATCAGAACAGTGGAAAGCATTCTTTCAACACTTAGAGCTGAATAGTTAAAACAGCATTAAATAAAAATTATGTAACTTACTGTACTGCAGAAAGCTAGATGCACTTTGCATGGAAATTATCTATTTCTCACCCACCTCTCCAATTTTAATTTTCTAATATAGAAGGAAAAAATAGTAAGCAGTGTAGGAAAACAAAAAGGCTAAATTCTCACAGAATGGATCTTTGACTGTTCTCACCTTCTACCAGTCACACAGGCAGCAACAAACATTTTCAAAGCACTGCGACCCACAAATATACATAGCACTCCAACTGCACTTCTGAGTTGTTCATACATGCACTATTTTTACATCAATGCCCACTTTTTGCATAGATTAGAGGCTTTGAGATCAGATCTAAGAGTCCCCTTTAACACTTCAAGTTTGAAGTAGGGAGTCTAGACTTTTCTGTAGCTGGAAAAAAAAACTAAAAAGAAAAAGGAAAATCCTCTCATGTCTTCTATTGCATCAATCATTACTCTTCTTTACTAGCTATTCCCTTCAGAATACTTTGAAACGAGATCTGTCTTTGGTTTGTCCTACCTGCCACAGTTCAAACACCTTTCTAAAGAGTGGCAATAAAAAGCTCTAAGTGCAAACCTGGCAGAACAAGGAGTCATTAGACCCCTTAGATACTGTGAAGGTGGTGATTACATAAGAACCTATATAGATAGATGAAAGGTTTGGAAAAACATAGTGTGATAGTGGAACTGTAGGAATTTATCCCCTGCATGCAAATATCTTTAAATTTAGAAATCTTGCATATGTGAAGGACTCAAAGACAAGCAGGAGTCACATAGTCAGAATTTGTCAGTGGACAAGGTATTGAATTTTTATGCGTAAATCAAACACAGATCTAAACATGATTTGCAGATGTATGTATTTAAAATGCATGCAGAACTAATGATTTCTATGCACTCAGATGCTATCATGTTGTTTATCATACACTTAAACTAAACTATATGTAATAAACATTCATCTCATCATTATTCGAAATTTTAGATAGCAAATGACATATTGCCATGACTTAAAAATAGTAAGTAAAAGTAAAAAGTATAGGATTTTGTAACATGTAATGGTACTGAATGTTTTAAAGAAACTTCTTATATTCAGACCTTTTGTTTATACTCCCCCTGAAGAATTCCTAGAAAATCAGATAGGTCCTCTTAAACAGTGGGAGCTACAGTTGTTTTTTCCCCCTTTTTCTGTAATACTGCTAGCTTCAGATTGTCTTATCAAGTTCAGCCCCAATTAAGCAAAGATCTTCAAAGTGAATTCGGTCTTGTATCCTGATTTCCATGGATTCTCATTGGAGGAAGCAGAGTTTCCATGACTCAACATGTTGCTGCCCCCTCTTGTCAATTTTTATATTTTGGGGAGCTCAAACAATTTACTAGTGTTACAGGAGTGGACAGCTGACTGATGATCTTTTTGTAAGCACTGTACATTGTCTCACTGCTTCAGTGAAATTACTTTATTAGCTTTATTTCACAGAAAAGATCAACATCTGTAATCTAGAAAAACATTTTTAAACCAATAGTTAAAAGCCCACAAGCTACTATCAGGAAAGTTTGTCTGCAAAATCTTGTGATATATAAGAATTTTCTTGGAAATATATCTTTTCCATCTACCCTTCCCACAGTTGCCTTCAGATGTTACTTTTTAAACATCATTCTTCTTCCCAATTTTACATCCAAGTAATTCAAATTTCTCACTCCCCATCCTGTCCTCGATATCCTGTCTCTTGGATTTAGAAATGCGCTCAAATGAAAAGCAACAAAGACTGTAGATTCTGTAAACATAATATTAAATTTCTTACTCGTTATACAACAAAGTGGGTTTTCCTTACAACTTCTTTTTATGTTTATATATCAGCTGCTGTTGAGGCCTTTTATTACTCTAAATCCATCAAGTTGAAGGTCATAGTTTTATAGACCATTGATGTCACTGCATTTTGCATTTGGTTTCATGTTTGCTTGAAGTCAAAAGGGCTTTTGGTTTCCTTGGGGAGCTCCATGCTATTATGACCATGACCAGTCAAATGAAGATCCACATGACATTTTCTTGCAAATAATTTAATCTGCAAGATACTGATGTGTCATGGTTTTGTGATTTTTGGTTCCTGGTATTCCACATCATAACATCATGTGGGGCACTGGGAGTTTAACTGTTAATGCTCAAGTTCTGGGTACCTTCCCAGAAGAGAAGAACTACATTCCCCAACAGACTTTGCAGTCAGAGAGGAGATATAACTCCTGGCAAGGTCACCTGATGTGCTCTTTTTCATCCACTCTTCTTTGTTGTCTCTTTTTCGTCTCCCTGCTGCTCAACCGGACTGCGCATCTCACCTCAGCTTTATGGTGAGGCCTATCCACCTATCGGACATTCTCTCTCTCATTATATTTGATTTATTAGTTTCAATTCTGATTATACTGTATTATGGTGTGTTATCTTGCATTCCAATACTATATTTAGTAAATTAGTTTGTTTCTCCTCAGATCGTTGCTGCTGTTTTTAATTATTTTGGGGTCCCCTGTTCCCCTTTTTTGGAGGCGTGGATTTTGTGAAATCCCGCTGCTCCGCTAGTCACAGAACTGGGCTGAACCAGCCCGTAAACCGTTGACACCGATGTGAGCTGTTTCACTATGAAAAAATGTGCTTCTTATTTTCATTTACTTTCATTTGTTCTGACAAATAAAAAGTTAGTTAATTCAAAAGGAAGTTAGTGTATGTAGTTGACTCTCAGAGAAAAGTATTTTCTTTGCAATCTAAATTAATTTCCGACTTGGAGATATATTTTTTTTCAGAACAGTACTGTGATTTGCTGTGCATTATGACATATAAACTAGTAAACATATAAACTAGTAAACTAGTGTATTACTCCTGTTCTCATATGTTACTTCATGTTTTAGTTCTGAAAAAAAAAAAAAAGAATTCCATAGCATAACATTATAAAGAAAAATCTCTCAAATCCAAGTCATTTTCTGATTGTTATTGTTTATAACTATCAGGATAGAAATAGAAATCAGTACTTTATACAACACTTTCGTTTCTTGCTTTAAATGTAGAACTGTGCAAAATGAAATACTGAAAAACAATTAGTACAAATTGGAATAACTTCAGTTCATACTAGAATGTATCTGGAATTAGACATGAGTTTGAGGAATTTCTTTTAGGTACAAAAATTTTCTGTCACAATCTATGATAGGAGAAATGGGAAAAAAATCATCACTGTTGGGAATTAATTGATAGAGACACTTGATCTTCTTGGACTATTCTGATCTCTTAATACTTAGGAAACGAATTATATTAATGTTATCCTTTTTGGGGATGCTTGTAAGGTCTGCATAACTAAAACTCATGAAGACTGTATCAGCAGTTTCCAGATTTTTCTCTGTTTCAGACTGACAATTTTGTTTAATGCTAAATATTAGCATAACTGCATCAAACAATATTTCAGCCAAGTATTCATTTTTTTCTCTTCATTCAGAATAGGCAGAACGAATCATAAAACACTATTTAGGAATTATTTCTCTAACACTATTTAGGAATTACTTCTCTATATATTGCTCCAGAATTGCAGAGCTAAAAGCTGGTCACTAGAATTTGCATTAGAAATGTGTGGCCAGCAGGAGCAGAGAGGTAATCATCCCTATGTACTCAGCACTGGTGAGGCTGCACCTTGAGTACTGTGTTCAGTTTTGGGCCCCTCACTACAAAAAAAACATTGAGGCCCTGGAACTTGTCCAGAGAAGGGCAACAAAACTGGTGAGGGGTCTGGAGCACAAGTCTTATGAGGAGCGGCTCAGGGACCTGGGATTGTTTAGTCTGGAGAAGAGGAGGCTCAGGGGAGACCTCATTGCACTCTACAACTTCCTGAAGGGATGTTTGTGATTAGGAGGGGTTTGGCCCCTTCTCCCAGGCAACAAACAGTTCCACTGGAAATGACTGCAAGTTGTACCAGAGGAGATTTAGTTTAGATATAAGTAAGAACTTTTTTTCTCAGAGAGTGGTCAGGCACTGGAATGGCTGCCCAGGGAGGTGGTGGAGTCGCTGTCCCTGGCAGTGTTCAAGAGGCGTCTGGATGAGGAGCTACGAGATACTGTTTAGTGGTTTGTGGTAGCAATGGTAGTGGGAGGACAGTTGGACGAGATGATCTTGTAGGTCTTTTCCAAACTTGCGATTTTATGATTCTATGATTCTAAGTGAAGAACCATATAATGTTACTTCCAATGAGAACTAGAAAGTTAAAAACCAATGTTCTGTTCAGCTGAAGGCTGAGTTTCTCTTTGGGTAAGATAAAAAGCTGAAGATTCCTGTTTGTTTTCTTTTCCTGCAATATATTTTTTTTCTTCTCAACTTAAAGATGAAATCATAGAGTCATAGAATCATAGAATTGCACAGTTTGGAAAGGACCTTAAAGATCATCGAGTCCAACCACAACCTAACCAAACTACTCTAACAACTCTGCTAAATCTGAGCACAACATCCAAATGGTTTTGGAACACATCCAGGGGTGGTGACTCAACCACCTCGCAGGGGAGCTTATTCCAGTGCTTAACAACCCTTACTGTAAAGAAGTGTTCCCTGATATCCAACCTAAACTTACCCTGATGCAACTTGAGGCCATTTCCCCTTGTCCTGTCACCTGTCACCAGTGAGAAGAGACCAACCCCGCTCTCACTGTAAGCACCTTTCAGATACTGGCAGAGAGCAATAAGGTCTCCCCTCAGCCTCCTTTTCCCCAGGCTAAACAGCCCCAGTTCCTTCAGTTGCTCCTCATAGGGCATATTCTCCAAGCCCTTCACCAGACTTGTTGCCCTTCTTTGGACCTCAATGTCCTTTCTGTACTGAGGTGCCCGAAACTGAACACAGTACTCAAGGTGAGGCCTCACCAATGCTGAGTACAGGGGCGGGATTGCTTCCTTAGTCCTGCTCACTACGCCATTCCTGACACAAACCAGGATGCCACTGGCCTTCTTGGCCACCTGGGTACACTGCTGGCTCATATTCAGCCAACTGTCCATCAGAACACCAAGGTCCCTTTCTGTCAGGCAGCTTTCCAGCCACTTCTCTGCAAGCCTGTAGGGTTGCCTGGGGTTGTTGTGACCAAAATGCAGGACCCAACACTTGGCCCTATTGAAACTCATAGTCAATCTTGGCCCATTGATCCAGTCTATCCAGGAAATAGGCTGGAATGTTCAGTCTGTTATGCTCTGTACTGTATTGCAGAAGGTAAGCACTAAGACTTTACACATATTTACTTAAGCTTTGAACTCCATGTTTTACCTGTCTATATGCATAAATATGCAGAATTCATAAACAACAAGTTATCTGAAATTCAAATTTGATATGTCAATGTTGATATATTTAGCAAAACTACAGTACATGTATTCTGTTCATTTCTGCAAAAATGGAGTTAGGAAAGTCAGAGCTCACATGGAGGGTAAATCTGGTGAGGAATGTGAAGGACAAGAAATTTTACAAGTACATCCACTGTAGAAGGAAGACTAGGACAAATATGGGCCCGTTGTTGAAAGAAGAAGGGGAATTGGTAATAAAGGACCTGAAAAATGTGATAGTATTTAACATTTTCTTTGCCTTGATCTTTACTCTTAAGAACAGTCCAAGAAGAAAATAGAATAATTCAGTTATTCAAATACCTTCAATGGTCATAGAATCATCATAGAATCATAGAACGGTTTGTGTTGGATGGGATCTTCAAGATCACCTAGTTCCAACCTCCATGCTATAGGCAGGGACACCTGCTTCTAGATCGTATTGCCCCATCCAGCCTGCCCTTGAGCATCTCCAGGGTGGAAACATCCACAATCTCTCTGATCAGTCTTCTCCAGGGTGAAGAGCCTGAACTCACTCAGTCTGTCTTTGTAGGGGAGGTGCTTCAAATCTCTGGCAACCTGGTCCAGTGTCATACTACCCTCACAACAAATAATTTCTTCCTACTATCTAGTCTAGATCTACCCCTTCCAGTTTAAAGTCATTTCCCCTCTTCCTGTCTCTACCTGCCCTTACAAAAAGTCCCTCTCCAGCTTTCCAGTAGGCTCCCTTTCAGGAATTGGAAAGTCACTATAAGGTTCCCCCAGAGCCTTCTCTTCTCTAGGGTGGAGAGCCTCACCTCACTCAGTTGTCCTTGTAGGGGAAGTACTTCAAATAATCTAGTCTAATTGTCTAGCCATCTCAGTGCTGACCAAAAGTTGAAGCACATTAATGACAGCATTACTCAATTACCTTTTGGTTGCCTGTATCCATGAATTCCAGACCCTTGAAGCCAGAGGAAAAATTTAGACTTCAGAGGAAGGAAAACTTACCCTTTGTGGAGAAGGACCTGCTTAGGGAGCACTTAAACAAATTGACTGTACATGGGCACATTGTGATGGGATGATCAGATATGCCCATGAATGTTGAGGGAGATGGGTGATGTCATTTTGAAGCCATTCCTGATTATCTCTGAAAGGATGTAGTGATGTGAAGAGGTTTCTGAGGACAGAAAGAAAAAAAAGCAAATGTCACTCATATCTTCAAGGACAGTATTGAAGATCTAGGAAATTAGAGGTTATTCACCCCATCATTGGGAAGGGGGTGGAGCAGCTAATAATGGAAATCAGTTCCAACCACATGAGGGACAAGAATGTGATCAGAAGTCAACCTAAAGATGATGTTATGATGGCGACACTTTACATAAACACCATAATTGTCTTGCAAAATGAGATGATTAGCTTGGTGGATGAGGAAAGATGAAGAATGTTGCTTACCTTGACTTAAGTAAGGCTTTTTGTGAGGTTTGTCTATCCCATAACTTCCTTATAAATGAACTGACAACGAGGACAGTGAGATGGACTAAAAACTGGCTGAAATATGGGGACAGAGATTTGGAATCAGTGGCACAAAGTTTAGCTGGAAGCCAGTCACTAGATGCGAATTCTAGGGTTTTATGTTGGATGTAACACTGTTCAACCCCTTCATTAATGGCCTGAGTGATGGAGCAAAGTTTGTAGATGATGGAGAAGAGAGATCTGGACATAGTAGAGTAAACCTAGCAAACGATCACAAAGTTAGTAAGGAAACTGATGAATCTGTCATATGAGGAGAGGCTGATTGAGCTAAGACTGCTAGACCTAGATAAGAGAAAATTGAGGTGATTTTATTTATGTTTAAAAATAAATGATGGGATAGAAACAGGAAGAGGCAGATGTACTCTTCTCAGTAATGATCTGCAGGAGGCCAAGAGGCAGTGGGAACAAATTAACACAAATAAAAACATAAAATCTCCCTGAAGATCAAAATTATATATATATATATGTATGTATGAATGTATTTCTTTGCTGTTACAATGGTCAGACACTGGAATGGGTTTCTCAAAGAGTCTCAATGCCTGTAGTTACTCAAAATCTAATTCATCATCCTGGGCAAACTACTGTAACTGTGCTGGCTTGAAAGTGGAGTTCTCAAGAGATCTCTTCCAATTTCAGTGGTTCTGTGATTCTTCTGCAGTTTGTGAACTTTATTTTATATCAACATCTTACATTAAATGTCTTTCCTGTTCCCACCAGTTTTCATTAGCTTCCTTAGGCAGGAAATCAGTTCCTGCTTACCAGTAGGCAGATATCTGTTACTGTGTTTAGTTAATATGATCTCTGACCTGTTTTCAAAAACAGTTTAAAAATAAAAATAAACTTATGAATATTTTTTCAATTTAGACCTATAGTTGCAACAGAGCAATATACTTATCCTTTTATACAACTATGAAATAGAAAATAAACTCAACTCAATGGTAGAAATCCTTATGCTTAAATTGTTAAGCAACTGTTGAATCTTATTCTATGATGTCTTTAAGCTGTTATTTTTTTCCCTTAGCTGTCAGATTGGTGATATATTTGTATCACTTTGACCTTGGCTAATGATTAAATTTTTTTTTATTTTCTAGAAAACACACTGTTGTTATTCAATTCGCTAAGTAGTTTTGTTGATCTTGTTCATTATTTTGCATTAACATAATGAATAATAACTTCACATGTCATAAACAAAGGTCTGGATCATCAGCTTGAGAGTTGGCAGTGCTAGTGTTAAAAACTGGCTCCCATGCTCCACCACTAAGGCACAAAAAGCTTCATCTCATAAAATATCCTTAGCTATAAAATATGGTGTTACATTTGCACTTCCATGAAAAATCCCTCTGGTCTTTGCTGAATCAATTGAACATGCAATAGCAGGCAGAAAAACCCCACACAACTGTTATAAGAGAATATACATCCCAAATGACAAATATATATTAATATTAGTCTATTTAGCTATTTTATTGAATAGTTGGTGAACATTTAGTGAGTTAAATACAATAATAATCTCTACTATCTTAGATGGGAATATTACCTATTAAGATTTTTAATGAGGTAACTTTTTACAATTCTTTGTCATATTTGAGTAAAAAAGTAAACTTCTGTGAACAAAATTGAAGAGCAATGCAAGAGGTAATGGCAATTTGTCACCAATGTCTCATGGCATATAAAAGCTTTTGCTAGTTAGTAGAGATGCTGATCAAAATATTCTAGTTTAATTGAATTAATTTCATGAAATAAAACAAATATCTTTGGGCAAGCTAAGCAAAATAATCTCAAGTCAAATTTTAATTGTGTACACACTAGCAAAAGATATCGCCATATTGTTACCCCCACTTTATTTATGAGTCAACATTATTCTTATACAGTGAGTCAGTTACAGTTACTTTTAAAGGGACTGACATTAAATTAATGAAATGAGATTGGAATAGCCTAGCATAGGAAAATATGTAATTAGGTAAAGAAGCACTGATAATTATTGCTACAAAATTCCTGCTACTTCTTTTTTTTTTCTTTTTTTTTTCATTTTTGTCCTAACAGCAAACCACAGATAAAATGGTAAGGATAGAGAAAATTATGGCAAACGCAGGATAAAACTCTAAAATAATTGCCACAGCTAACTACTGTTGCCAAGACTTTCATCCTTATCATTGAGATGTCTACTTAATTTATTGTAGATCGTTTGTAAACCATAGCAATCTGTGAAGACAAAGCTAGGTCTAAAAGCAGTTATTTTCATGGAAAGTGAATTTTTTCCCTGTTCCATTAATGTCAAAAGTTATTTCTTGTAACCATTTCTCCAGACTGAAAGGAGAAATACATTTTCCTCTTGTGACAGCAAGCAACGAACACTCAATTTTATAGATATTGCTTCCAGATTCTAAGCTTGATTTTTATTTTGGCCCCTCAAAAAAATATTCAAATCATTAGAGGAGTTCAACTGTTGCCAACATGGACTGGAAATCCAAAACTGACATACAAGTCTTGGTCATGAATGCCAAAGACAAAATCATCCCATGCATTCAAGACCGAGATTGGAGAAAGCTGATCAAAGTCCCCAGAAGCAATTTAAAAAATCTTATTGGCTTTTGGGGATTATTTCCAAAGATGAAAGTAGAGATGAAATTAACCCTATCTATTAGAAAATTAATAATAAAGCAAATTGAGTAGAAAATATAGCTGGCACCATAGCTCATGAGCATATTAGTACACATGCTGTTAAAGCTTGACTGAAAGACTTGAGGGCTGATTATCTTCTTTCCCTGAAAGTACAGGATTCTGCTTCTTGTAGAGTAGGAGCAAGAGATGAATATTACAAAAAGAAGGTTCATAATTTGGATTGCATACAGTAACAAATAACACTTTGCACAGATATTTGTAACCTTTTTACATATTTACAGGTCCATTAGAAAAAAATGTGAGAAAAAAAAAGCAAGAATAAAACCAAATATCTTTATAGTCTGAAAGCTTTTTTTGTTTGTTTGTTTTTCCCTTATTTTTATTTTTTGTTTTTCCCTATTATATGAATGAGATTCCTTAGAAAACTGACTGTATGCAGTGATTTATCATAGGAATGTGTTTCGTGTACCTAATCTTACTCCTAAAATATTTAAGTCTTAAGAACACCCTGCTGACGCTGTGTATGACAGTTCTTATATGGTAGAGCAAATATCTTACAATGCAGAAAAATGCTGAAATATTGAAAAAAACTCAATGCCCAAGATAGAGATCTTTTGAGATGTGTATCTATTTTCAGGAGGTGATAGAAAGAGATGGAATTCAGCGGATGCTTAAATCCTGAAAAGACATCACAAATGGTACTTTTTCTTCAGCAGTGCTCCAGTGGTATATATCAGTTTGACAGTGAAAGGCCACTCTAATTCCCTCTGTAATAACCTAGGCAATGACACTTGCTCAGAATGTCACGTTCTGGAAACTTGCTGTTAATTACAGTTCTTGCTATGATATTTTCAATTTTGTCAGCACTGGTAGTAGTTTTTGTCTGTTTCACTATTGTACAGTAACTACTGAAAATTGACCCTCTAGTTTACGCTCTGCCGTAGCACATGCAGCTCACACCTTTTAAAGTGACCTTTATGTTCAGTATAAGGTGCAAGATTATATAAATTACGACTCCCAGTGTATTATCAATCAAAAAGCTACTTGTCAAGCCGCTTTTTTGCTAACAACAAAAAAATCAAATCTATCCTCAGAGGCTATAATCCTGTACAGGCGAATAAAGTACCATGGGGTCTGTTCTCCTCTCAGTTCACATACGTAAATCTCATTCCTACTAACATTAATGGGGAGTTACATGCATGCATCAAGAGAAGAATAAATCCACAGAGCACACATGAAGTCTTTCAGTGTGAAATGGCTTAAGGAGAGAAATGGGAAAACACTGCATGGAAACAGCCTTGTAATTCTGTTTTGCATAAAACCCTTGATGAACTTTTTCCAACTGAATACTTACACATTTATATCATATGGATGTAGAATGCTTGATGCTTGATACTAACAAGTAAATACTAACTACAGCATATTTAAGTTGTTTGCTGTCTATAGATCTCATATCACAGATTAATGGTGATACAATTTAGAATTCATATTAAATTAACTACTGTGTACGTGGATTTGTTATGTCCATATCTCAGTAAGAACATTGTGAGCAATTTGGTCTTGATTAGTAAAATTTTAGTGTAATCTCTCCAGATTGGCAAGTAAAAGTAGTTGAACATGAAGTTAATTCCAACACTTCCTTACATGCAGACCAATTGGAAACTCTGGTTTCTATACACACAAAAGATGTGTGCCTCTATACATGTATGCGTTTATTTATGCATGCATATATAGAGAATATAAAAAATATACACTTATGAAAACCATTTCAAAAACAATCTAAGGTACTATTTTGATACAACAACAAATGAAATGACTGTAAAAATTCTCTGATAATTTCAAGGACAACAGGAAGATATCAAAAGAGTAAAAAATATTTGTGGAATTGACTTGAGTTCCTTTCCTTCCATATTCAAATACTGTAGATCTTTTTTTCATTAAATTCAGTGAAATACATAGGATTATAAAGCAAAAAGGTAACTGAAGAAAGAGTGGACTTGGAAACTTCAGATTTATTTTATTTTATTTTAAAAATAATCTGTATGGTGTTACTACAGATGCTTTTAGTTTAGTTTAATTTAGTTTGTTTTCACAGAAAAGAACATAATCCTGAAGGAAAAGGATGAGAAGAAGTATCAGTTTGGAGGAGTTATTTTCATACACTGATATATATATCAACCTATAAACTAAAACGTTAGGACAACAAGAAAACTGAAGAGATACGGTTGCACTCAAATAAGTAAACTGCAGTAGCATCTGCTATAGACCCTGAAGACTTGAAGAGAGCAAGTATGAAAAATTCCTGGACCAAACATCCTGGAGCTTAAAATCTCAAGGCATTGTACTCATGGGAAACTTTAACTACGCAGCCATCTGGTAGGTGACAAATACATCTAAACATGAATCACCAAAAAGATTCTGAGGTAAGGTATGTAGTAAACATGATTCAGACAGAAAGGTAATCTAGAAAATAGAAACTTTTTTCTTTAATGAAGTATTGATGGAAAATATTATGAAAGTAGTACTTGTTCACATTCTTGAATGCATATCAAGTGAAATATGAAGTACTTTGTAAAAAATAAAATTATAAGTGAATTCAATTTCAATAATAGAGAATTAAAAAATAATAGAGAGTTAAGATACAGTCAAAATACGTGGCCTACTCAAATCTATTTGAATTCTGCTGATGATTTGAGTGAGATTTTTATTTATACTAGAACAATGGAAGTGAGCAGTTGAGTATTTCTGTAGGTCAGAGGAGAAAGTGACATATAAAAACAAAGATTAAATTACAATAATTTATTCTTCTAATAAAAAGGAAAAACAAAAGAAATTATAAAAGGCCAATGTAGCCTTACAAAAAAATTCTTAAAGGCTAGAAGAAGGATCCAGACAGAAATAAATACAATGAAAAATGTAAGTGTGATTTTTTTCAGAAGTGCTACCTAAGATTTTGCTGTTTTCCATCTTTTTTTTTTTTTTTTTTTTTTTAACTTCAGAAGTAGAATTGTTTGCTGATAATAATGTTGAAATGGAACAGCATCCTACAAATCAAATCTCTTATTCCTTCTCTTTCTTTCTTATGCCTTACTTACAAATCTATTGCTAAATTTGTCTTTATTATTTTTCTTTTCTTCCATTATCCCAATGCATAAAGAGATACATGTGTAAAGAACAAAAACAACTGGCAAGTTGTAACCACATATGCATAGCACTGCCTATAGTCACGAGGGAAGAAAGGAGAAATTTCCTTTCTTCAGCCTGGCCTCGTGAGTACGAACAGTCCACAAAGGGATAAATCCAGCTGGCCAATTTCATGACACCCTATGCCAATTTATGTAAGCTCTTATACTTTGTAGTATCTGATCTTGTATCTTGTGATATCTTGATTAAAAACAAAATAAATAAAACTAAGATTATATTTACAGTGATGATTAAATAATAGGCAATTTTTATTGAATACCACAGAGATCCTTATTTTGTCTAATGATTTTGATATTTTTATTAATTTTATGAAAGAACTAATTGCTAATAAAATATTCAAGGATTTGTAGAATTTGCAAATAAATTAGACTTTATGAAGTACTTTTGTGAAACAGGAGATTATTTCATGAATATATATATTATATACATATTTAAACATATTTAAACATATGTTTATTTAAACATAAACATATACATATAAACATACTATAAACATATTTATATAATTATATTAGTCATTTTACAGCTGAAGTTGAAGTGAATCCTGAAAGATTCAATGTTCTTGCCATTTTTTCTGTTCTTACAGCATGGCTGTTGCAGGAGACCCACAGTAGGCTTTAGCTGAGGCATCGCAATCAGACTGACATGTTAAACAAATGCCTAGGTGGCATCTGGCACGTGGCAGAGTCCGTATATCCATTTCCATGGGTGCACTTACAGGATTTTCAAGTCATGAAGGAGGTCACATACTGAATGAGAAAACTTTTTTTATATTCCTAGACAGGTTTTGGTTGTTCTTTCAAGCTTTTTTACTTTCTGTTGTCTAATTGTGGGAACAAACCTTCAGAAGATCTCTACTCAGGTGAATAATTCCATTTTCTTGGGATTATACACAGGAATAATAATCCTCCTGTGTGAAAATACTTAATCTCCTTATATGATATATAATTTATGTTTCAGATATAATACTCCAAGATCACCCAATTCTTGGCATGAAGGTAAACCCTGAAAAATCCCAGAGACTATATTTTTTAATTGAATAGAGGCCACTTAAAATAGAAATTTTAATTTAGATTTAATAACTCTATAAAAGATAAATCTAGTTGCCATGTAATAAACAGTAATTAATTAGTTAATATCAATTAAATACTAAAAATATTAATTTACATTTAACATCTAACTACTGTAATTTGATATAGCTATCTTATTAAATGCTAATTAAATTCCTAAACATTCTTACAAGTTTAATGCATTAATAATAGGAACGTAAGTACACATTTACTGTATCTGCAGTTCTCAGTTCATTACATGGCAACTAGATTTATCTCTTTTACACTAATTAAATATACTAAGCAAACCTCAGTAACTTTTCTTAACACATACCATAACTGTTTTATTAATTTCAAATTAAATGCCCATTTAGGGCTTCTAATCTACAGCTGCCCTAAACAGTTTTCTGCTAACATAGCAAAGGTTACTGTGACATTAAATCTGAACTATGGCATTTCTAGATGTTGACTAAGAAACTTACGTAAGGAACAAGATTGTTCTTTCTCCTTCACTACTGATTAAGGTTAATGATTATTTCTTAATCTGCTTTTTTTCTTTCCAGTAAAGTCTTTTTCCTATTTCACTCTGCTTTATGACAGCATAATCTGTTCTTCTTTGCAGTTTCCTTTCAGTCTTCCTCACTCTATTTGCTGATTGTTTACCTATGTTATGTCATTGGTCTTGAAATAGAAGGCAAATTCTTACCACATGGGAAGACTGTTACTATTTTATTTAAAATGTCTCTGATACTTATGAAATCATCTTAATCTTTAGTGAAAATGCTCAATATCACGGAGTTTTTAAGCAAACAATCATACATATATTTGTAAACAAATAGTTTCCATTTAGAATGCCAACCACAGTGTGATGAATGTGTCAGAGTAACAACGACAGTATGATTTCTCTGGGAGACTAAGGGAGAAACTACAGTTGCATGTATATAATGATTTAGAATCATGTCTCTTTTCGCATATGATGGAGGCTGTCATAAAGACGGGAGGCTGCTGTGCAGTAAAAAAAGCACATTAGCTATTAACCTTCCCCCAGCCGATCAACTTTGTTTTGCAATCTTTCCTCAGAACCATTAGAATACCCTGAAGAAATAACTTTCCAATTAAAAAGGATCTCAGAGAACAAAGCCATTTTATCTCTGACTCCTGGTGTTCTTTATTCCAATAATTTAAATTGGAATTGATTTTTCAATTTAGCCGTTGACTTGCTATGGACACACAGCTGAAAAGGCCGAATGGAATTGCATGGCTGAAATATTTGTCTTTGTGATGCACTCCTCATAAATTCAGAGGGGCATGCTTTTTTTTCTTTTTTTTTTTTTTTAAATGCATTTTCTTTCTGCTGCTACTGCTTTAGACAACAGCTTTTTAGCTCAGCATGAGCAAACTGAGAAAACATGTCCAGTGTGACCTCGAGGGCCTCATACTCAGTTCTTCACAAATCTATTTAATTGCTACATTTCTGAGAAAAATGAATAGACACAGCATAGACAAAGTGATAGCTGTTTTTCAAAGCCTGAATTTTATGGGTTTGTAGCATATTCATCTTTTTATTTCTTTTAAATAATATATTGATAAACAAAGAAAAACTGAATGAAGAAGTAAGCACACAAGCAAAAAAATATATAAATCCCTACAACCAGTTCATTTACTGTATTTAGTACAAACATGCTTGTACATAAATAGCTCAGGTATATTTTCTCATTGTTCTAGTGGCAGATTCACTTAACGCAATAATTGATTTATCTATGGAACAGCTTTGAATTAAGCACTCCAGTTATTAAAGAGCCTTTAAAAAGATCAGGGTCCAGTTCTGCCTGTTGTTCAGCTCAATGTTAGTTCACTCTGGCACTTCACTTAATGGAAAAGACAGTCGTATGTGTTTGACGGAGAAGGAGTAGGGTTCTAATAATTGGAATTTTGGAAAGGCAACATTTAATTTTCCTGTGTTTTGTGGGTAATTTTTTACAGAAAAGCGCAGTTAAACACGTGATGCAGAAAGTAGTAAGTAGAGTTAAAAGGTTCCTGGTGAGAACAAGCTTCTGGTGCAACTTAACTAGTTATTTTAAATCTACTATGTGTGGTCATTCTACCCATAAATATGACCTAAAAATTGTTTGTAGCTTTACCTTTGTTTTCTTTACCTTTTTTTTTTCTTCTCTCTTTTCTTCTTTTCTTCTGCATTATGGCTGATAATAATGGCAACATGGAAATTTCTGCCCCTTGACTTGGTTCAAAGTCTTTGATTTCTTCACTGGAATGTGACATACTTTCTGTTCTGACTTCTCAGTGAATGTAACTCAGCCTGAAATCCACTCCAAATTTGAAGATTCTACATTTAGGAACTGGAATGCTTTT
Organism: Lagopus muta; assembly: GCF_023343835.1. Lineage (NCBI taxonomy): Eukaryota > Metazoa > Chordata > Aves > Galliformes > Phasianidae > Lagopus > Lagopus muta. Next base: position 155,537,196 of record NC_064433.1, read on the forward strand.
ATCTGTCTGTCTGTCTTTTCCATTCCTGGAATTGGCAATCTAATGCTTCAGTCAAAATATGGTAGGAAATTTAACAAACAAAAGACAATACTGCAAAGTGAAGTTAATGATTGGGTGAAAAGGTTTACTTTCTGCTTTACTCCAGGACTCCGATCCCATTTCGTTATATACTGATTTTCAGCATCTGATGCACGGACTCAGATGTGAATGATCCAAATCATTTTATCACAAGATCTCATATCACTTATATACCTCCACAAGTTTTCTTTTTCTAGCTTTCCCATCCACCTTTACATGTCAACAGAGAATTCTACAAAGCATTCTTCAACTGTTCACACAGGCGCTTATCCAATCAGAGCCGTGAGATGTTCTTTCTTCTTCTAGAGGTGTCCTTGGTTTTCATGTTGCTTATCTTGCTCCACAGCTTCTGCTCTGAACAGTTTTTCTTGTATTCCCACATTAATTTTCTCATCAGTTGCACTCTGGAGTAGTGTGATACTTCTTCAAGAAAGTTTCTTCAAGAAGCTCAGTGAGGAAAACTGAAGTGTTGAAAAGACAACAGTTTTTTCTAGGTTTGTACAAGAAGTCCAAATATTGCTTCAAGGATATAAATTTCACTTAAGTTCAAGGTTTTTCTTGAAACAGTCCTAAATTACATTTTCTCATAAAATGTTAACTCTGTCCTTCTGCGTGTGGACACAGACAGGCTCGTTACACTTGTTATGTACTTGTGTATGTCACAGAGAATTTAAAAATTGCAAATGAATATGTAGATATTACTGCTACTGGTAAGGAAATGGTTAGAAATGATCACTGATAACAAGAACATATTTGAATGCCTAGTCTTTCAGTAAAATATGCTAGTGTTTGTGGACACTAACAGCATCTAGGACACAGTGTCATCTGGCATAAAGAAAAGCAGCTTTATTCATGTCTAGGGAGTTATGTCGTTTATGCCATTTTGTTCATTATGATTTTTAGCTAATTTAACCATGTTCAAGTAAAAATAATCAATCTGGAACTTTGACACAAAATAACTACTTGTACCACAACATTAATTTTACAGAATGAATATTCTTTCAAAAGTGTTACAATCAAACAAACAAACAAACAAACAAACATCAAATGTATCAGTATTTGAAAGCAGTTGATTAAAATGATTTTCTCTGCTGTAAAAACTTTAGTGCTGAACATTAAGCTACAGGGAACTTTCTACCAGTTAACCTGTGCAGATGAAACCATAGAGGAGGAGCAAGAGTACCACTTTCCCTTTGTCATAGAGAAAGTCTTTTAGGTTTCTTTCAGGTATATCTACCATAGAGAAGATTAGATAAGGTAGTATGTATAAAAGAAAGATGTTGCTGTTATTAGTACCTGACTTTTTTTTCTTTTTTGTCAGTTTTGAATAACTTCTATATTTATGACAGAATTTCTACCTGATGTTGAAAATACTTGTTTAAATCCGTGATGGGCAGTAGAAGGTGCATAAACTTATGAACAAAATTATGAGGAAACTAAAATGACTGCGTTAACATATAGAGAATGTTAAAATTGTATTAGATTACTATCCTACCAATATATGAATATGTGAAGATGAGAAAAGGAGTAAAAATACCTAAGTGAATGAACAACTCTGGGTCAAAAGCATGGCACTGAGTGACATGGTTTAGTGGGCGTGGTAGTGATGGGCTGACAGGTGGACTCTTCCAATCTTAATGGTCTCTTCCAATCCTAAATGAGTCTATGATTCTATAAATTATTGAACAACCAGCATATAAATAAACACTAAATTTAAGCTGTGTATCTAGTGATTTTTATCAATCACTGGAGATAAAAGACATCTTGCCTGTCTTCCAAAATGAAAAAAAAAGTTTAATATTTTAACTGAATTTAAGACAGTTTTTGATATGTTTATGAATTTAGTTGTATATTACAAACTTCTGTAATAGTAACACTCAGAATTTGGTAACCTCATATATATGTTCTATTCTCATGCTATATATTCCTGTTTTTACATTACAGTTCACAGGAAAATATGTCTGTTTCTGGTTTCTTTAATCCAGTTGTATTACAAAGGCATGTTGGAATGAGATCCAGACATACATTAGATCTTCCCTATCTTCCTATGTTTTGATTTCCATAAAAAGTAACCTCAGACTCATAAACCAGACTGAAATGACTGTGGTCAAACAGCTGAATAATGAGGACTTCAAAAGCTTTAGTGCTTGCATTGGTCAGCAGAAATGAGTGAAGACTCAACAGTCTTTCAAAAGAAGCTTAGCTGTCAAGAATGAAAAAGAGGCAACCTAAAAACTTACATGAATTTTTGTATATGTACATTCATAAACGAATACCCACAGAAGAAAACACATATGTGTATGTGTATTTATATAAGTATGTATTTTGTTCATGTATGTATAATTTTATATTTCAGTTAATTTTTTTTTCCATGTTGTCTAATGTAGATTATCTGTACAACAAATTGACAAAACATAAGAAGGTATTTTGGAGCAGGGGCAAAATGTTTATGCTAGCAGCAAAAATCCTCGTGGTGCCCCAAGTAGCAAAAGTACTGTTAAGCTACTGAGTCACAGTGTCTCCCTGTAGTGTATTTATTTGAAACTGTTTCCCAATCCCTATAAACCTATAAAAAGACCAGGGAAGAGACTATTTAAAGAGAAGGATTTTTTTTTTTTTTTTTTTTTAAATGAGAAAAAATGGAATTAAGCACTCAGCTGCTCATTTCCCAAAAGTTTCAAGTTTCATTCTCCCTTTTGAAACGCATATGAACACTGCCATTTATTGTATATTGTCTTAAAAACAGTCAATATACTGGTAAAATCAATATTTTAGTGTACAAGACATGGTATTGGAATTATTTTATATATATTATATATTATTTAATATTTATAATATTTAATATTTATATTTAATATATTATATATTTATATATTATTTTATATTAGTTTAAGAACAGAGCTAATTTTTAACTTTAGGGTCTTTCAAACTAATCTACTAATTTTGCTAATGATATTAAGAAATGATAGCATATGCTAATAAGAAACTTGACTTGCTCTTCTTTTCTCCTTGGTCAGTTACAGAATACATTTTTCTTGTTATAGATGAATTATGCAAATATTATTTTTATTATTACTACTTTTTACAAATTACAGTAATACTCGGAGAACCTGTAAGTGAAATGTTTTTTCAGGAACATTTTTGTTTCCTTTCTCCCTTTTCTCCTCCTCATTTCTCCTTAATAATTAACATTTTCTCTTTCATTTCCTAAAGACAGTTAGACATGTCTTACTTTTACTGTTAAGAGAATCTGATACTATTTATTGCTAAAAGAATAGCAGAACTATTTTAAATTTTCAATCATGATACACTTTCAGAGTCTTTTACCTACTTAATGTTACAATAGGAATAGAAATAACCTGGGAATGTCAGAAATAGAGTTAAAAAAAAATAATGAAAGAGATTGACACATTACCTTACGTAAATGAAGTTACAGTAGCCAAGTACGTAAACTATGTCTTTGATATTGGGCACACTTGTCGAAATTATCTTATCCAGATTCTTTTTTTTTGTAGATATCAGGCACCTGGATACTTTCATCTACATGTATGCAAATTATAACGATGCAACAGTTTGCCCCCAGTTCACATCCTCAGAATATTCAAAAACTGCCTGGACAGGGCAACCTTCTTTATGTGGACCTACTTGAATGAAGAATTTAGATAAGACGTCCTTAAAAGTCCCTTTTTGCCTCTATGATTCTATGAGCTCCATCTTTATATGTTCTCCCAGAACGCATGTGAACTCACTTCTGTGTGCTCCAGAAGATGCTATATGTTCAATTACTTATTAAGAACTTGTCATAATTATGCATTATAATTGTATTATATTAATAACTACACTATAGGCTAACACATATACTCATTCATTTAAAATGCTTTCTGCAATGCTTTAAGTATGTAGATTAAATAAAAAACAAATAAACAAGTAAATAAACTATATAAATATAAACAATAAAAACAAAACCAATATAAATAAATAAACAATAATAAAAATATAAATAACATAAATAAAAATATATAAAAATAAATAAATGTCTATAAATAAATAATATTTATAAATGTGAAAGTAAAAATTTAATCTAATCATTCATTTATAAATGTGAAAGTAAAAACTTAATCTTCTAATATACTTGTGATAAAAAATCACTTGATAGTTCAGGAGAATTTTTTTTCTAAAACATTTATTTTTTAACTATACGTATGTAGCAGATTTCTTTTGCAATGCCTAGTTGGACCACAGTAAGGTGCTTTAGTAAAAATTTATCTATGTGATATTTGTAGTGTATCAAAAAGTGTGTGTGCAGTGGGAGTGTGAGCATATGGATACAGGAGATTCAGAACTATATTTTCTAAGATGAAACAATAATTGCATGCAGAAAATATAGAAAACTTTTCAGTTCGGTGTTTTCCATTGTTCAAAAATGTATGTTATTAAAACAAAATTGATTCATATCGATTCAATGTTAGTGTGTGTTGAACAAGAGAAAGAAAGAAATGAAAAAATAAAGAGAATTGCATCAAGTTTAAAAATTATAAACCTTTCAGTGTACAGGAATGTCAGAGATAGCCTGGTCTTAAAGGAGATTAAGTTTAGTTTTCTTGGATATATTTCTAACCTGCTGAAAGGGAATTATGGAGAGTGCAGTTAGTACCTGGTAAACAAGTTAACTTTTCATCTTGACACAATTTCACATCTAATGATTTGATAGATGAGAGTAGTTCTATGTAGCTTTGATGCAAACTGTTCTGCACCACATGGTCCTACAGTCAATGAACACCCTTTTTTGTTTAGTAGCATCTGTGGACTTATCTAATCTCTTAGTTCAAATAAAAGCTGTATAATTTTGATCTCTAAGTCAAATGTAGATCAAATGTTCCATCAGGAGTCAGTACTCATCAAGACAAAGTTTATTCTTTGGAGATGTAGAGATTACATTTGTATGATCAATTAAAAAAAATGATTATTTTGGCTTGATTGTTAAAAGTGTCACAAATTTTCGTTGAAGTTCATGTACTCAAATGTCATTTATACCAAAGACAGGAATTGTGAGTCCTAACTGGCTAGACTCAAACAATTATTTAAAGTATGTGTGTGCCAAATCTAGAACATTCATGCTGAAATTTTGTTGGAGAGAATGCTAACAATAAAACTGGCATATAGACAACTGAAGGCAGTATGAAGTTTAAAGACACTCCCTTCTCTCTCATTTCCCCCAAATTATTTTTTCTAGACCACAGACATTTCAGAAGACAAAGAGTGTAGGAAGGTTTAATGAATGAAGGCTTAATATCAGCTTACATTTCTTGGAAGGAAAGACTTACTAGAAGTGGGCTATGTCGAAAAGAGAAGTACTGACTTGCCCATTGTTCAGGTTGGTCGATCAGACTGACTGAAGTTCATAATAGACCTTCCCACTGAACTGAGAAAAAAAAAGAGCTGCATAATTGCTTTAAAATAGTTTTAGTTTACAGTAGTATTGTAAGACAATTTTTTTTCATTTGACATAGTGTGTTCAAAGTACATGAGCTATCTTTAGTGTTTGAGTGTTCTTCAGATACACAACTAAAAAACAAGCTCTCAGAGAAGTGTTGGCAGTAGCCAGTTGATTGCCATAGCATCTTGTTATTGGAGTTAACAACATTGTTTAATTGTTAAAAAGAAATGGTTTTATTTCTGTACCCAAGAAATTGAGTCTATTTAATTATTGCAGCTCATTTTAAAGAAAACTATCGTGCACAGATTTTATCTGATATTGTCCCTTTTCTTTTCTTGCATGAGTCATTGTACTGCTATCTCTCATCCTGTTGTGAAACAAAATGTATCATAAAGTAAAAATTAGAACACAGTACAAGTAGTTTTTGTGTAGAAGTGAAAAACTACTCTCATATGTAATTTGAGAGGAAAAATGAGTTTTCTGATGCTGACGGAAAATGTAAGAAATACTGTACTTATGTCTGGCACATCTAAACTCATAACATCTATTTGCTTTGCTTTGTCAAAACATATGAAAAATCATTAAAGTGTTTTAATAAATGTCTGGTTTCCTTTCTCATTCATCTTATAAATATTAATTAGCCATGGATCAGGCAATTAAAGTTTAATCAATTTGCACTAATTAGCACCACATACTTGCATAAAAAGATAAAACCAGCTCCTGCATCTGGCTGTTATTTGCAGTTTTTGTCAAGTGCTGATGAGTTTCATCTTGAATAGAAGATTAAGAAGAAAAGAGGAAAATAAGGAAGTAGTGTTAATTTTATTAAATCTTCAATCAAACCCTCTGTTCATAAGCTTCGTGGTACCAGATAACATTTCACTTTACATAGAAATAGAGGGTAGGCAAAAAGTTTTTAACACTTTTCTCTGACCATACCCTTCCTAATTATACTTTGTAGGAAAAAAATAGCCCTACTGTGCAAAAGAACAAAGTATATACTATAACAAACCATTTTTATCAGCTATAGCTCTGAAGGTGAATGCCTCAAAGTTAAGAAAGTAAAAGCAGATCTTCTCCTGAAACTGTTTTCGGTTGGTTGACATGTGACAATGTCCAAAAATGCAAATTGAAAATCACCTAGAGTGTTTATATTTTTGAAGATAACTCAACATTGAAATAATCCCCCATTCCAGTGGAATACTATAACTTCACAAGTCGCCTTCCAATGCTCTGCCAAAGGTTGATCATAGCATGGAAAAATGTAGCCTAGCTTCAATAGCACCGAAATCAGTTGATAGATAAATTATTGGAAATAAGTGAGGAATATGTGCAGGAAAAAAAAAAAAAAAAAAAAGTTATTATAAAAACCTCCCATCAGGAAAGATAATTTGATAGTATTTGTTTTAGTTATTTGCGTTTTGGTTTCAAATGCTTACCACTTGGGTATGATTTAGGAGAAATCTTACCTATTCAGCAAACCTGGCAAAAGAAACAAACTAGCAAAATCAGAATGCACACCAGCAGAGAAAAATCAATGTTTTTTATTGTTTAAGAGGTTTAGTTTTCAGGCTTTTCACCTCTACTTTGAAACTGTACAGTGGATCTCATTTTAGAAATCCCAAATCTACATTAGAGGATTACGCAAGTACTTGCCCTGGTTAAGAAGCTTATTATGCCCTTCAGTATTGCAACTTAACTTATTTTAAAATAAATGTGTTCTGACTTTGCAGGCCCAGTTATGGTCCATCAACAGAGGACTTCCATGTGTCTATTAGTTTTTGCTAGCTTGAAATTCAAAGAGGAAATATTTCCGCAAATCAATAGTTAGGACAGTTACCCAAATGCTGTTAAATAAAACTGCAGACAATTAACTTACTAGAGAATTATTTGAGTCGGTGTTGATTGTGGCTTAAGTGTATTTATTAAGAGAATACCTGAAAATCAGCATTCTATGTCTCTGTATATGTTCTTGGCAAGATTGAATGCAATGAAGTTAAGGCTTTTGTAATTCAATTCTGTTTCTGGATTCTGAATTTAATTGAATGATTAGATTGCTGATCTACCAAACACTTATTGTTCAGTACTTCTGACTGTTCAGAGTTTAAGTAACAAGAGAAAATAGTGTTCCATCCAGTCTACCTATGTAATTGATAAAGGTTGTAGAAACTGAAACATAGATTTAAACAGCAATGAAAATTTGCTTTCAGTTTGACAGGTAAAGCCACACTTTTAAAGTGATTAACACTGCACCAAAGAACTTTCAGCATGAATCATAAAGAGGCTATGCCCCATTTACATAGGGATTTTCATGTAGTTTATGCAAGAAGACTTGTGAATGGTTATTGATATTTTTCAAATAAAGCATGTATGAATGAACCATTAAGTTGCTCATTCCCTAGTGTACAAACCACTGCTCTGTTAAACACTCCTTTGCCAGATAGGCTATAAAACGAGCAGCGGCACTTGAAAATGTGTCATGTTTCAATGTTTGTTTAAAGATTTGATAAATTCGCCACACAACACTGGAATCTGAAATTTTCAAATTGACTTTTGTTACAGTCTTTATAACAGGATATTACAGAAGATCTCTTGCTCTGGAATGCGGAAGGACTGAGTTTGCTATGGTGTCTTCTCTGAAGATAGTAGGTATACATGTTATCTGTGAATGAGGATAATATCCTCATTCAATAAAGAATATTAAAGTAAAAGTGAATGTAATACAAGCATTTTATCATTCTGGGAATGAAGTAAAGAATTTTTTGTAGGACATATTCCTGCAGATAAAGCATTTTGCCAGATAATGTTCATCTATGTATCATATGTACCCTTTGTACAACAACTGCCACTGGAAAACCAGAGTCAATGGAGGAAGCTACACTGAATTTTAGTGTAGAATCATAGAATCAGAATCATAGAATCACAAGGTTGGAAACGACCTATAAGATCATCCAGTCCAACCATCTCCTCATCACCATTGCCACCACAAGCACTAAACCATATCACGCAGCACATCATCCAGATGCCTCTTGAACACTGCCAGGGACGGTGACTCCACCACCTTGTACTTGGGAAGAAGCCAAAAACTTCTGTATAATTGCAAATAATACATTCACTGGTAAACAAAATATGAAGGCTACTCTGAAAATTTTTATTTCATTCTATTGGCCCACAGTGTTGGAAGGAGATGTTGGTGGCAAGACAGTAGACCCTGAATTTTCCTGGCAATATTATGTGCTATTTTGTTGCCTTGTGACAGACGGTAACAAAGGGACAGTCTGACAAACTGGTGTCCAACGTGGAAGTGCATATGAAGCAAAGATATGTCATTGAATTCCTCTGCAAAAAATTGCAGCCCTTGATACTCATTAGTGCTTGCTGGATATTAATGGAGACCAAACACTGGAGCACAGTGAGGTGGTGGATGGTGTGTTTCAGCTGTGGGAAGAGTAACATGAAAGACAAGCCATGTTCTGAACAGCTGTGCACACTTTTATTGAGTATGGTATGTAGGATCTTGGTCATTGCTGGTGAAAATACACCAAATATGCTGGTGAAAGTGGTGGTGACTATGTTGCAAAATAGTGTTTTGTAGCTGAGAATTTGCTCTATCAAATAGTGTTATTGTGCACTTTGTATCTGTAGTAACTTCCATGGAACTAAATAGGAGCCATGACTTTCAGAGCGACATACATAGACATATTTCTGCAGATATTGGAGGAATCAAGTGTGCATTAAAGTTCTGTGTGCATGGAGTTAGTTGCAGCCTCTAATCATAAGTAAAGTGACAACGATATGTAGGTTCTTGCTTTACTGTCTTGACACTGAAGGGATTCAAGTTTTTCTGAGTAAATCTGCAGTCACTCAAGTAGACATTTGAAAACATCCTCATCTGTATTGCTTAATATTGTTACTCTTTTGAAAGCTCATTACTCTATCGAAAGATCAAGCTCCTTCATAGGGAGAGGTGAACACATTGAAATTCAATTTGTCAACAGATATTCCAAACCTGACTCTTCAGAAACAGTCAGGTCTGCATAAAACATTTGTAAAAAAAAACAAAAAAACAAAAAACCAAAGCATTGTGGTTGAGTTTTATAAGGTTTTTCATAATCTCTTCCTACGGGGCATTCCTTAAATGCCTATTGCATTCATACCTATTGCAATACACTGATTTACATTAATTTCATGAAATTCGATACTAGTGTTGGAAATACTTTAAAAAAACCCACAATTTTTAAAGATGGCAGCTATATCTGGCAGACATAATTCTGAATTTTGAGTTTCAGGTGTTCATGGAGGGAGGGAAGGCTAACAGGGTAACTACAGTTGGATCTTAATATGTGATCATTCATCTATTTTGTATAGCTCTATACATTTTATATATCTAGATACTTTACTTTGGGGCATGTCTATGCACAATGGAATTTGAAATCTGCTGTTGAATTTTCTTTTTTCTTTTTTTTTTCACAAACATTAGAAAAATGGATTTATAAAATATCCATCAAGGAAGAAACATTTTATTTTTTCAGAATTTTTTTTTTTAAGTACTCTATGCTGCAGATCACTTGTGTAAATAATGGAGAACAACATCCATATTGTTTATATAATGCTTATTTTTTTTCTATAGCTTGAATCTCTTTGTATTTATAACATTCAATTTTCTAATGAAGAGATTATGGGAGAAACTAGAACAGCACATGTAGGAAGTATACATGATTGACAACTGTTGGAAGAATTTTCTTTCTTTTAAGAAGGGGTCATAATTTTCAGAAATGTTTTTCTGGATAATTCTATTAACACAGTAAATAAAAGATGGCCTAATTTATTGCAAGCATATTACGATTAGGGAGAATTTCTAGACTGTCCTTATTCTTTTTAGGATTTTGAAAATCAGATCTGGAGCAAATCATGAACAATATGTATGCTTTGCATGAACTATATACTTCATGCATTTCATATCTGACAGTTTAAATCAAATCCTATTGGATCTCTATTGTCAGAGCAATTTAAAATCTGTGCCAGCATTTCCCTGTGCTATCTTCTTCATACAGACCCTGAAAGACAGATAATTATCATAACATGTCGTAGCCAGAGCCCTCACCTACTTTTAGGGACTCATAGTTTTCAGAGTTTTTCTTCTCTTTGTTCATTCCTTAAAGATCTTCACATTTTTCCCAAACTACTGTTTGTTGAGGTAAGAAAAGTATTTTAGCACTTGACTCAGGTAGTTGTATGAAGAGTTAGCATTAGCAGCCTTGGAATTGTGTAGTTGTTACTCTCTAAATATCATATTATGAATTTCTGTCATTCTGTCACATGAGTAATTTCACTGACTTCGGTGTGACTGCTGCTCACCGCTGTGAAGTCAGCAGTCCCTTTCTGATACTCTGGGAGAAACAATATAGATGATGTGAAGATCGGTATACACCCAGATTCTCTACCTTTGATCAAGATCAAAGTATGCTTTTTGAGGTTGGTGCTGTTAGATTATTCTGCCTACTTTACTATTCCAATTTGCTATTCTGTTTTGCTTTTGAGTGTATAAAAATTGAGTTTCTTTTGTATTGACAGGCATTACACTGAGAATATCAGTTTGGAATTTTGTTGTTGTTTTAAGTCTGTGTTCATTCTTAAAGATACATAAAGATACCATGATTTCCTAGTTAATCTTGATATGTGCTTGGAGAAAGAGAAATGAGCACTCAGGCAAATGAGTTTACTCTTGGACTCTTACTTCATTTTCTGAGAGACAATAAGGATTATGTTGCCTACATTGCACAGTAGGCAGTAAATAGCCTACATTTCATCAGTTTTGTAACAACAGTGGGTTCTTGGAATGGAAGGAAAAGAAAGTGATGCACAGTGTCTTCCTGCTACTCGCAGAAATGTGACTTCCAGAATCAACAGCAACCTTTGTCTGATGATATATTATTTAAGAACTTTAAACAGTAGCAACTGAAGAGAGAGACTGAAGATTCATTCACTGTTTGAGACCACAGATAATCATGCTCATAATTTTTTTGCAAATATATGAGATAAACATATCCATTAAGTGCTGCTCTAACTTCTACAGACTTTGTACATAAAAATGCCTAAAGTGCTTTAAGAATAGATTTTGCCTAAGGATCAGTGCTCAATGACTAATGAGTGCGCTGCTCTAAAGGACTCACATTTTAAGGACAACAGATGGCACAGAACAAAGAGAACTGTACAGAAAAGAGTTAATGGGTACTCATTCTAGTTGAAATGTATTTATCCATCCCAGAATTGTGAGAAGGTAGTTTGTGAGAAGGAAAGATATGAAAGAAGTTGTTAAGCATGACACTGGAGTGAACAGATGGAGACAAATGAAGTATAGAAACTTATCATTATAACTGAATGAGAACGATAGTCAATTTTACTCTACCTATCACAGTAGCTAAAAATTATTTTTCTCAATATTTTATCTGAGTTTAAGTGTCATAACGCTTTCATCTTTTGATTTTCATACAGTGTTCCTGCCAATTGTCTTCAAATTCTTCCTCCTGCTTCTTACGTACCACAAAAGTCTTCTACCCGGTACAGAAATGCAACATCCAGAGATCTGCCCATGAGGATACATTCAGCAAAAATACACTGCTGAGAAATAAGAACATGGAAAGAAAACCAGCACACTGAGTTGTTGTGGAATTACACAAGGCAAAATTTACAAATTGGAAGACTAATTTCACATTTTACACAGAACCTTAATCATTCAGGTATTCATGGGAATTTTTTATCCTTACTAAAATGAACCCTCTCCTATCACTGTCTCCTTACATAAAGAAGAGAAGCAATGCATGTATATTCATATGACAAGAAAGAAAGCTTTAACAAGCAATAATAGAATCACAAAATCACCAAGGTTGGAACAGACCTCCAAGGGACACAAAGATATCAGAGGGCTGCAGCACCTCCCTACAAGGACAGATTGAGACAGTTGGGCCTCTTCAGCCTGCAGAAGAAAAGGCTCCAGGGAGAACTTCTAGTGGCCTTCCAGTACCTGAAGGAGGCCTACAGAAAAGCTGGGGAGGGACCTTTTATAAGGGCAAGTAGCAACAGGATGAGGGGAAATGGTTTTAAACTGGAAGAGGGTAGGTTTGGATTAGACATTAGGAAGAAATTCTTTCCTGTGAGGGTGGTGACACACTGGAACATGTTGCCCAATGAGGCTATGGATGCCCCCTTCCTGGAAGCATTCAAGGCCAAGCTGGAGGGTCTTTGAGAAACCTGGTCTAGAGGGAGGTGTCCCTGCTTATAGCAGGGGGGTTGAAACCAGATGATCTTAAAGGTCCCTTCCAACTCAAACTATTCTATGATAAGATCATCCATTAAAACTGTCCTACCACCACCAATATTTCCCTACTAAATCATGTCTCTTAGTATAACATCTAAATGTTTCTTGAACACCTCCAGAGACAGTGACTCAACCACCACCCTAGGCAGCCTATTCCAGTGCCTGACCACTCTCTCAAAGAAGAAATTTTTCCTAATATCCAACCTGACCCTCCCCCAGTGCAACTTGAAGCTATTCCCTCTAGCCCAAACACTAAATGCAACAATACTAGCACTGAACAATTTCTTTAAGAATGTTAGGACTTATGCAGCATGAAGCTCAAGCACAGCTTAACTTTAAGCATGTATTTAGTCTGTTAAGTCTTGCTGAACATCCGTATTAGTGTAAGAAGGGTGCTGAAATGCTATAGTAAAGAAAATTTTCTTGTAGGTTAAATATGATTAATTAAAACAGTGTAATTATGTTACAAACAGATTATTTTTTACTTAAAGTATGTATTACATAAGATAACCCCACAAGTAGAATTAATGTATAACCTGAATGTTGCACAGAACATTCTAAGTAACACCAACAGGTTGTCCAGAGATATTCTTTCCAGATCTATCTGCATGTTGTTATTGCAAAATGCCTTCTGAGAAACAGATGGTCATGGCTCTTCAAGCTGGTATTTCTATACACTAATTTATAAAAAGAAGAACTATATGTGGGTTAGCTAGAAATATTTTTAGTTTATCTTGACCAGTGAAATAAATAAAGTCTCTAGAGTAAAACACCTAGAATTACCACAACCTAGAATTCTGTATACCAAACTGAATGTGTTTACTAGAAGACAGCTTCTTTTATCTTACTTTTGCTCATCTTTCCCCTCTTCCTCTCCTTTGCATCCCATGATATCTTGAAATCTTTTCTGCAGAGTGACACAGCTTCAACAAGAGGGGTGGAATACATTTCCTTCCCTCCCACCTATCCTCTCTCCTAAATGATTAGAGCACTTTTCAACAAGGTGGGAGATGTGGGTGTCCCTCCCTACCTTATATACACTGAGAAATACATTAAGTATGAAATTGCCTCCCAGGGGAAGTGATGGAAATGCCACTTGTTCATTTTTAAACTGGATTTGAAAAGAGCTTTACAGAATAAAAAAACATTTGCTTTAGTGAAGGAGAGATTACATGACCTTCTTGAGAAAGATTTTATTTTCTCATTTCTAACATCTCTGATATTGTGGTTTACTCCCTTTCAGTCTGTCAATTTTTTTCCCTTGCATTGTGTTTTAGAAGATTTATTCAAAATGTGTGTGAGAAAACTAACTCGGGATCTTCAAAGCAGACAGTGTATAGCTTGGTTTCATCTGCTGTTTGAACCTGAATTACTGTAATGACTGTAGTGGAATTATTTTCTTTTAAATGAGCAAATCTGACATGAACATCAAAGGGGAAGTAAATACATGTAATAAAAGGACCGTTTTTCTTTCTCTTTCCCTAAATGATTTATTTTATCCCTAGAAACACCAACAAATGTTCAAAGTTCTAGATATTTAAATAGGTACCAAGATGTCTGAAGCTGTAATCCTTGCTCAGCCAGCTCATTGAAAAACTGCTGACCTTATAAAAGCCTGTGTTCCTTTTGACTTTGATAACAGCTTTTTCTTCATCAGTCCACAATAACGTATTACAGTAGTGAATCCATGGAGTACAAGTAATTCAGAATTCTTATCATGCATACTTTTATTTAAGCAGGAATTAAAAAATTCTTTTTCTCTTAAATTATTTTGTGCTATGGACCTTGTTCTAACGATTTTATTTTACCAGTTAGTGCTTTATGAAGCATAATGAAACCACCACCTAATACAAGAGCTCCAGTATTCCCTCAGTACACAATCTTAAAGCCCATTAACATTTGTGGGAATTGCACGTGCAATGCGCAGGGAGTATATAACTTTAAGCAGTTGAAAATTCAAGATACTGCATATGTTAGAGTCAGCTAACTCAGTTTAGATTTTTCACAGCAGTGTGTTATATCAACTGAAGTTTGTTAGACAGCAGGGGGACTAATAAAAAGAGCGATAGTATAAATAAGCTGAGACAAAGAAATGAACAAAGACCTTCCACATTAACTAGGACATAATCTACAGATGTTCCACAGTTTGTAGAAAACAGATTTCCACACAGCAGTTGCACGCAATACAAATGTTTGCACAGAATCCAGCTGGACTAACACATAAAGCCATCTCAAGATTAGAAGCTGTATACAAGAGTCACTAACTGACTGGAAAGAAGATGGGTGACTGATTGTCCAAACCTCTTAACCAATAGATCAATCTAAATGGTCAGTTTCAAGTGGGATAGAAGCAGAAATACTTTTCATATGTTCCGTCCACTCTTTTTAAGTTTTGGTTCAGAAATTTGGAAAACTGGCAATATAATAATAAGAATAATAACAAAAATACAGGCAGAAGTTCCAGGCTTGACTTGTGGATGAGAAAGTGCTTATTAAACATAATGTACATAGTATTTGAGTAGATACATTGAGAGATACATAGTATCTTCTTGCTTCCATTTAGTTGGGGACTTGCCCAAACTAATTGCTTTCACAATATATACAGTTGGATGAAACATACAAGTCAGCAAAGGAAATATGAGTCTTAAAACTAAAAATATCCATTTTGATAGAGTGAATGGGACTGATAATGAAAGAACGAATACTAGAAGATACCAGAATCTTCTGTTTTATGGTCCCCTAGTGACTCTTAGCAGTTTCTCCATATGGAAAAAATAGTTCTGAATGCTAAGCAGTAAGAATAAAACAAATTAATGAGTAAGGGTTTTTTTTTTTTTTTTTTTTTTTTTTTTTTTTTTTTGTTAGATACCCCTAATCAATGGTACTGGTAAAAGATAACATTTTGTGTTTTGAAAGTATTTCCAAATGTTTTGGATGATTAGACCAAATGTAATTCTGGATCTTTCAGCACAAAGTACATTGCTTTTTTGTTCTTATCTTTAGTCTAGCATAACAATGACAAGGTTTTCAGAAGCAGACATAGTGAAAATCATTCTTCTGAATTTTGCTGTATAAAATGTTCATGTCTCCTCTAAGATGATTATCTTCCCCTCCCTCTTTTTTTTTTTCCCTCTAGGGAAACACCTCTAGAAAATAATGAATCTTATCTGTTTTACATATCTGTATTCAGGAAGGATAATTTACTCTTTTCTGAAGGAGCCTGACCTTTTAACATAGGAGGATGCTGTATAGCTTGCTCAGAATTGACATCCAGTGCTTTGCACTAAATGCACCAAGAATTTACCATGATATCAATATTAGGATAATTCATTCACCCTGGAGCATTCAGATTTTGTAGGTTCCTTAAATTTCTGTTTTATTGCATATTGTTTAATATCAGCCTAATTTCTGTGTACCTTCTTTTCTAAGTTGTAATTCCATAAAGGCCTGATAGGAAGTGAACATTATATGACTTGTCTGCCTTGACTTTTAGATTCAAAAATTCCCTGATGGAAACAATCATTATCATTCATCTCCTATGTTGTGTTTGGTCTGATCTTCCCTGCTTGTCTTCTAAGTTTTTCTTCCTTCTCTAGCAATTAAACTGACTATAGAGCAGTGTTGTTTACAATTATGCTCTTCTTCATCAGCTTCCTTGAATCTCCTTAAAATTCCTTATTTTTATCCACTGCTCGTGAGCATATTTCAAAAGACCTGTGCATAAGGTACTTCAAGGCCAGTGTTGTAATGTTAATTGAGATGCAGGTATTACTATGTGATTGCCTTTTTGTGTGTGCGAATGTATGGCAAATGTGTATCCGAGTGCTTGATAGCAACAATGCCTGTACCAATGAACAACATCTGCTGTATTAATAACAGATGCTGCATTATTTTTTCCACTACAAACATGTTGTCTTCATACTGCCAAGTAACCTATATATATATATATATGCAGGCCAAAACTTCTAATGGGGAATGCTTATTGTTACTGTCCTGTGAGTTCATCATATTTTAAATATCCTGCTAAATAGTACTTGCTCTGTAATGCAAGTTTGGTAAGAGCTGTTGCTTAATTTATGCAAATAGCAAAAATTCCATAATTTCCATATACTGCAAACATATATTACGATTAATAATGTATATGATGTGCTTGCTAATGAATGCTTTAGAGTTTTGGACAGTTAAAAAGGTGTGAAAGGTCTCTTCAGTGAATACATAACGGTATGAAGTTTGGTGTAGTAGTCCAACTGAAAGGATCAGATATGATGCCTGCTTTTAAATCTGCCTAGTTCTAGCTTACTATTATTTTAGCTCACTAACACTGAAAAGGTATCTTATGAAGACAAAGAGAACGAAATCCAACTGATTTACAAGTTTACTTTTGGGTACAAATTTATCTTGATTGCCAAGGTTTGCTGCTTTTGAACCATCCCAGCCAGAACTGCAGTGACTGCAATGTACAGGGGGGTTTCAGTCGGCTCCTTTACTAGGGCAACCCTGAGCTAACAGAGTGGTCTGGCAGCTCCTGTGAGAGCAGCTGAGGTGGTGTGGGCATTGCCAGGTCAACAGATCCGCATCCATGTCCCTTGCCTTGGAAAAAGCTTCTGGGATGGCTACAACACAGCAGTGCAGTGAGGAGAAGGCAGCATGTGTGCAGCACCCACAGCACACTGCAGCAGTAGGTATGATAGCTTGTGCAGCAGGCAGCAGAAGTACTGTCCCTCCTCTCTCAGGAGACCAGCTTACTTATTGGCAGTCTCTGAGACCACAGATTTACCATGGTCTGCATTAGAAAATGAACTAAGTTGGCTGGAAGTGCCGATCTGCCTGGGGGTAGCGAGGTCCTACAGAGGGATCTGCACAGGCGGGATTGCTGGACTGAAGCCAGCAGAATGAGGATCAAGAAGACCAAATGCCGGGTCCTGCACTTTGGCCACAACAACCCCAGGCAACACTACAGGCTTGGGGCAGAGTGGCTGGAAGACTGTGTGGAAGAAATGGACCTGGCGGTATTGATTGATGCTCAGCTGAATATGAGCTAGCAGTGTGCCCAGGTGGCCTAGAATGCCAATGGTGTCCTGGCTTGCATCAGAAACAGTGCTGTCAGCAGGACCAGGGAAGTAATTTTCCCCTTGTACTCAGCTCTGGTGAGACCACACCTCCACTACTGTGTCCAGTTTTGGGCCCCTCACTGCAAGAAAGACATTGAGGCCCTGGAGCGTGTTCAAAGAAGGGCGACAAAGCTGGTGAGGGGTCTGCAGCACAGGCCTTTTGAGGAGCGGCTGAAAGAGCTGGGGTAGTTCAGTCTGGAGAAGGGGAGGCTCAGGGGAGACCTTATTGCTCTCTGTAACTACCTGAAGGGAGGTTGTAGTGAGCTGGGGGTCAGTCTCTTCTCTCATGTAACTGGTCAGAGGACTAGAGGGAATGGCTTCAAGCTGCACCAGGGGAGATTCAGGCTGGACATTAGGAAATACTATTTCTCTGAAGGAGTGGTCAGGCACTGGAATGGGCTGCCCAGGGAGGTGGTGGAGTCACTGACCATGGAGGTGTTCAAGAAATGTCTGGACATTGTGTTGAGGGATATGGTTTAGTGAGAACTATTGGTGATAGGTGAATGTTTGGACTAGATGATCTTGTAGGTCTTTTCCAACTTTGGTGTTTCTGTGATTTCTGTGATTTCATCCCACAAAGACTGTGGTGACCCAGGCGGAAGCCCTGCCCAAGAATGTGACTGCTCAGGTCTCTGGCTGCAGGAAGTGACTGGGCCTGCAGCTGCCCACGAAGGGCAGCAGGAACTCCATCTGTGTGAGGTGTGAGCAGGTGGAAGATATGTTCAACATGATGGCAGAGCTTAAGGAGGAGGTGGAGAGGATAAGGACTATTAGGGAGTGTGAGCAGGAGATTGACTGCTGGAGTAACTCCTGGCAAGCCAGAGAGGAAAGCACCAGGGAGACAGCTCCCAGAAAGTGATGGATCCTATATCCTGTCACTGTTGGGCAGAGAGGGGAGACCTAAGAGATAGGGAGAGTTGGAAGACAGTCAGCATCATGAGCAAACCCCTTCCCTGCCAACCTCACTTCCCCAGGTGCCCCTAAGTAATAGATTTGAGGCACTGGCAATTGAAGGGGAGGTGACAAAGGAGGCTCAGAGAAGCCTCTGAACTATCAAAAAAGTCTTTGGGTCTTTGGAGTGGTTGGTTGAGGGAGCGGGAGCAGAACTGATACTTTCTTCTATCCTCTCTGGGGCAGTAAGGGACATGTACTGGGTTAGGAAAATGCAGGTAATGAATAAGTGGCTGAGAGGCTGGTGATGCCACAGGAACTTTGGGTTTTTCAACCATGGGGCAATTTACTCAGCACCTGGTCTAATGGCTGCAGAAGGGTGTCACTTGAGGGAAATGCTTCCTAGCCCAAGAGCTACTGGGGCTCATGGAGAGGGCTTTAAACTAGGTAGGAAGGTGGAAGGAGATGCAATGAGGCTTGCTAGGACAGAGTAAGTAGTCTGGGATTTTATACTAGATCCAATGGGAGAAGAATCAAGGATGGTGAGACAGAGAAAGGCGTGGGGATGCTGTCATGCCACGAGATTGTGGGAAAAACTTCCAAAATCTCCTCTAGGATCTTCTGGGAAATCCTCAGAGGAGGTAATGTTGCTGACTTCCTGTCTGAAGCCTTCTCATGTCCTTCCAGGAAGCAGTGGGGGAACAGTGGAACAAGTCCAAGACCTCCTCATGAAACTAAATGCAAACAAGTCCATGGGGGCAGTTGATATTCATCCAGGGTTCTCAGAGAGAACGTTGATATGGTTGCTGAGACACTCTCCATCATATTTGAAAAATCATGGCTGCTGGGTGAGATCCCCAGTGGCTGGAAAAGGGGAAATATTACTCCCATTTTTAAGAAAGGGAGAAAGGAAGACCCGGGGAACTACACGCCAGTAAACCTCACTTCTGTGCCTGAGAGATCATGGAGCAGATCTTCCTGATTACCGTGTTAAGGCACACACGAGATAAAAAGGTGATCCAAGAAAGCCAGCATGGCTTCACCAAGGGTATATCTTGCCTGACCACTCTGGTGGCCTTCTATGATGGAATGATGTGGACAGGGGAAGGGCAAAGGATGTCACCTACCTTGATTTTTGCAAAGCCTTTGGCATGGTCCCTCACCACATCCTTCTCTGTAAATTGGAGAGGTGTGGATTTGGAAGATGGACTGTTTGATGGATTAAGAATTGGTTGGCCAGTCACTGCCAAAGGGTTGTGATCAATGGTTCTATGTCTGGGTACAGGTCGGTCACAAGTTATATCCCCCCAAGGGTCAGTCTTGGGACCGGTGCTCTTCAGCATCTTTATCAACGACATGGATGATGGCATTGAGTGCACCCTCAACAAGTTTGCAGAAGACACCAAGCTGAGTGGTGTGGTTGGTATGTGGGAGGGAAGGAAAGCCATCCAGAGGGACTTGAGCAGACTGGAGAAGTGGGCCCATGTGAACTTAATGAGGTTCAACAAGGCCAAGTGCAAAGTGTTGCACTTGGGCCAGGGCAATCCCAAGTATTTATACAGACTGGGTAAGACCTCCTCGAGAGCAGCCCTGCAGAGAAGGACTTGGGAGTCCTGGTGGATGAGAAGCTGGACAGGAGCCAGCAATGTGCGCTTGCAGCCCTGAAGGCCAACTGTGTTCTGAGCTGCCTTAAAAAAGGAGTGGCCAGCAAGGAGAGGGAGGTGATTGCTCCCCTCTTTTCAGCTTGTATGAAGCTCCATCTGGAGTACTACATACAGGCATGGAGCCTCCAGCACAATAAATACACTGAGCTCTTGGAATGGGTCTAGAGGAGGGCCAGTAAGATGATCAGAGAGCTGGAGCACCTCTCCTATGAAGAAAGATTGGGGGAACTGGGCTTATTTAGCTTGGAGAAGCTTTGGCAGGGGGTAGATTATTATTATCTTTTTCAATCCAGGCCATTCTATGATTCTATGATAAACATGATCCCTTAACTTTACCACTTCTTTTCTGAATAACTCCACATATTAGACTTTTGATCATCTGGTCAAAGAGCTGAAGGGGCACAGCAGCACTCCACTGTACAAATGTGCTCTTAATACTGCAGAAGATCGTAATGCTCAAGGCATTGTATTTGTCAAATCTGCATTTCTCGTATGTAAATTAACTGTAAACTCTGAAAACCTCACCAGATGCTGTATGTTCCAATGCAGAGTTTGCTTGAGCTTGTGGCCACATTTTGAATTAAATTCTACTACTGTGTTATGCAACTAAATGCATCACAATCTTTGTTTTAGGGGAGGCTACTCTGCATCCTGCAAAGTAGATGACAATATCAATGTAATTTCAGTATTAGTGTGTTCCCTGACAAGGTTTTGTTCCATCCCAACTAGTACTCTTCTGAACAGGCACAGTGAAAAAATACCACTGCTGAAGGATGACTCCCAGTACTCAATCCAGAAAAGCCACAGTAATTCTGGAATGGAATGCAGCTTGGAGACACCGAGGAAAAGAAAGATTTTAGGTAAAAAGGCCTAGAGAATCCACCTGAGTAAAGAAACTCTGGTTTTCTGCTCTGCTGGGAGGAACTTCTTGGAAGTGAGACAAGACAAAGATCTAGCAGAGGAATTTTAACTCAGAGCTCATGCTACTAGAAAACTGCAAGGAAAATCTAGCTTTCTGAAATAGAGAACACTTCTAGCTGTTGTTCTTTGAGTTCATGGGAGGTTTTGAAGCCATCGTTTTACATTCAGATTCTGGTATTCTGCCAACAAGACTGTCAATTCCAAGAAAAAATATCCATGATGTGATACTGTCAAATACCTCACTCTAAAATGGCACAGTTGCTGTATGCTGAAAGTTTTTCCTATCCTCCATTCCTTCAGTGTAATGCCTTCTCAGGAAATCAAATCTACCTTTACACAGATGTCTCCTCCAGATCACTATAACTTTATTTTTCTGTTCAGTTTTCAGTAGGAAAAAAAAAGAAAGAAAAGGATGTTTATAGTAAATTGCTAAAAGCATCTCAAATCTTCTTGCAAAAAGAAAATGTGATGTTTTCTGCTGAGATTGTTTTCAAATATCAACAATCAGACATTAACAAATTTGCAAGATTTCCTAAATTTATTTTATTTTTATTTTTGTTTTCATATCCCACAGTTCTTTTACTCAAGGGTCATAATAATCTTAAATACTTTTGTTCAACTGCAATATTACCAACTCAGTTCATCCTTAAAAATAGTAGAAGTATTTCTCATGTTCATTTAACTGCATCCACTTTCCATTTCATTCTACAGGAAACACATAATTAACATCTGAAATATGTGAGGAAGAAAGAAATTCTGACAAAATCTAGGCAAGATAAACCTACATTCCTGACCTCAGCTTATCCAAGCAAGGATGCCAGTGCTACAGAGATTAATGTTCCATATACACTAAAAACTCAGTCAAGAAATATTAGTCTAAAAGTAGAATCTATAGACTGAGAGGATAATAGTAGAAGAAATACACCTGCTGTATATATGTAGGAAAATAGAAGCCTTTTATATCTAGTAGTCTTAGACTGAACTGAGTCAGTAGAAGGAATGATGTAGTTACCCTGGTAGAAGTTTTTAGAAAAGGATGACAACATACAAAAACCTAGTTTTGGTGCTTGTAGGTTTAGCATTGATAAACTTTTGGATAAAAAGGGCTAAAGGAGAGGCAGTTATTAGCTGGATGGTTAACAACAGAAGTATATTTTCAAAGAATAAACTGTAAATATACATTGAGGTCTAATACTGCTGGATGTGATCTGCATGCAGAGGGGAAATTTGAAAATAATGATAGTGGAAAAGACTGTAAGTGACTGTGCATTGGTCCTGTTCACTTGAGAAATATTTCTTCCGTATGTAGGTAGAGGACAGTTAGGATGTGTAATTTCCCCTTAATGCACTGTCAACCTTATCAGACTTCTTGCAAGAATGACTAAAAAATTATGGGAGTTTTGGACATGGCTTGTCAACCCAAGTTTCTTTGAATCTACTTGAGATTTCTTTTTTTCCCTTTAAATACTTAACAGTGTCCATGTACTCAATTATAAAGGCTATTTATCTTGCCATAAGTACAGAAGTCCAAGTATACATCCCTTCTAAGTAAAAGAGGAACAATAATCTCCTTTCTTGGGAGACAACAACTCTGACTTTTATTGGAGTTACCTTCTCACCTATTTCTGCCTTCACAAAACAATGAAACTTGTTTGCATTTTTGTCCTGCAAAGCTAAAAGTGGGAACTTTTTAAGTACCTGCCACATCATCCTGAGAAAGTTAAAAAAGAAGCTTGCACCACAGTTCTGTCAGTGAAAGGACATTACTCACTCTATCACAACGTTGGCATTCATTAACTTCCTCATTACTGCTAATATGTGTGAAATATCTTAGTAAATTAAAATATATAGTAAAAGAAAGCATTTTATGTTGCATTTAATACGGCCCAAAAGTAGTGACAGTATTTCTTCTTGCAGCTCAGGTAAAGAACGATGAATCACGGAATCACAGGGGATTAGAAAGGACTGCAGGAAATCATCTAGTCCAAACACTCTGCTGAAGCACATTCCATAGAATAGGCTGCACAAAAAAGTGTCCAGGAGAGCTTTGAATATCTCCAGAAGAGACTTCACAGTTTCTCTAGACAGCTTGTTAAAGTACTCTGTCACTCTCATGTCACTGAGCTCCAGTAACATTTATTAGACAACACAAGACCTTATAAGATCAGACATAAATATGTTGCTAAAGAACACTCACTGAACTTTTGCATCAGGAAAGGAAATTTCTTTCATGAAATTAAAGGAAGAAATCACAGAGGATACTTGAAATATGTTGAACACAGAACATAGAAATAAAGCAAATAATAAAGGAAAAAAAATATTTTAGTATAAGTGACAATTTTGGGGTGTTAAATGTGAACTGTGAGACTTAAAATCTTTTAGTCAATGTTTGCATTGAGTTGCTTGGGTTTCTTTACCTGGAATGAAAGCAAACAAAGTAAAATCGGTTTCCATATACATTAGGGAAGCTTACACTGCTCCTATCACTAAAGCTATACTATCACAAAAAGCTCTAAAGAAGTATGAGAAAATATTGCAGTTCATTCCTTATACATGGCCCCAAGGCTCTCCAGCTTGTAGAAAAATAACTGTTCTGACCCTTACAAACCCGTGAATAGCAAGTTGATACTAGACTGAGGGTGTATATTGCACACTGCAGAGAAAAAAAAAAGGTGTAAGTAATGAAAGTCATATATTTATCAAGCATCTAATGATACCTAATCCTTAAACAACCTGATGAGTAACTTGATTATCAACAGAACAAACGATCTAAAACTCATTGCCGCCCCTAGTCAGATAACAAAAGACAACAAAAGCAGCTTTTTGTGAATTTATTCTCAATTAGTAGATAAATGTACTATCTTGCCATGATCACTCTTCAAAACATTTTGTCTTTGATTAACCTTTAATTGTTAAAATTTCAGCTGGAATTTAAAACAATGACAAGAAGCTGTGCTGAACATAGTTGGTTTTAGAACAAATAATTGCAGTCAGTATAGAAAAAAAACCACCTTAAAGTGTTTTTCCCTCTGAACTTTCTTCATTTCTTCGAAGGAAGAAAAAAAAAAGAAAAAAAAAAAGGAAA
Source organism: Lagopus muta (assembly GCF_023343835.1). Taxonomy (NCBI): domain Eukaryota; kingdom Metazoa; phylum Chordata; class Aves; order Galliformes; family Phasianidae; genus Lagopus; species Lagopus muta. The sequence goes on from NC_064433.1 coordinate 155,561,701, forward strand.
ATCTATTCTATATGGTTGAAATAATCTCTCTAATACTGGTACCAAAATAGCAAAATGCAGTAATTACATCATTATTTTGTCAGTCTCTGTCAATCTATTCTAAGAAAATACTCACTCTATCACCTTTCATTATGTTCCTTTTTCCAGGTCTTAACACCTTCATAATATATCTCTATTGTCTTGGAAAGTATTCTTTTCAAGTCAGGAATATGTCTTCCACTTGTCTGTAAAATTCCTGAATATATACTGGACTGAAGTAGTAAAGCAATAAAAAGTAAGATTAATTGAGTTTTGTAGTCCTTAGTGCCCTTTACAAATTGGAAAAGCCCTTTAGTACCCTTTAAAGCCCTTAGTGCCTTTTACTTTGGAAAAGCAGGCTGCCTAAATTACACATGTACTCCATATAGTGAACATTTTTATTGACCCTTATTCAACACAAAATCACATTCAAAGCTCACTCACCAAAAGAGTGCAAAATCATATTTCTTGGGCAATAGTAGCACTGAACAGAAATGTCTAGCTTCTACTCACTGGTCTTTTGGGCTGCATCTATTATAATATATCAAATAGGATCAGGGAACATTTTCTGAACACTAGAATAGTGTTATCTAAGTAATTTCTTCCATGTTCTTACCTTGTTGCAAAAAAGCATAGGCACCTAACAACAATTTTAAAAAAGAACAATCCTCAGAACATCCTATGGTTACAGCTTCTAGAGGGTGAGTTTATTGTGTGAACACAATAATAATAAAGCACGCTAAAGAAAGTTTCCATTAGCTTTTTCAGTAGTATAGATACAGTTTTAGACAGCAAACTAACAATTTCTGTGGATGAAAATCTAAGATGGAGCTCTGTTTTTATTATAGAAGACTGAAGCATTTTTGAAATTGGTGAAGAATCAGTAGTTCTAATTTGGATTCACCTCTGCTGGGATGGCAAATTCTCCTCCTCCAAAGTCAAATTCGTAAGAAGAAAATAGTCCACCAACATTTGGTGTTCTGTAAATCTTCTTAATTTTACACTAATAAATTCAGCAACAAGCCAAATTTATCTGGAAGTTGTATTCTTTATAAGATCACAAAAATCTTAGGAAATGAGAGTGTGTCCATAACCATGTGTCTTATAACAAATATTTAGATGGACTTTATATACATTGAAAACCAAATTATATTTAGCTAATGTGCCTGTTTATAACTCAAGATACATGATTAATTCCAGGTTAACAGTTTAAATGGCCATAGGCGTTCTGAGTCTGCAGTTTATCCTAATGAATAAACCAAATCATCTGCACATTTGAACTATTTGAACATTTCTTCATTCTGTCTAGAAGTTTAGAAAAGTTCAAAAGGAGTTCTTTGCAGACTGGTCTCTCAAAATTTGTTTGATTGTTTTAATAATCGAAACCGAAATAATAAGTTGTGCAGGAAAAAAAAAAAGGTGAAATATAAAAAGTCTAGAGAGGATCTTGTACAGTTTTAGTGACAAAGATTTTTGGTATAGATTTCAAGCAGTTCTGCTTAATGCAAGAACACTGTATGCAGTGTTATGTAGTGAGTTAAAAAGACATGAGTAGCTTAACTAATCTAATTTCTTTACTTTGCATTAATATGAGACATCGGATATTGAATACATGTGAAAAGTGCCTAGTAAACAGAAACACAGTCAGATTTAAATAGAGTAATATTGGCAAAGATATTTAAAATTATTCAATGAACACAAATAATTTTCATGGAGATTTCTCTCTTAACATTGCAGTTTTGCATAACTGTACCTGGAGGTATTTTGCAACAAAAGTGTATTAAGGTAAACGGAGAATTTCAGATATATTATATCTACAGCTCTATGATTCCCACTGCAGAAATCTCCATAATTATGGAGATTACAGAGATTACACACTAATACTAATTCTCCACTAAAACTGATGCAATTAAATGATAGTAGTGGTTCTAAATTAAAACCTCAAATTTGCATTTGAAAGATAACAGTTAGATTAGTCAATAAAACGTGAAGTATAAATGTAATCTTTGTTATTTTTTTTTTTCAAGGAAAAACAAATGAAATAAAAAATAGGAGAAAAAGAGTGAAGGAAAAATGTACTTATTTACGGTGCAGCTTTGTTCTCCTAGTCACTGAGACATTTTAGTTCTGGATTTTGGAAACATCTGTTCATACATGTAATATGTATATCTAAGCTGTTATAAAAGATAAATGATAATTTTGGCTTCCAAAGTTGCTGTTGCTTGTATCATTGAATTTCTCAATGTACAGTATCTTTCAAGTATACATCAGGCAATGGAGGTGCAGGAGAGAGAAGGAAAAAAACGGCACAGCTCACCTTTAAGCACAGTGCAGTATCAAGAGCAAAGTTACTGTAAGTGATGATAATGATTTTCTGAAATGGTGGACAGCAAAGTTATGAACACCTTAGTAGGAAGAATTAAACATTAAAAAAGTTTGATCAATCACTAGAAACAAAAAATGTCAGAGAAAAATTTGAAGGAGAATATTTAACATAGTTTATAGGCTGAAAACACTAGAATTATTTTATTTAAAATAAAGCATGGAAGGTCAGAAATTTGATGTGTCTTTTTGTTCTCCAGGAAATAGAGATATTTTAGCATTTAGCATCAGTGGCCTAATATGAAATCCAAGACAATGGATTACAATTGTATTTACTTATCACCTGCTCATTACAAATGCAAGGATCAGAGAGTGTTGTGGCTATATGTATTTTTTCCCCTTGTGGCTTCAAAAGTAGAGGAAAAAGCTCTCTCCTTAAATCTTAATGAGTCAAGGTGAATTCAAACCAGATGTTTTCTAAATTTGTTCCCACTTACAAATTGCAGCTACACTTGCCTCATGGAATACCCTAGATACATCAGCTAGTGCTCTCTCTTTTAGGAGTCCATATTCATGGGTCAGGCTCCAAGATGAATGTTTATTTTTCTAACAGTTTTATAGTAGAGTTTGGTTAAAAGACTTGGCACAGTGCACTTCAGTTTAATTTTAAGCTTGACAGCAGTGCTGGCCTCAGTATGTGTGTGTGTGTAATTTAGTTGCTGTGCTACTGAAAGTCTATGGAAGATTAATGAATGGCAAAGCTCTGTGGCAGTTGTGAAGAGATACAGGATAGAGCAAACCAGTTACCATCTGTTCAAAATGTCTCTTACATCTCTTTTAAGGAAAATCATTATCAGCAGTAGATAAAGGCATACAATAGTTTTAATATTCTTCTGGTGTCAATGGAAAATTCTGTTTCTGTTCTTATATTGTTGGGACAATTGGTGTCTCATACACATGTATATATTTGTATGTGCAAGTATGCGATGTATGTTTAGCTCTCCATTTAGCATGGTATTTACAAAAGATAGAGAAAACAAACCACTAAAACAATAGGCTCTTCATACTTTGTGTTACTGAGAAAAGCTACCAGAAATCTGCTCCATTCCCCCTAAAAATGAGAAAGGCTTAATTCCATATATATATATATTGTATGTTTATTACATATTAATTTAATCAGAAAGTGGATCAGTGTATCGTAAAGCTTGATGATTTTATATAATCTTACTTCGGGACATTCACATTTTTAGATGGATTTAGTACATTCAGTATAGTCATGACTGGATGATAGGAGTGGAGGCCAAAACTGTAGAATCATGGAATGGTCTGGGTTAAATGGGACCTTTAAGATCATCTAGTGTAGCATTTATATATATATATAAAGTTTGTGACAGCGTGTGTGTATAGTTTATTAAACTAGCTAAACCTAACAGATACAGGGAATACCACTACTGATCTTGCTGAGTAATGAGCTCTCTTTACCATAGAAGGGAAACATACTTTTTGGAAGATGATGGTTTGCTAGTCATTTTAGATAGAATCACAGAATCACAGAATGGCCCAGGTTGGAAGGGACCTCAAGAATCATGAATCTCTAATCCCCCTGCCACAGGCAGGGCCACTAACCTCCCCATTTAATGCTAGACCAGGCTGCCCAAGGCCCCATCCAATCTGGCCTTGAACACCTCCAGAGATGGGGCATCCACAACCTCTATGGGCAGCCTGTTCCAGCACCTCACCACTCTCTCTGTAAAGAATTTCCCCCTGACATTCAACCTAAACCCTCTCTCCCTCAAAATCATTTCCCCTTGTCCTGCTGTTATCTACCCTTTCAAAGAGTTGATTTCCCTCCTTGTTTGTAGGCTCCCTTTAGGTACTGAAAGGCTGCAATTAGGTCACCCTACAGCCTTCTTTTCTCCAGGCTGAACAGACCCAGCTTCCTCGGCTCCCTGTCCGTACTGGCCACCCCTCTTCTGATGGAGCTCAGGATCCCATTTGCTTTCCGAGCTGCAAGAGCACACTGCTGGCTCATGTTAAGTTTTTCATCTGTTGGGACCCCCAGGTCCTTTGCAGGGCTGCTCTCAAGGACTGCTCCTTCCGTTGAAGCCAGTTCTCCTTTTACATTTATCAAAGGAGGTACACTCACTTTGGCCTGTCTCTGCTGTCCAATGTACCCATAGAATGTCTTCCTATTGTTTTTCATATCCCTCATCAAGTTCAGTTCTGCCTGCACCATAGTCTTTCCAACAGATATCTGGATGGTTGACGGAGATAAACGTTATGGAAAAAATAATAATGATTGAAAGCTTTTGCAGGGGTAGATAATTCCTGAAGCATGCAAGTGAACTTTCAAGTACATCTTAGTAGTAAAGAAATGGCATGAAAGTTTATTCTAGAGTGGTATTCTGCATAACACCACTGAATCAGAACTCTGTGACTTAGGAAAGGATGAGCTGCCTTTGGAGTTGCATATTTCTCTTTACTTAGAACAGGAATCAAAAAAAAGAATCTTAGGCTTAAACTTTTTTTTTTCCCCCCACATAACCAAGCAACCAGAATAATCCCATTCATATTATATAAATTATCCTGACTTTTCTGTTACTGTTCAGCTAGCATTGCTTACTCAAAAAAATAGAAAAACCAAAACCAAATATACAAAAAGTAAGGGTCTTTCCTTTAAGCTTTCTACTCTTTCTAAAAGACAAAACACCACCTCCAACAGAATATTTACTTTTTATTAATCACATACATTATTTCCTAGAAAACTTAGCATATATATAAAACTTGTATGACTGCAAGACCTAGCAGTCTAGTTCCTATGTTCCTCTTTCCTGAAACTGAATAATACATAGGACATTAAAAGCCAGCTTGACGACATTAATCCTTGTTCGAGTCGGACTCATACATGTCACGAAATGATATGAAAGTGTCAGATGTATGTGACTAAATACTCATTCATGGACTAACTACAAATTAGCCTGAATCATTTAATCTTCATGGAGACTGAAGCTACTTTTACTTAAAGTTCTGTACAAAGACTTACTTCTCCTTTAAATCCTGTTTTATAGACTGTGAAGGTCTACCATGATGAGGGCTATTCTATTTATTGTGAGGCTCTGAGTCTGCCAGAGCCTTCATGTAGACCTATCATACATTTTCTTCAAAGTACATGTAGGAAGAAACAGACTTCCAAAGTTAGATGATATTACAATGCAAGGAGAAAGAAAATTACTCTTTTAGTTGAATAAAATCTACTCTGTTTCATGGCAAATGCACATCTTTCCTTTTGGCCTTTCATTTCACTTATGCAGTTATCAAAGTCTTCTCAGGTTACTTTGGGAATTCTGCTTTTTTGTACTACCATGGCTTCTTGTCAAGACTTTCCTAGCATCTTCTCCTGCTTCTCATCCATCTGCTAGAGTCATCTCCTCCCTGTATATAATTAGGTGCTCAGAAGAAAAGAGAAACCTATTAGCAGAAGGCTCTGTTTCCATCCCATCTATGCAAAATACAGTAGGGTTTGATTCATAAGAAGACTTCTAATTTTAACTGTAAGAGCAGCCATCAGATCCAGACTAGTTGTTTCCAGAGTCAATTCAGCAGTTCTGACACTCAATGGAAAGTGCCAGCCCCATAAGTGCATTTCAAATTTTATAAAGCAAGTGACTATATTTCCTAAGCAATCACTTCAATTTACTGTGTTACTAGAAAACCACAATATAGTTGTTGCCTCTGAAACCTGGTCGGATAATTCCCATAACTAGAGTGTGGCTATCTATGGCTACAAGCTGGTCAGAATACACAGGTTAGATAGGAGGGAAAGGGGTGTTGCTATCTACATCAGGAAAGGAATAGAATTTGAAGAGCTGTCCCTAAAGAATGGTCATGACCAAGTCAAAAGCCTGTGGGTGACAGAGGTTGAGGCAGCAAAGGGAGCCCTGTGACTGGTGCCTACTACAAGTCATCAGATCAGGCAGAGCCTATTGATGTGGCCTTCTACCTCCAGATACAAGAGGGATATGAGACAGGCAAAGAGTAAAACTAGGAAGCTAAACATTAGGAAAGCTAACTTCCAGCTCTTCAGAGAATTAGTCAACAAAGTACCCTGGGAAACTGCCCTCATGGGCAAGGAAACAGAGCAGAGCTGGCAGATTTTTAAAGAGACTTTCCTCAGGGTGCAAGAATTCTCCATCCCCACGTGTAGCAAGTGAGGAAAGGAAGGCAAGAGAGCAGCATGGTTGGACAGGAACACACTGGTCAAACTGAAGAGCAAGAATGAACAGAGACAGGTACCATGGGTAGAGTATAAGGAAGCTGTTAGGGTGTTGTCTCGCTCCAATTTACAGGAGGAAGAGGAGGTTCTTTTACTATCTATTTACCCGGCGTGAGATTAAGAAACAGTGGTTCAAATGTTGGTCCGACCAGTTTATTACAAGTCTTAATCAGGGAAATGGGGAAGGGGAGGATGGACACTATTATGAATTAGGGTATTGGGAAAGGAAGGAGGGTGATAGAGAAGATAGGAAAGAAGAAGCAAGGAGTCTTTATAGGAAGCAAGAGGGACATAATCACCACCATGGATCCAGCGAGGTTCATAGTTCATAGTCTTTGATCTTCAGTAGTGGTGGGTCGTCAGGCATTGTTGTTCTATTGACGATGACGACGACGACCATGGCGATGATGGCCCCTTTTCAATGCTTTCAAAGTGGTCGAGTAAGCTGTCTTTGGAGTGACAGCTCAAATCCAAAGTGGTTGAGTTAGCTGTCCTTTGAGTGACAGCTCAAACCCAAGGTGGTTGAGTCAGTTCTCCTTGCGGTGGCAGTTTCTGGCTCTGGGACCTCAGCATGAAATTCTTTTGTTCTTATCTTTCTGGCCTTGCCAGCAGATAAGAGGAAGTAGGGAGGCACCAACTTGTATCTTGCCTTCACAGGATACAATGGTATCATCCCCCAGCCTCCCATACTAAGTTGGAGCGGTTTAGTCACAGGCCAGATCTTCCACCAGTAAACACTCCTGAGCATTCTCTTCCGCTCTTCTACAGAGCAAGCAGCTCTGGGGGAAGGGGCTTTAAATTGTTACCAAAGCGATATCGATTGTCACATGGTTAGCAACCATCACTTGCCTCCTTGACAAATCACTCAGAGTCTTATCACAAGAAAAACCTCAGGAAGCAAGCTTTGAGCCAAAAAACAAAGAAGGATTCTCACAGGTGTGTAGGGATGGGGTCAGGAAAGGCAAGGCTCAGCTTGAACTTAACTTGGCAAGGCATGTCAAGATGAACAAGAAAGGCTTTTACAAGTAGCTCATCCAGAAAAGGAAAGTCCAGGAGGGAGTATCCCCTCTAGTCATGGTTTTGCGATTTTTGGTTTTCACTATTCCACATCATAACATCATGTGGAGCACTAGGAGTTTAACTGTTAATGCTCAAGTTCTGGGTACCTGTTCAGAAGAGAAGAACTACATTCCCCAGGGGACTCTGCAGTCACAGAGAGGAGATATAACTCATGGCAAGGTCACCTGATGTGCTCTTTTTTTCATCTGCTCTTCTTTGTCGGCTCTCCTCCCATCTCCCTGCTGTTCAACTGGACTGCGCAGCTCACCTCAGCTTTATGGTGAGGCCTATCCACCATTCAGACATTCTCTCTCTCATTATATTTGATTTATTAGCTTCAATTCTGATTATACTGTATTATAGTGTGTTATCTTGCTTCCGATAATATACTTAGTAAATTAGTTTGTTTCTCTTCAGATCGTTGCCGCTGTTTTTAATTATTTTGGGGTACCCTGTTGCACTTTTCCGGAGGCACAGATTTCACAAAATCCCTCCGCCCTGCTGGTCACAGAACTGGGGTGAACCAGCCCGCAAACTGTTGACAGGGTGACAAAGGCAAGCTGTTAACAACAGACAAAGAGAAGGCTGAGGTACTTAACAACCTTTTTGCCTCTGTCTTCTCTGATTACTGGCTGTCTTGGATCATATGCTCATTCCTCATGTGATCAAGCATGTCATCCAGGATGATCTATCTGTTCCATGATCTTCCAAGCACAGAGGTGAGACTCAACAGCCTGAAGTTCCTGGGGTCCTCCTTGCTCCCTTTCTTGTAAATGGAAGTGACATGACTCTTCCTCCAGTCATCCAGGACCTCACCTGACAGCTACGACTTTTCAAATATGATGGAGAGAGGCTCAGCAACCCCCTCAGCCAGCTACTTCAGAACCCCTGGGATGCATGCTGTCTGGTCCCATAGAATTGTACACATTCAGTCTCATGAGGTGGTCTCAGACCTGCTCTGTCCTCACAGTAGGGGAGAATTTACCACCCCGGTCCCCACCTAGATGTTTAGGGATGCGGGGCTCAGGGATGTGAGATGTACTGGAATCCTGGCCGCCAGTGAAGACTAAGGCAAATAATTCATTCAGTACCTCAGCCTTGTCTACATCCGTTGAAGCCAATTATCCTTTTACATTTACCAAAGGAGGTACACTCACTCTAGTCTATCTCTTCTGGACAGTATACCTGTAGAATGTCTTCCTATCGTTTTTCACGTCCCTCCCCAAGTTCAGTTCCGCCTGCACCTTGGCTTTCCTGATCCCACGTCTGCAAGTCCAGATGGCATCTCTGTATTCTTCTCAGGTAACACACCTTCCTTTGCCCTCAGCATGTCCAGCAGGTCCTTATCGAGCCACACCAGCTTCCTACCTCCTCTGCCCACTTTCTTATTCAGAGAGGTGGAGACCTCTTGTGCTCTAGAAAGGCATCCTTGAAGAGTAGCCAGCTCTCCTCAACATCTTTGTTTTTAAAGACATCATCCCAAAGAATCTCGGCCAACAGTCCATTGAATGCTTAATGTTTGCTCTTTCAAAGTTCAGGGTCCTGACGCCACTCTTCGCCAGGCCCACATCCCTCAAGATCACAAACTCAATCAGGGTGTGGTCATTGCAGCTCAGACTGCCCCCAATCTTAACACCTTTAATGATGTCCTCCACATTGGTGAGCAGCAGGTTCAGCAACACTTCATCTCTGTTTGGTCTGTCCAATACCTGGACCAGAAAGTTATCATCAATGAATTTGTCATGGTTTTATGATTTTTGGTTATCAGTATTCCACACCATAACATCATGTAATGCACTGGGGGTTTGACTTCTGATGTTCAAGTTCCAAGTGCCTGTCCAACAGAGAAGAACTACATTTCCCCAGGAGGCTTTGCGGTCAGCAAGAAGATATAACTCCTGGCAAGGTCACCTGATGCTCTCTTCTTCGCCTGCTCTTCTTCGCCTGTGCTTCTCCATCGCCTCAACTGGACTGCACTTCTCACCTCAGCATTGTGGTGAGGCCTATCCACCATTCAGACACTCTCTCTCTCTCTCTCATATTTTGCTGATACTATATTTAGTAAATTAGTTTGTTCCACCTCAGATTGTTGCCGCTGTTTTCAATTATTTTGGGGTCCCCTGTTTCCCTTTTCTGGAGGCGCGGATCCATGGATCCCTCTGCCCTGCTGGTCACGGAACCGGGTCGAACCAGCCCATAAACTGTTGACAGAATTCCAGGAGCCTCCTGAACCTCTTGCATATAGGGCCTTTATATATAGGGCCTATACATATAGGGCCTTTTGTTTCTCTGAGCAGGGAGTTGCCTATGACAACCACCCTTCTGTCCTTCCACATGGAGGCAGTCTTAAGGCATGGGGTCGACCGCTTCACCTGAGGCATTCTCACAGGTGGACTTTCCTCCACATCCTCACTAATCTCTCCCTTGAGTTCCAGGGCCTGAAAGCTATTGTGTAGAGGCACGTGGGGAACTGAGGATGGTCAGGATGGGGGATGCCCACTTTGCTGAGGTGACATCCATTTCTACTCCTCCTTTCTTAAACTGTTAAACTGCCAGGCTCTGGCACTCATCACAGCTAGTGACCTGCATGCTAGCATCTTGTGCTAGGGCCTCAGTCTGTGTCTCCTCACTTGTCTTAGCATCAGCAATCCTTTCAAGCATGCATGGGACCTCAGTCTGGGTCTCCACATTCTTTTTGGCTGCAGTCTTCTTTGTGCGTGAGCATGGGACTTCTGTCTGGGTCTCCACAATGTTTGTGGCGGTAACCTTACACCGGGGTGCAGCCATTGCCAACCAGCAGGCACACTAGCAGCACTAGATAGCCTCAATGGAGTGTGACTGATCAGCCCCGCCCTGCTGCCGGCAGTGCTGGCTCGGCCCTCGCCCCGTTGCCGTGTCGTTAACAGGAGCCCTCGCACTTATCACTCACCTGAGAGTGATAACAACCGTCCTTGCTGTGTAGTCCCATGCATGGCTGGCTTACAGTTTCTCCTCGATAAATCAATCCATCTGATTCTCACACCCCGACTCCTCCTTTCCGCCCCTGAGGCTTTTTGTAGGCGAGGGGGGTGAGTGTAGAGCCGTGGCAACGGCCCCGCCGCGTCAGCCGCTCTCGCGAGAACTCGCCGGCCGAGAGCTGCTTGGCCTCTCTGCTGTCTCGGGGATCCGTAAGTGAAGGAACCGACCGAAACCTCCCTGTACCTCGCGGTCAGTCGCTGCGCTTCTGGCTGGAGCAGCTCCGAAGCAGCGAACCTTGGCGATCAAGGCAAGTTAAGGTGCCCTTACAGTCCAGAAAGCCAACCGTATCCTGGGCTGCATCAAAAGAAGCATGGTCAGCAGATTGAGAGAGGTGATCCTGCCTCTCTGCTCTGGTGAGGCCTCACCTAGAGTACTGTGTCCAGATGTGGAGTCGTCAGTATAGGAGACACGTGGACCTGCTGGAGTACGTCCAGAGAAAGACCATAAAAATGATCCATGGAATTGAATACCTTTCCTATGAGGGCAGGCTAAGAGAGCTGGGGCTGTTCAGCGTAGAGAAGAGAAGGCTCTGAGGTGACCAGATAGCAGTCTTTCAATATCTAAAGGTGAGTTATAGGAAAGAAGGGAACAGACTTTTTAGCAGGATCTGTGGTGATAGAACAAGGGGAAATGGCTTCAATCTCAAATATTGTAGATTTAGGTTAGATATAGGAAAATCGTCTTTTACAGCGAGGGTGGTGAGGCACTGAAACAGGTTGCCCAGTTATGTGGTTGATGCCCCATGTCTGGAGAGATGGGCAAGGCAGGGCTGGATAAGGCCCAGGACAACCTGATTTAGCTATGGTGTCCCTGCTCATTGCAGGGGAGTTGGATTTGGTGATCTTCAATGGCCCCTTCCAACTCTAAGGATTCTATGATTCTATAAAGTGTTTTTGAAGCTGAATGACTGTAGTCAGTAAGACTGAACAATATAAAATCATTTATACAAGAGACATTGGACTTCCTGCCCTTCTTTGGAGGTTACCAATCTGATAAAGGCTGTGCTCGTACAGTGGTGCAATTAGGTTCTTGATCCTAAGTTTAATCAGAGCAGATTTGCTAACACATCAAATTTATGTCCATGTTTGAAATGTTAACATAAAATAAGCCTGACTACACAGTCAGTTAACGGAGTCTAATCTGGGAGCTGGAATCTAACAGCAGAAATACATCCAGGAACAGCTTCTTAAATTACTTTCAGTTCTAAAAGGCTTAGTGAGAAATTCTAGTTAGTGAAAACTAAGTCAAAGGAAAAAAGGAATAATAAAAATAAAAAAATGAAAAAGATAGTAAAGCCTATAATGAAAAAATTAACATTGTCTTGAAGCGAACTGGGAACTTCAGTACATTGAATTCAATGTTTTTGCAGGTAGTTGTTAGCAGCTTCCTGAACAGCGCTCAGCTGGGAGTCTTTCAGCTACAAACCTTTTGCAGTCACTGAAGCAGGAAGAGTAGATTTTGTTTGTGAGCCTCAGTCTAGTGTTATCAGTTTACCAGAAGTGCTATGCTTAGCTTTCAGAGAAGCTTTGAATTATACCATTTTATTAGGTTGATGGTTCTGATGGTAAGTCTCAACGGGAAGTTTTAAAGGTTTATTAATATGACTACACAAACATATCTTCAGAGGTGTTTCATCTTTTTGGACATCTAGACCTTGGAGATCTCGTGTGGTTAAGAAAACATTTTTCTGTGTTGGAAGACTAGAAGTGGATATCATAGTAGTATCTAACTTCTGTACGGTCATTATGAAACTCAAATGTCGGATGCAAGGAGGCTAAAAGATCATCTATTTTAGTATTTATATATAAAAATATATATTTCAGTTATAGATAGATAGATATAAAAAACTGATTCAGGGAATACCACTACTGATCTTGTTGAGTATTGAACAGTAATCAATTTATACAGTGTAGCTCATCACTTTGAGGCCTTGTAGTATAAATTTAACAATGTGAAACTGAAGGTCTCAAACAAGTGCACTCAATTAACCTACTATGAATGCTTAAATGTACGTGCCTAACTGGCCTAGATAGCAGGAAAATTACAAACAAACTTAAACAGAGGATCTGACCCAGGACTTTCTCCCAGATTCATGCAGGAACAAGGATACTATAGTCATTCTTTGCAGGTTTTCTCTCCCAGCTTCCTTGAATGAAGGACTTTGGGAATTCTCAGTTTGTCATGATATGTTTAATAGTCCCAGGTGGAACGTGAACTTTCAAGTTCCTTTTTTTGAACTCATTTAGAAATCTGGTTTTCAGAACATCCTGTGGCATTGAGTTCCATAGTTTAATTACACATTGTATGAAATTAATTTATTTTGAGAAATTGTATGCATTTTCCCAAAAGGAAATCCATTCTAAAAGAGGAAATTTCAAAGAAAGGAGTAATATCTTTCATAAAATCAACAACCTAGCTGGAAAAAAAAAACAAAAAAATTTCTGTGCACATGAAACCCAGTCTTTTTGTTTGTTTGTTTATTTCTTGCCACATACATTATCTAGTTTAATTACTTCTAACGTAAACCTTACCCTGTGTTTTTATTTACACCATTGATCATTTTTAACAGCAATGCTACCATGTCTCTTAGCAAGAGATATACTTTATTTCTGGTGTTTATGTCATGGGAGTTCAACAGAGGAATAGAACTTGGAATCCCATCTTCCGGGACTCCTAATTCATTTAATAATTTCCATTTTTTTAAGGTAGGTTTCATCAACTGTCTTTGGCTATATAAAGTTAAATAAAATATATACTTCCGATAGCTTCTGTCCGTAACAAAATCCATGTAATTTTCATTCTTCTGTGTAATTTTCATTCTTCTGTGTAATTTTATAGATCAGGCTTGATTTTTTTTTTTTTTTAATTTTTTTTTGTCTTGCTCTTGGATCTTCATTGTCTCACAGAAAACAATTCTCATCATAACTTTATTAGCAAAAGCCACATGCTGTTTTATAAGTAACCTCACTCTAGATCTATTCATTTATTTGTAAGTAGGCTGGATTTAACCCTGATATTTAAAAAGGTATCAGAAGTGTAATCAGACACATAATCTAAACATCAGAAACTTAATGTAGTTCTGCATATTCTGTTCAGAAGATTTTGCTAATAAGGACATCTTACTCAGTGACAAAAATTGTAAAGCAGAGATCAGAAAACCAACACCAGCACAGTTCAGCTGCACAGTCCATTATCTCCTAAAGGAAAGGATTTTTAATGAGATTTCCTTGAGATTGCTGTTCTATCACAGCCAGGGCTGCTAATATACCATTCAGAATTAAGCAATGTTGCTGTTAGCACTCTTCTTTAAGGAATGTATTTTTTATTATGCCTTGTTAAGTATTTTGTAGATTTGCATTGTACACAAACCACCGGTTTAGGTTTTTCATATGAAATGAATCAGCTTTCAGATATCAAACACAGTTCATTGAAATGAACATGCACTTTTTCTTTCAAATTTTGATATTAATGGATATAGAGGTGAATGGGTTGCTCTAATCATCTTCTTTTCATGCCCTTTAGGGAAAAAAAAAAAAAAAAAAAAAGCTCTTAGCTACAGAGTAATGTGACATAGGTTACATAGCACCTTACTTATTCCAAGTTACAATTCTCAGCCCAGGCAATTAGGGATTCTGCCACCGTTAAATGTACCACATGGAATGTTTTTTTTTTTTTTTGTACAAACTTAATTTCAGTTGTTGTGTAGGTGGAAGGGACCTCTGGAGATCACAGAATTGTAGGAAATCACAGAACTCTAGGGTCTGGAAGGGGCCTCCAGAGATCATTGAGTCCAGCTCAAGATCACCATGTTCAACCCTTTGTGAAAACAGATTTCCTTCAACAAGTTACACGTGAAAGCATCTTGGTGGGTTTTGAATATCTCCAAAGAAGGAGACTTCACAATCTTTCTGGGCAGCCTGTTCCAGTGCTCTGTTACCCTCACAGTAAAGTTTTTTCATGCGTTCAGATGTTACTTTCTATGTCCCTGTTTGTGCCTATTGTCCTTTGTTCTACTGCTGGGCACCATTTAAAAGAGCGTGGACCCATCCACTAGACTCCCACCTCTTAGATAGGTTCTGCAGAATTTGGCACTTGCTCTTGTTAAATTTCATTCATTTGGATATTGCCCAGCCCACCAATTTGTCAAGATCATTCTGCAAGGCCTGTAGTAGAAAATGAGGACATTTGATTCACAGTTTCAGTTCATCAAAGAGGTTCTTTTCTCTTACGTTTTCTAGAACTAAGTTAGCAGTCTCCAGGAGTTTAAAATGTCAAGAGGTAGGAAAAGCTTTGCAAATACAAATGCAAGGCCACAAGGATATCTAATATCACAAAGGTATGAACAAAGATAACATATGATCATTTAAGAATGAGATTTTAAGGGCTGGATAGAACTGACTTTAAAGTACAGCGCGAACAAAAAACGTCTGTAATGAATCCCTCATGGTGACATACAAAGGAGATATTACAAATGTATGGAAGTCTGCTACAGTTCCCACCAGTAAGAGGAAAGAAGGAAAAAAAAGAGGAATTATTAAAGCATTTTTTTCTTTCAGTTAAAGATGCTGTGCCTCATCTGTACTCATCCCTCCTTCCAGTTCAGCAGAAAGAGTACTCCTTCAGTTGCTGTTTGTTACATTTCGCTAAACAACATGAATTACGAAGTTCCAGTGCCAAAACATGTGCATTTACCTTGTTTTATTTACAGGAAGTTTGTGTCTCTAAAGTGAATAGTACATATTTCCTTTACAGGGAAAACAAAACCCTCTGACTTGATTGACAAATAGTGTTTAGGAATTTGAGATACATTTTAGAAAGTTTGTAGTTTTCTGAAGTCCTCAGCTCCCATAAATACTTGATTATAAGTATGTGATTATAAATTATTTTCATCATTGAATTAGATTTGATGAAAGCATCCTGAATAATGTCAGTATTTAAGTAATTTCCCTCTTAGGTGGTCACATTCCAAACAGACAGCTTTCCTCTCTTAGAAGATTGAGTTATTTTCCACTTTCTACTGGATATAAGCATGGAATTCCTTTCTTTGCTACACCAGTGTTTCAGACCACTCTGCAAGTGAAGAAGAGGAGGCAGCAATGCCCTCCCCCCACCTTTTCCAAGTAACCAGTAGTTAGGACATTTATTCAGAAAGATTGAATTCTTTGCTTCAGTGAGTCTTACTTTATGCATAGCAGAGAAAATCACACAAGCGAGAAAGAGAAATGCCTGCCCCAGAAATATTTATTGTCTGTTTTTTATTGTGCTCACTTGGAACATGATCTTATATCCCATCCTACAGTGGAGAGATCTATGGCTAAATTACCATCTTGGGTAAGAGGCTTGGGAATGACCTGCCCCTCATGGCTTTTTTATGTGGGGGGAACGGAAAGTCGTAACATGGATCGTGTTTATCATTCATATTTGGCAAAAGTTTGTGAACAGTGTTAAATTGTAACCATTGAAGTTGAGCATTCAGATTTTCAGGACAGATCTGTTGAACAGACATTTAGTCACTCAGGGGCTTATGTAAATAAACATCAGTATTTTAAATCTAATAAATAAAAGAGGATTGTGATCAGTCATTCATCTTAAGAACAAATAGCTATTATTAACTTATATTCTCTGTGCTTGGATCTAACTCATCTTATTTTGGATAAATTGGCTTGGAATAAAACAAAGCAGACAAAAAGAAACATCAAACAATTAACCACTGTGGGTGATCATCAATCGTGAGTAAATTAATTTCCTCTTATTTATTTATTTATTTATTTATTTGGGGGTGTTGAAGTGCATGCATGTATGTTGACCTTGGGAATTTATGAGTGTCAGCAGAGCAAATGTATTTGATTTAGTAATTTGTATTCTATTTTCTTACGGAATGTCAGATACACAGATATTAATGTTATAGTAATTCACATATCCACTGCGGCAGAGGAGAAAACACAGCAATGTTTCTGAGATTAAAAAGCAGATTACTAACATAGCGGGTAATCTGTTTCTTCACAGGTATTTACTAATTAATCAGTCTTCATTTTCTTTGTGACAGCTTAGTTTTCCAAAATGCTTACTATCTCTGAAGTGAACGGGAGATACTCTTTCAACTTTTAAGAGGAGATTCTTTGATTCTGTTAGTAGGATTCACCTACACTAACCTGTCTGACTTTAAATCATTTATGTGTCTAACCTAAAGTAGATTTAATTTACTCCATTAAGTCCCACTTTCTCTGGCAATCAGACCCATAATTTATCCATTTGGACAGTCAAAATAAGCAAATCTCTTGACCTTAATCTTTGTTTGTTAGAGTTCCTCGTTTGCAAAATGAAGACAGTAACTTCTTTTCATTCCATTGGGGAAAACTGAAAAGTACTTCTGGCATCTGTCAACTTTTAAGTGCCTTTCTATGTCAGGTTAACATTCCTCCAGGCATGGTGTTGCATGTAATAACAGGGATAAAATGTTGCTTTTACTGTCATAACAAGGACTTTGGAGTCAGAGTTCTGCTGCTTGATCTCTGTGTCCTAGAGATTTTTCATAATTTCATACTGCCTGTAGTTCATCTCAAAAGCTCAAAGAAGAGAGAAATAGAGAAAGAAAAAAAAAAAAAAAGATGCAGAGACTTATCACAGCTCTCAGTCTTTGCTCCATGTATCTTCCCAGAGAATGCTTCCTGGAGTTTTGAATTTGTCTTGAACTGCTATAAGTTCCTACTCATTATGACATTAAAAATACTTCTTTGGAGTTTAGAAGTAAAGCTTTGGTTATTTTTGTTTCAGGGATTTTTTTCCCCTGCATTTTGGTTTAAAGTTCTTAATTACCTGAAAGAATAACCTTGCTCTGAACTAATACCATTTTTATATGATTTTGATCTATTCATGTGTATGCTCTAATCTTATTCTGTGGCAATGTATGCTGAAATGCACTATTGACATTGTTATGAGGAATGCATTATTAGAGGCTGTATCTGTATCATATTTTGAGAGTAGGGGGAATATTAAGAGGCTACATATTCAGTGTAGCAGCAATAATGGCCCTGCTGAATATGATAATATTTTTTGATTGTTACATGTTAGACAGGCACTTGAACACACATGACCTATTCATACCAAAAAGGCCCCATATCTACTATAATGCTACAGCTTTTCACACTCCCCCTGGTGAGCTTCTAATGCAAACTATCACAGTGTGTGGTCCCCACTACTGTAAACATGAATTCCTTCCTCATTGTGACTTTATATCTTCTACACTTATTACAAAGATTCTCTCAGCTCAGAGCTGTCAACATACTCCTGAAAGGACTGTTAGTGGCAGCAAGAAAAAAAAAAAAAAGTAATTCTTGAATAGCTGAACACAATGAAGGATGACCAGAATGAGGAAAAGTTCAAGCACCTTTTACTGCTTAGATTAATGTAAAAGACTATATATTTACATGCTGCACCCTTTCTCCCTCTCCTTAAAAAATAATAATAATAATAAAAAAAATTAAGCTAAGTAATTTAACAAAAATTTCTCACCCACAACACGTATTTCAGAAGTATAAAGATGCACACATCTTACAATCCCTTTATTTTATCCATTTATGTCCTTGCCAGCATCAGTTTGCATCCATTATATTCACCCAGCCTGATGCAATGACAGCAGTGAAGTAGGTCTGATCACTTCTTTCAGAAAACTTATCCTCAGACAGTATTGCTTAATCTACACACCATTCGACAATGGCAAAGTACTGAAGAGATGCTCTCTTTGTGCAGAAGAGGATATGTTATTACAAGAAAGAGAACAGTAATGTCACTAAAGTTATTTTGTGTCTCCTTCATCAGCCACAGCAGGAAACGGTACTGCATGTGGTAGTTCAAATCTTCCTCACTGACTTGACAGCTTCCCGCTGAGTAAAAGAATCCACATTTTCAGATGGATTTAGAGGACTTGGAGAACAGCCTTCAAGAATTTGGAATTGTGGCGCAACTGCATAATCTCACGCATTCTCTTTTTGAATGTCTTCCCACCCTACTACTACCTCCATCTCCCTGCCCCCCCCCCCCCAAAAAAATATCATCAGCAACAAAAACCACCTTTTTTGAGTTGTGTTACATTTGCATATGATGAAAAAAGAAAATATGTTTTCTTTTGAGTCAATCTTGTCATTATCTAAAATGCAAGGAATTTCAAGGAATCCAAGCATGGCAAATTTTTTTTTTTTCCTTTTTTTTTTTTTTTTTCCCCCCACCCTCTAAAATATTAAGTTCTCTACTAAAGCTAAGAAGAATATATAAGAAATGATAGTGTACCCACTACAAAACCCATGCCAGTTAGCCATTTATAAGTTGTCAAGATACTGATCACTTCAGGACCAAATTTGGCTGTTTTCTAACATATCCCATGCTTGGAAATAGGAAGTACAGGTAGCAAAGAAATAGTTATATTTTTCCAGCAACAGTTAATGTCTACTTTCATTAATTACAGCAGAGATGGGAAGCAGACAGCCTGTCTGCTATTAACTGAACTAAGCAAGTGATCAATAAGAATGTTAATTGCACAAGTATCAACAAGTATGCTGAATGTCCTCCCATAAGGTTCCAGTGAGGAGTATTTTTATGTGCCTGCTTTCTTCATGACAGTCACAGTCATAGGCAAAGCCAGCATAGGTCTGATGTTCATAGACCAAATTTAATCCTGCTTAGTGATAATCATGGCCTTCAGAAACAATACTAATAGTAATATCAAGCACTATTAAATTTTCAGATGTATTGTGAAATGGTTGAAATGCTATTTACAATCACTTTTTGTATAAGATTCATCCAGTTGTTTATTCAGTATGTCAATATTGATTCTACACAGTGAAGTGCTTATAGCAGGCACCCAGTGGCTAGTACATCTAACATATCCAGTTCTAGGAGCAAGTTAATTATGCCAAGTGTTAACGGCAACATGCCAAGTCATCAAGCACCCAGTACGTGGTTCGATGGTTCATTTTTGCTGTGAGAGTTTACATTTTTATTTTTAAATCACTTAGAGTTGTCCTAAGTATTTTCCCTTTACCTAACAGAGCATACAATAAAAGAGACAGGTAAAAAGTATTTTTTACTATTTTTGAAGTTCCTTTCTCAATGAGGAAAATATACACCTAGTAAATATACCACTCTAGAGTCATTGGATGCTGTTATATGTGATTGGTACTGTGTCATTTAGTTAAGTGTTGCTCAGTGGGTGCAGCAGTGAATATATATGATTTTCTATACCACCTGCAAAAATATCCCATACCATATAATCAAACACCTGGATAAAAAAGAGAAGCGTAGAAAAACACAGTTCATTATCTAGAAGCATCCATATTTTCCCTAAACTTGTGTGTACATAGGCAGACTTTGATTGCACAAACATGTGCAGGATAAGGTTTGTTAAAGCTTTTCAGTTCAATAAAGCATATACTGCCTGCTGTTTGGACAGTATCAAACAGATATTCTTTATTTCTAATGAAGGTGTTTGGGCAATTTTCTGGTAGAAATGAAGTAAAATTATGTACTCAAAATGTTCATTAAAAAAAAAAAAAAAAAGCATTCAACTACCACTTTCCTGTAACAGATTGGAAACTACAAAATATGCAAACAGAAGCTTAGTGATAAATTGGTATCATTAGTACTGTTAGGATTACCCATTTGCTTAAAAAGATCCTGTCCAGTGGCAACATTTCTAACAACTGTTTTAGGAACTTCACTGATTAGCATGCTGCCCTCTAACATTTACATAAGTTATCTTGTATTGTCATTGCTCAGGCAGCCCACTTCTCTCAGTCCCAACTGCTACTACATTACTTGTCACTGTGATTCATTTTCATGAAGCTGCAGAAGTTTACCCCAGTGGCATTTGTTCTTCAGTATTCATATTCAACATAGTTTTTTACTGAATATTAGTATACTTTGTGTGCTCATTTACTTCTCCATTACACAGTGTGTTTGAGGATTTTGTATTTCTACACTGGTTGCTTCGTTAGGTAAGTTGTAGTCATACATTACAGTTCAGATGAGATTAAACAAATTTCACATCAGAAGTTTTTAGATAATGTCTGCTATTTATTGTAAACATTTGCAAATACCTGGTTTCTTTTGGTTAACTTTTTATGTCCAAGTTCTAAGCATACTTCACAGCTGATATTTTGATGAAATTATCATTTACTGAGCCAATAAAGTAGGAATGTTTTTGCAAATTAATTAAATTCTTTTAGTTTTTCTTCTGTAGTAGTTACATTCAGTTTTCGTTTTCCAAAATTGCTTTTCTGTTACCAAAAATAAATAAATTTCAATAGAAGGAGTAAACAGCAAAGAAAAGAATGCAAAAAGATGTGGAACCTTTTACCTTTTGTCACTAATTCATATCTGAACAAGTAATTAATAGTCCTGAATTTTTTACCCTCTTTTTATTATACGAAGTTTTATGTAAGCTGAGCTATTGAGCTCCGTCATGCTTCTGCTTAGTCAGTAAAGTCATCACATGGCACAGGTTTTGTCAGTAAAGGCAAAGATTATGTGACAAAAGAAGAGAATATATTTTAATGTGCCATGATCAGGATAGTCAGAAGAGGAAAAACTAAACTCTTAAAAAGTGTCTGGTTATGGGCTTCTCAATTCAAAAAAGACAGGGATTTCCTGGAAAGAGTCCAGCAGAAGGCCACAAAGATGATAAAGTTGTCCCCCTATGAGGACAGGCTGAATAACCTGGGTCTGTTCAGCCTGGGGATAAAAAGACTGAGAGAGGATCTGATAAATGCTTATAAATATCCAAAGGATTGTGGGAGGCAAATGGATGAGGCCAGGCTCTTCTCTACGATGTGTACATCTATCCATGTCTACGATGTAGACATGGAGCAATAACCTAAAACTTGATTATAAAAAGTTCCATAAAAACGTGTAGTACTTCTTTATGGTAAGGGTGACAGAGTGTTGAAACAGATTGCCCAGAGAGGTTGTTGAGTTTCTTTCTATAGAAATATTCAAGACCCATTTGGACCATTGTCTGTCTGTGCAATCTACTGTAAGTTTCCTGCTTTAGCAGAGGGGTTGAACTCGATGATCTCTTGAGTTCCCTTAAAATCCCTGCAGTTCTGTGATTCTGTGTAAACAAAAATACAAAAATCAAAAACTGAAAGGAGAATAAAGAATTGCTGGAGTTAAAGAACATTTTCAAGACTGTTACTTTAGCGGTATTCTTTTAGGAAATTATACTTGTATGGGAAGAAAACCTTTGTGAACTTAAGAAAAGGAGTAATATTAAAAATAGAGTGTCATTGAGAAAAAAGCATAAAAATGCCTTACAATCACCTCATCCTTAGTAAGAATAGCCATATTGTTTACAGCAGTAATGTGTGTATCTCATTTGAGAGAGCCTATTAGGGGTTTTATCTGAAAGCTCTTGTTTATATAGGCCTTCAAAACACTCACACATTTAGAAACTCAGAACAGATCAACCAACAGAAAAACAAAAATACACACAAAACCCTCATCGGAAACTTGGTTTGCTACTACACTTACATATATTTATTTAGTAGCTGCAAAGATAATTTAATTTTTCAACATTGCCAGGTCACTTGTTCTATACTAGTGAAAGTCTCCTTAAGAATTAAAAAGAAAGAAGTGCTAACACACTAATTAAGTCTGTTATATAATTATGTTGATAAAACTACAAAGAAAATGCAAATCTAGAAGTCTCTAGAAATTCCAGCAGTTGTGGGGCAGCACCACGTCTAGTAGTCCCACAGCAATACTTCCACAGTCCCCTAGGGGAATACCATATTAGTGGTTCACAAATGTGCATTAAATGAATTTGTTTGATCAGTAAGTGGTTTTCTTTCATTCATTCTTTTTTTCTTTACTTTTCTTATTTTTTTGCCTTTTTTTTTTTTTTTTTTTTTTTGCCATTTGAGTCACAGATGTAAAGCAAGTAGGAATCTGTCACTATTTGTAACACTAATAATCTTCAAGTGTCATGCCATCAACCAGTAAGATTCACTTCATTTTAAGTAAGATATAAGTACACTTATAAGTAGTGCTATTTCAGCCCACTAGAAATCTAAGAGGTCCCACTACAGCAGTATAACAGTCACAAGACTAGTGATGCAGCACTTTAGGAGAGCTTTGCCTGCCTAATCATATTATAAACGTATTCATAGTAGTCCCATGGAAGTCCATGACTGCTGCTGTAGTAGGGTACTTAAGCAGTACAAATGAAGCTCACTTTGTCACTAAGGAGAGGCTTTTTAACATTTTCTTTGGCACAGGGGACTCCTGTTACTACAAGTTTTCCATTATGTTTTTCCATACACAAACACCAACCATATATTTTGTCAGATTGACCTTTGTTTGATATTAACTGAGCAACAAAACAAACAAGAACAAAGGCAAGCATCAGCGAGAAAGCATACAGTGTATAAGTACTGTACTAAACACAAGAAAAAATAATGCAGCAGAAAACTGTGTGAAAAAGGAATATTATTTTCATGTAAAAATGAAGAAAAACAGATTTATTACATATGTTACAAACGCCTTAGTTGAACTCTAGTTAGATTCATTTTAATAGTTGTTTGGAGCCGTGCTAAACCTGATTTATCTTTACTCGCTTACATCCCAGAATCTCTAGGTGGGGGGCTGGGGGAGAAAAATCCCTCCCATTGTAAGAACAGACAAAATCAGAGAACACCTCATGAGATTGAATAAGCCTAAAGGACCCAATGACATGCATTCCAGGGTCATGAAGGAACTGGCTGGAACTTCCCTCCAACCTAAGACAAGACACACTCTCCATCATATTTGAAAAGTCATGCCTGTCAGACAAAGTTCCTGGTTACTGGAAAAAAGGAAACATCACTTCCATTTTTTAGAAAGGGATAAAGCAAGACACGGGACTACAGGCCAATGAGCTTTACCTCTGTGACTGGAAAGATCATGGAGTAGATCCTCTTAAAAACTGTTAAGGCACATTATTTAATGAATTATGCCTGATCAATCTGGCGGCTTTCTATAACGAAAATGTCTACCTGTGCAAGGCCTTAGACATGATCCCTCTAAGTTGGACAGATAAAAGTTTGAAGGCTGGACTATTCAGTGAATGAAGAATTGGTTGGATGGTTGCAGCCAGAGGGCTGTTGTCAATGGATCTATGTTCAGGCAGAGGCCAGTGATGAGTGGTATACCTCTGGGGTCCACTTTGGGACTAATACTCTTTAGCATCTTTATAAATAACCTAGAAAGTGGGATCAAGTATGTTCCCAGCAACTTTACTGATGACACCAAGCTGACCAGTGAAGTTGATAGAATAGAAGGAAGGGATGCCACCCACAAGGACCTGAACAGGCTTGAAAAGTGAGCCCACAGGAATGTTCAACAAGGTGAGTGCAAGGCGTTGCACTTGGGTTGGGGCAATCAGGTTATGTGCACAGTCTGAGAGAAGAACTCCTTGAAAGTAGCCCTGTGGAGAAGGACTTCTCCACAGAAGTGTGGCGATTCTGGTGGATAAAAAGCTTGATGAGAACAAATAGTGTGCACTTGTATTCCAGAAGGCCATATGTATCCTGAATGAGAAGTGGGGTGGCTGGCATGGTGAGGGAGGTGATCGTCACCCTCTCCCCTCATAAGGCTCGACATGCAGGCAGCACTCCCTCCAGGCTTAGGAACTCCAGCACAAGAATGATGTAGATTTGCTAGAGTAGATTCAGAGGAGGGCCACAAGGGGGAATAAGAGGGCTGGAGCATCTCTCTTATTAAGGAAGGTAAATGGTGCTAGACTTGTTCAGTTTGGTGAAGGCTCAAGGGAGATCTCATCATGGCCTTTTAGTGCTTGAAGGAAGCTTATAAACAAGCTTTTTACATTGTCTGGCAATGATAGAACAAGGGAGAATGGTTTTCAACTAGAAGAGGGGAGATTTATATTTGATATTAGGAGTAAAATTTTTATTCAAGTGGTGATGTTAAAAAAAAAAATAATAATAATAATGCCCAGAGAAGCTGTGGATGTCCCTTTCCCAGGAAGCATTTAAAGCCAGGTTGGATGGGGCCCTGAGAAGCCTCATTGAGTGGCTGGCAATCCTTCCCATGGGGAGGCATTAGGACTTGATGATCTTTAAGGTCCCCTCCAATGTAAGATGTTCTATGATTCTATGATCCTATGATTCTGTGAGTCTATGAGTCTATGATTCTATGATTTACAGAATCAAGAGATCAGTTTCTTTCATGAAAAAAACGTTTTGGATAAACAGAAAGAACTAATAATTTATATAATAAGGAAAGACTTATTTCCTCCAGATCTCACTTCATACTTTTTTCCTCTTAAGTTATATAAAATTTGAGTTTCAAGGGTTTTGGATGCTAGTGATGCAGGAAGGTCTCATTGGGATACTTATAAGAACATCAGGACATAAGCTGCTAAAACTCTGTTGAAACAGGTCACCTGTAAACATCTAGCCTTCCTAGTTCTTAAAAAAGCCCAAACAATTAATTACTTCAGTTATTTGACATGACGGAAAGGGATCCTTTACTTGGGCTCTCTAAAACTATAACACCTGTTAAATATATGGTGTGATTAAAGCTTCCTTGCCAACTTCTGTCGAAGTGCTAGTTAGCCCCTGAATATTTCAGATGACATCTTTGCTAGATATAGAACATATGTTGGCCATTGACTATTGTCCTGAGCATTGGTACTGGTTGCATTTGCATTTCAGGACAAGGTCTATAAACTTCAGATATGTGAGTTCTTTTAGATTTCTCTATAGTTTTCATCTCTGTACAATATATTTCCAAGTACACATTATATTTCTTATCTTCATATCATTAAGAATATGTATACATAACTGTATGTAAATGATGATGAAAGATATAATATATATAATAATTAGAGATATAAAATATGATTAGTAGTATTAAAAGCTATTACTAGGCTAATATACTTTTAGAGGTTTAAAATTTAAAAAGTTGGGTAAAAAAATAATTGCTTAAATAAAGATTCTTCAAGTTTTTCAAGT
Organism: Lagopus muta; assembly: GCF_023343835.1. Classification (NCBI taxonomy): domain Eukaryota; kingdom Metazoa; phylum Chordata; class Aves; order Galliformes; family Phasianidae; genus Lagopus; species Lagopus muta. Next base: position 155,587,396 of record NC_064433.1, read on the forward strand.
AAGGGATATTTTGATAATTTTTTTTTTTTTTTTTTACTTTATTTCTTTTTTGTGAGGCTTTACAGTCATGTTTGAATTTGGTAAAAGCTAGTATTTATTCTTTGCATCACAGTGATAAAATGATAACAGGTATCAGAGATGCATTTCAATTTTATCCACTGATTCTGATATTAATTTTCCATTCAAGCAATGAACCCTGGGCCATTTTTCACTCAGGTGGGAAAACCACTGTAGTTTTCAAATTCAGTAATCAAAGTGGGAAAATGGACATCTCTTCATGTGTGAGTAATTGTAGTCCTCCTACACTGGAGGCAAAAAAGGTCAATATTATTTTTTTAAATGACCATGTAATGAGCCCTTTTATAGTGTCCATCTACTGCAGCATTCTTTCCGAGGAGTGTGATGATTTCTTCTTATGTGCTAGAAATCTGAAGATTAAATAGGAAGTTAGAAGTTAGAATGGTTTAGTTTTATGATTGCTTTTTCAGTGACTTCTTTATTATGCATGCTTCACAGAAAAAAGTGTTTTTGGAATACCTATTGTCTGTTGTCACATAAAGACATTACTAAAATGTCAATAAATATGCAGAAATGTGAAGTTATTCTAATGTGACCTCTTTCAGTATGTGAAAGTATACTAGCGGGAGTGTCACATTCTGATCAGTTAAAGATTGAAAGAATCATAGAAGTTACAAGGGGAAAATGCATACTGTTCACTCCCAGCATCTTGTCACAGACTTGATGTAGACAATCCAGTTGAATATCCTCCCTGCCACAAACATTTTTTCCATTCCAAAAAAGGAATGGAAGTCTTCTGTTTTTCCAATATTTTTTTTTAAATAATCTATTATAATTGTCAGAAATACAACTGATAAATGCATCAGAACTGATGCCCATTCAAGTAAGATCATATTTCAGAAAGTGATATGCTGCTCATGCTTCTTAGTGAAAGAGTATGGGAAAGAAACTAGTCAGTGATATTTCTAGCTTTTGTCAGCTGTCAGGAACAAGCTCCCTGAACAATGACTCAAAACTACAAATGGTGTAATCTCTATGATTTTGCCCAGTTTCTTTCTGAAGTAACTCTACTTTTTGCATCCCATGCACCCAGTGGTTCATATTTAACAACACACTTGTTAACTCTCTTATTAAGTATGCTATGTCAGAAGTAGATATGTAACTAGTCATAGAGATGGCTTTATACCATGTCTTTAAGAACCACAATCTAAGATATGTCTGGAAAAATTCAAGATCCATGCAGATAGCACTGGAAGACTGATACAGATTCTGAGAGTCAATCTTTATACATTTTTTGACACACTGCCAGTAGTGTTTCCTAAAGAGCTCTCAGAGTATCAGTCAGGTTTACTCTGAAAGGAGCAAGCTGGTTTGTTATAAAAACGAGAACCCAATAATAAAGTAATGCATGTAAAATGTGGAAGATAAAGATTTCTGTATGCTGTAATATGGAAGGGGTCAAAAACATCTGATTACACAGATGCATCTCATTCTGTCACTTTGTTTTTCTCAAATCATGATAGTAAGAAAAGTATGGATTAGTCAAGAGAAATATGCACAATGCATTTTTACTGTTGCATGTTGCTACTTCCTATTTTGATTTCTATTCTTTTTTTTTTTTCTCATAGTTACTAAAATTCTGTTTTTATCATGTTAATGGAACAGCAGGTATCATAAAGGCCCTGGAGAATCTCCTTTATGAGAAAAGGCCGAGTGAACTGGGTCTGTTCAGCCTTGAGAAAAGAAGACTCAGAGGAGATCTTATTAATGTTTATAAATATCTTAAGTGCCGGATTCAAAGGGACATGGCTAACCTCTTTTCATCAGTCTGTGGGAACAGGAAAAGGGGAAATGGCCATAAAAGGGAATGTAGGAAGTTCCGCATTAGTATGTGAAGGAATTTCTTCACAGTAAGGGTGATGGAGTACTGCAACAGGCTGCCCAGGGAGGTTGTGGATTCACAGAATCATAGAGTATCTTGGGTTGAAAAGGACCTCAAAGAGCATCTAGTTTCAACCCCCCTGCTATATTCAGGGTTCTGAGGTTTAGATTGTGTTATATCGTGTGTATACAATAGTATAAAAATTGTTTTTCTATTTTCAATAGAAAAAATGTCTGGTTGCCTCTCAGATATGTATTTGTCTTGTTTTCAGAGTAGAAATGTAAGATCAAATCTGTGCTGTTCCAATGTATCAGTACCCACACTTCAGAATATTAAACTGATCTGTTCAGTTTGCAGTTTGTCACTTGACTTGTTTTAAGTTGTATAGTTTAATGAGCACATTAGATAGTACAAATGAGAAGGAAAAATTGTCATAGAACCATAGAATGGCCTGGGTTGAAAAGGACCAAAAAGATCATCTTGTTTCAATCGCCCTGCTATGTGCAGGGTCACCAGCCATTAGACCAGGCTGCCCAGCGCCACATCCAGCCTGGCCCTGAATGCCTCCAGGGATGGGGCATCCACAGCCTCCTTGGCCAACGTGTTCCAATGGGACATCACCCTCTGTCTGAAAAACTTCCTCCTAATACCTAACCTAAATCTCCCCTGTCTTAGTTAAAAACCATCCCCCTTGTCCTATCACTATCCACCCTCGTAAACAGCTGTTCCCCCTCCTGTATATATGCTCCTTCAAGTACTGGAAGGCCACAATGAGGTCTCCTCAGAGCCTTCTCTTCTCCAAACTAAACAAGACCCATTCCTTCAACCTTTCTTCATAGGAGAGGTGCTCCAGACCTCTAATCATCTTAGAGGTTCCCCACTTCCAAGAGCTCTGTGTCTTTCTTGTGCTGGAGTTCCCTGTCCTGTACACAGAACTCCAGATGGGGCCTCACAAGAGCCAAGTAGAGGGGGACAATCACCTTCCCCTCCCTGCTGGCCACTCCTCTTTTAATGCAGCCCAGAATATAGTTGGCCTTCCAGGCTGCAGGCGCACACTGCTGGCTCATGTCCAGCATCTCATCCACCAGGACCCCCCATCCTTCTCTGCAGGGATGCTCTCAAGGGTTCTTCTCCCAGTTTGTATAAACACCTGGGATTTCTCTGGCCCAAGTGCAGCACCCTGCACTTGGCCTTAATGAACCTCATTAAGTTCACAGAGGCCCACTTCTCCATCTCATCCAGGTCCGTCTGGATGGTTTCCCTTCCCTCCAGTGTATCAACTTCACTCAACTTGGATTCTCCTTTTCTGGAGATATTCAAGACCTGTCCAGATGATGACCTGTCTAGCCTGCTGCAGGGGACCTGCTATGGCAGGGGGGTTGGACTTGATGATCTCTGGAGGTCCCTTCCAGCCCCTAAAATTCTGTGTTTCTGTGATCTGTACAAATGGGGTGTCAAAATCTATTCCCTAAATGCATATCTAATCCCCTAAGTAATATCTAATCTGTGTCCATCAATTTTTTGTAGAAATTTGTTTCCATAGTCAGGTTTCCATTGTGTTTATCCATGTGGCACATGACTTGCCATTCACTTTTCACTTGCACATGAAAAACAGCATGCCAGCAGAAGAAGAGCTGTACAAATAAATTCCATCTACTCCAGTCTGTAAGTCAGCTTTGTAAGGGGCCCAGCTTAAATGCTTCTTTGCAAACATACATAATATGAGAAATTATAAAGAGGAGTTGGAGACATGCACACACCTGCAGGGTTGTGAAATTATTGCCATTACAGAGATGTGGTAGGATGGCTTCTGTGACTGAAATGTTAGAATGGAAAGATACATGTTCTTTAAGAAGAGCAGGCAGGGGAGACGAGGAGGAGCTGCCCTTTGTGTCAGTGATCAGCTGGTGTGCCTGGAGGTGTCTGGAGATCAATGAGCAGCTGATAGAGAGTTTATGAGTCAGGATTGAAGGGAAAACAGGGAGAGGCTGAGGTCTGCTATAGGTCATATGACTAGGAAAATCAAGTAGATAATACCCTCTATAAACAGATAAGAGCAGCTTCACATTCACAGACCCTGGCCCTAATTCAACCATCTCAACATCAATCCAGGAGATTCCTGGAATGCACTGATAACTTCCTTCTCAAAGTGATACAGAAATCAACAGGGGAGGTGCTGTACTGGACGTTGTTCTAACTAAAAGGGAGGGGCTAGTGGAGAATGCGAAGGTTAAAAGTGGCCTTGACTGCAGTGAGCATGAAGTAATAGGGTTCAAAATCCTTAGGGCAGTGAGGTCCTACACAGTAAGATCACAAACCTGGACTTCAGGAGAGCAGACTCCTGCTCAAGGAAAGATAAAACCCCGACAGAATTAAACCTGGCCAGGAATGTCAAGGGCAACAAGAATGGCTTCTGCAGATACTTTAGTGATAAAAGGAAGAGCAGGGAAAAAATGGCACTCTCCTGAAAGAAACAGAAGACCTAGTTATCCAGGGTTATGAAACAGGCTGAGGAACTCAATGGCTGTTCTGCCATTGTCTTTGTCAGCAAATGCTCTAGCTGCACCACCCAAGTCACAGAAGGTAAACACAGGAATTGGGAAAATGAAGACCTCCTTGCAGTAAGAGACTACCAAGTGCAAGATCATCTAAGGAACCTGAATGTACACAAGTCCATGGAACCTGAGCAGATTCATGTGAGGGCCCTCAGGAAACAGGCAGATTGAGTTGCTGAGCCACTGTATGTTGCTTACTTATATCATTTATAAGACATTTTGGGGCAGCCCAGTGAAGTTGGGCTTCAGTGAAGTGACTGGAAATGGTGAAACATAACCCTTTATTTTCAAAAAGGGAAAAAAAGAAGACTCAGGCTAGTCAGTCTGATCTCTGTCAGCCTGGTAAGCCAGGTAAGATCACGGAGCAGATCCTCCTAGAACTGGTCATGAATTGTATATATCATGCATCCAAGTTGTCAGCTACTGCATATGTGTTTATGCAATGTTTATGTGTGCAGTGTTTGGGAGTATGGTGGGAATACTTCTCCAGAGTTATCTGGGAACAGTAGCAGTTTTGCCTCCTTGGAGTAGTTGGATCTGACATGATACATTTTCCTAAGCAAAAGTAGTGTTTTTTATTTTTTTTTTCAGCTTACTAGCATTGAGAAAGAAAATTAATAAACAAACAAACAAACAGTAAAACTAGAATTTTGTTTGCAATGTCCACTGCTTTTCCTTGCTGCAGTCATTGAGCCATCTGCAAAATAAATAAAAAAAGGTATGTCGAGCTTGTAGCATTTTTATGTTTTTTAAATAGTAAGAAATAACTGTGTAGGGTATACCACAAATAGATTTTCAAGATCATTCACTAAATTGGGAAGTGTAATGTAGCCGGTGTAGCCAAATAGGGTGAATTTCTCTACCTATTTTTTGGATGACACCTGAATTAATCTTTTTAGTTTGGCACAGTTTCTGCAGAAATGTTAGAAAACAGCATTAATTTGAAGAACTAATATTCCATTGGAATGCTCTGATTCAAAGTTCTTTACTTGACTCATGGGACAATGCTCAATGCCCATTGTGCTCTATACACCACATATGGTAACTGACAGGTCACTGAGTGTAAGCTCTTACCTTCACTGTAAGGGGGGCTGCTTATAATAAATTTCAAACTCACAATACATTTATTTAATATAGTAAGGGACTAGCTTCAGTGCCCTGACTTTCTCATTAAAATAATTATTGCATCCAGTGTTGAATGTGAACTATTGTGTGTTATGACAGTGCATTTGTCTACAAAGTCATTGAACTCCTGGAAGCTATTGTAGCTCATTTCTATAGAAAACTTTTTATTATCTTGACTGTGAAGGGGAGTGGGAAAGAAGGGAATTCTGCCTTTCCTGTATTCTGCATTTATTAAACATCATGTAAAAAGAAAGCATTTTAAACACATAAAAGCTTTTACATGCACTCTGCGTCCAAGGGAACATGGTAATTTTTTTTCTGCTACTTTAGCAGTATGCATGTGGCAATGGTATTATAAAAAATAGGTCAGAACCATTTCAGACTTAACAAAGCTAGAACCTTTTTGCAAAGTGCTAAGAAAACTATTTTCCTTGTATTTTCTTATGTTTCTCGACTACAAGTTATGCACATGTTTAAAAATTTCTGAATGTCATTACTTCGTATGTGTTGAAAAGATTGGAAATATTTCACACTGCTTTAATATCTACTGGCTGGAATGAAATCAGTACCACAAAACCCTGTTTACCAGATGAATATTCTTATGCATTGTGCAAGGCTGGTTAAATCAAATGACCTTGGGAGTTACTTGTGGTCATAAATCGATTATCTGTCTTTAGAAATATTTTCTTTTTTAATTTTGGGGTTTGATTAATAAATTTCAAGTCAAATGTTTGTTCACATAGTCCACACACAAACAAAACTCTGTTCTTAAGACGTAATGAAGTATCCAGGTTTTAGCTCCTACAAACCCTCAAAATTCCAACTTAACCATCTTGTTTATCATCAGCTACTCAAGTATGCTCATAATGATTTCAGTCACCCATATATACTGCTGCTTAGTTGATTTAATGTTCTGTTTATGTGCTTTACTTGCTTTTTGCTTGGACTGCAGGTTTCTGAGACTAGGTTTAACTTGTACATTTAATGTGATGTAGCTGTTATCACTAGTCGGTGCTTAAGGGCTCTGCAACAGCATGAGGTTTATGAAAATCTAATGAAAATTTCAGAGACATGCAAGCTAAGGACCAACTTTACAGACTGTTTTAGAATGAAGATATCTTACTCCTTTGAATTTTTACTTCTGAATAGAGCAGGGAGTGAAAAAAAATTGATGCAAATATCCTATGATTGAGTCAGTAGTGATGTGACTGTCACAGAGAAACATAACTGGCTAATGATATTTGCATGAATGCCAGAAGTCTACAGGACACCTGCTGTCTTATTTACAGAAATAGAGGTTGTAATGACCCAATGTAGGTTTCACTGCTCACCTCAAAGGTATTTTCTTTTTCAAGCTCTGTATTTAGACATCAATAATGAAAAGGATCAAAGACAATTTGAGATGAAAATTGGGTAAAATTATTTTTATGTTTACAAATGGTATAGAGATGTATTTTTATAATTATTTTGTGTGAAATATAAATAGATAATATTATGTTGTACATAATATAATTGTGTATATACATGCACACAAAATTTTAAAAAATACACTACAAAGTATTTTGTGAATAAAATCATTGGAAAGTGTGATTGAGAAAAGCTCCTGTACTAAGGCAGACTTGCAAATGTTTGCGGTGATTTTCATGTTTATTAGTAAAACTACAAATATAAATTAAATTCACATTAAAGCAAAATTAAATCAGAAATTATGACAAGAACTACTTTATTGCTTAATTGTAAAATAAGCCATCAAAATAATTTGAATTTTTTTAAAAAGTGCTCACTCTTGTTTCCTAAGATGATGAAACATACTGGCAAGGTACGATGAAACACCATGTAGATGTTTTTAACAAAGATTTAATAGCAGTTCGGTTCCCTCAAGTGCTAAAACATATTATTTGCAAGTTTCTTGAGAAACTAATTATGAGTTAAAGTGGCAGGAATGTTTTTTCTTCTTCTAATCTGTGAGAAAAAAAAAAAAAAGAACAATAAAGAAGAACAATTTGTGTAGAATAAGAAGTATTACATAGTTATTGGAGGAAATCTGTCAGCCCCTCAACCACAAATAATGCTTCTTTTTGCCTAATAAATCAACTAATTTTCAAAGATAAATTTATCAAATATTTTTTATTCAACCTTGAGCACATTGAAAAGCTTTACTTCAGTAACAGAAACCTTCCCATATAGTATTCTAAGCACCTTTAATTTATTGTTATTTCCAACCAAATTCAGCATCTGTATTTCTTAAGTAAAAGAAATTATTCCAATATTTCCTAGTACATATATTTAAAATTTTAAAAATGTAAATTAGAAGACTGAGTAAGTCTTCACTGGGCAATATGACTGCTGGAATAAATTTGAATAGACACGGCACATTGTTCTAGTTAACAAACTGGAATAAATTATCCAAGACTTTAAGCAGGACAATCATTCAGACACGTTAGAGTAGAATTTATCTTACCTAACAGATATTTAAAAATTGAGACTTTCCATTAAGTGAAGAGATGTTCTCAAAAATGTTTAATCCAGTCTGTATCAGCCAATCAGTTTTTCTATGCTGAATGTACATGATTAGCTTGGATTTACGTAACTTTTTCTTTTAGATTTCTAAGGCAACTGAGCAAGAAAATTCCTATCTACAGCTATTGATACACAGGGTTTTGAAACTTGCAGGTTTAGATAGACTTAAAGTCACAGGCTTGTCTAATTCCCTAGTATGAAATATAGCCCTGAAAGTAGCAGAGAAGTTGCTTTGCATTTACCCTTCTGTTAGAAAGTAATTTTCAGAGCTCTTCTAACTTATTGTGGTGTGTGGGATAATTCAAGGGAATCGTGATTTCTCTTTGTCTCATTCTTGAAATCCATGATTTAGATCACATTCAAATGCTGCTTGTGGATGGGTTATTTATTTAGTTTCTTTCTAATGTTGCTATTTGCAGTAATAAGGATATATTTTATAACATGCTATCTGAAAATAACTTTTTTTTCTGAATAATAACCTTATAAAGGATAAACTTAGAACACAATATCTGAAAATAACTTTCCTTACCACTCTTCTGCGTAAATGACTAGGTAAACTGATGGGGAAAAAAATAAAATGGAAAAAAAGAAAAAAGAGGTTCTTCCTTATTGTACAATTATTGTTTATTACACTTGGGCCAAAATTTGACTTTCCACTGAACAAGGCTGCTTTTAAGATATACCATGTAGAGAAAAAAAGCAGACATAAGCAAGAGTTAATTCCTGAAAACTATAGCTTCTACACTATGTCATGCTAACACGTATAGCACATTTACACACTCGAGTGGACGCTTTCTGGTGGTTGACAGAATCTAACACCCTTTTTTCTTTGTCAGATGCATTGTTATTAGACTGGCTAGTTTATGTGCTTGTGTTCACATTCATAAATCCTCATTTTTTTTCTCGTCTAGGAAAATTCTTACTTATTTCGTATAACTTTTGTTATATGTCTAATCAGAACACCTTTAAAAGATTGTCTAATGAAATAAAGAAAACTACTTTCCACTGTTAATTAGTCACAGTTAGATATGTGGAAATTTTTAAAAAGGAAAATATTTTAAGCAGATAGATTGAGGGTCATTTTAGAAGACACTTCTGTGTTCACTGTTTGTATTATTTCTTGATAACTGATGAGTCATCAGGTCACTGAAACTATTACAGGTATTCAGTTTAAGTATGGTACAAAATCAGGATTTTGTTCAATTCAGTAAGTGACTCTACGTTTCAGTAAAGTCTGAGGAAGTTTCTCACAGTTTGTGAGAGAAATGTGGCTAAGATGACTCATTTGACTGAAAGTGTGTATTAGCAATGAGACTTGGTGGCCAGAAGCAAAATTCTACAGTAAGCATGCAGAGCTGTAGAAAGGAGAACATTCTTTCTTTAGATTTTTTTTTAAAAACAATTCTGGATAATATGACAGAGATTAAAATCCTTGATATTATCTGTACTGTTTAACAAATAATCCAATGGAAAAGCTACAGAATTTCTACTACGTCTATGAAATCTTTCTACAGGGGAAAATTTATTCTTAAAGTTACATATGTTTTTGGTCCCATTGAAGAAGCACTGAATGTAGTTATTAGTTCTACACTTTTTTTTATTACAAATATTGCTTATCGTTAGCATGTACATGCTCCTAAAACTTGTGTGGAAACTGACTTGCTAAGTGGAAATCTTCCTAAAAATGCTTATAATCTAAATTAGAATTCCATTACTCTGAGTTCTGTTTCTCCATGCTTTTTTTTGTTTGTTTGTTTTGTTTTTCCTTCTCACTAAACAATAAAAAAGTAGTACTTGTATTGAAAGGAAAATGTTAACATCATTTGCCATTAGTCAGAAGTGTAACTTCATTAAAGCAGAAGGCCGTGTAATCCCAACAGGAGCTCTCTGCAGGAAATACTTTATTCTTACTTAGCATATCTGTGAATTCTATCAGCATTAGTGTCTTTCACAATGTTTGTTTCTTCTGAATATTTATGAAGGACTGTCCAGTGACCTGTTTAGCATTGCCAGGTTTGTTCTCCCTTAACAGACTCTCAAGTAGAGTGTAATCAGAAGACTCATTCTCTCTCAGCAGCAGCAATCAATATGGCAGAGGCCAAGGAAATGCCTTCAGAAATGAGATTTATATCAGTAAAATGGAGGAAAAAAATAAGTGTAGAGTTATAACTCACAAAAAGAAAAGCCCCAAACTGTAAGAAACAACAATCTAATTTTTGTGTAAGCAGTTCACCACATTATAACACTGTGCCACAAAAAAGTTATCTGCAGAAAATAAAAATATTGTGTTAATAATGAATTTAGAGAACTTTTGAGGTCAGAGAAACATTATTATCATGGTTTACTTCCCAGGAAGTAAATGTTAATTTTACAGATTAACTCATATAAAAAATAGAACTAAGCTCTTCCTGGAAGTCCTGTGTGTATTGTATATCAACATAAAAGCTTCAAAATTCTTTTCCAGTTAAATCCTTGTCTGGACTCTAAGTTTCTACCATTCAATACCTTTGCATAGATAAGTTTGAAACTGTATATATCTTGCAAGGGCAAATGCCCTTGTGATTAACTTTTTTTCTTCTGAGTCTCAAAGTCGTCCTGAATTCTGAGTTTCATGTGTACATGTAGCTTAGATTAATGATGCTGGATGTGAATTAAAGGTATCAATTTTTTCCCCTTCTCTGTCTTGCCTGTATACTAAAAAACACAATTTCATTTTTTTTACAGCATATGTTTAATTTTACTCATATTATTAGCAAAAATAAATCTAATGAAATTTAGTGTCATAAGAAGGCATTGAATAAGCAAAATAAAGATCTAGGCAACACAATTGCATTCTTATAGATTTCCTGGAAAAGAATAATCATCAATCAGCTCTATTAATCATTAAATTCTAATTTATATCATTAGTTGTTTTAAACTGATTGTTTAAAGTAAAAAACAAAGCTGTATATATATATGTATATGTATATAAAATAATACTTTTAAGTATTAGGCAGTAGGTAATGAAAAATCTTTCACTTCAGGAAAACCATTTAAAGAATAGTCAAGATCACTTGACTATGATAAGGCTAAAGCAACCATTTATTTGACCTGAAGTTGAGGGATACTAGTAAGTTTCAAAACAAATAGATATAAATGGTGTCAGATTTTGTACAGAAGAGAAAAAAAAAAAAAGTACTCGCAGAATTAGCACATGAAGGAAAAGTGAGAAGTTTGCCTGATATCTCTTGATAATATGGAAAGCTCTGAGTGACAGTTAAGAAAGCTTGAATCTAAGAGAAAAGAGCTTTTCCTGCTATTTGACCTTTGTCTTGCTCATTGAGACAGAAATTTGATGAACTGGTTTCCCCCTGTACTCAGCACTGGTGAGGCCGCACCTCGAGTACTGTGTTCAGTTTTGGGCCCCTCACTACAAGAAAGACATTGAGGCCCTGGAGCGTGTCCAGAGAAGGGCAACGAAACTGGTGAGGGGTCTGGAGCACAAGTCTTATGAGGAGAGGCTGAAGGAGCTGGGATTGTTCAGTCTGGAGAAGAGGAGGCTCAGGGGAGACCTCATTGCACTCTACAACTTCCTGAAGGGAGGTTGTAGTGCAAAAGGGTCTGGCCTCTTCTCCCAGGCAAATAGTAGGACCCGAGGAAATGGCAAGAAGTTATACCAGAAGAGGTTTAGGTTGGATATTAGGAGAAACTTTTTCTCTCAGAGGGTGGTCAGGCACTGGAATGGCCTGCCCAGGGAGGTGGTGGAGTCACCGTCCCTGGCTGTGTTTAATAGGTGCCTGGATGAGGAGCTACGAGAGATGGTTTAGTAGCTTGTGGCACTGATAGGAATGGGAGGGTGGTTGGACTAAATGATCTTGCAGGTGTTTTCCAACCTTGTGATTCTGTGATTCATTATGTAATTTTCCTCAAAAGCATATCAGTTCCTAATTTTCCTCACTCAATTAGGATAAAAAGGACTAAATTTTCTCTGAAAACAGAGCCTGTTCAGATTATTATGTAATACCACATTCAATCAATTCTGATCTAATAAAGCCAAACTTTTGGATTCTCAAATCCAGTCATATATACAGAAAACAATTATGTATTTAGGATAAAAAAGTTAAATTCTTTAGTTCACACTACTTTAAGAAAAGCGAATAAGTTTTGCCTCTTCATGATGATAACAATGACCTTTGTTTTCTGTAACATCCGAGGGATTTAACATGAATTTCCAAAATTGGTTTAAGCTGTTAGCCTATGCTACTACCAAGAAAAAAGTGTGTAACAGGGAAGCTCTGCTATTTTTTCTGCATTGTCCATTATATGCTTTTTTTTTTCTTTTTTTTTTTTTCCATTTATTACCTGTAGCTATGCATTATCTGAGTCATTTCAGCTCAATTCCTAGAATACATACAAGGACGATAAGGAATGTACATGAAAGTGGCAGGGGTGAAGGAAGACCGGTAAACATTTTTTTAATCAATGCCCTGCAGTTGGGAAGGTGTAAACTGTCTTGCAAATAGAGCTAAAAGAACTAAAAGAGCTTTGAGGCAGACTTTTATGGGTAGGAATACTTTCAGACCTCTCTATCTAAATATCTACTTCTGTATCTAGATATCTAAAGGGGAACGATTCTTTTCAAAAACATAACAGAAAGGTTATTCACTCTAATCAACCCCTATGGGAGGATTTTGAAAATTAAACATATCACTTACTCAACTGTAAAGACAAAGGTCTAAATTTAATATCACTTCTTTCATTTTTCCTTAGTTTGGGGCAATATGGCTTATACCAGACATTCTAACAGAATGGTGCATAGTTGGTTGAGAGCTGACTCAAAGGGAAGCTTTATTCCATAGGTTGATCAACACTGATTCCTACAGCAGACTTTGTTTTTCTCTTGGAAGACTACCATACAGATACTGACCAGCTTTCATGCTCTCAAGCTGACAAGATCACAGCACAACATTACGTGGCTGCACATCATATAAACCCTGCAGACTTTAGGTGATGTTACAGAAAACCAACAATCCATTCTAACAGAAGGCCATAATGATCTTTACACCTTTGAAAAGCAGCATACTGTTTGAAATACAATTATGAAATTCTGTGAGGAAGGATAATACGTTATATTTGGGTGAACAACTACATTTTGCATGTTTAGGACATAGCACTCAGTATACATGTATACAGGGGCTGATGAGAAATTATCATTTGTAGTGACTAAAATCAGCTGGTATATTAAAATACATTTACAGTGATACATGGAGGTATACCCATGTACGAAAAGTATCAACTTTTCAGTGCCCAATTACAGTAATTAAATACATTGTATACAATTTTTAAGAATAATTATGTGCTGACAAAAAGCATGCTGAAAAACTGATAGATGGAGTAGTATTATTTTTGGGTAAAAGTGATATTGGAGAGAAAGTATCTACATAGTATCTACATACATAGTATCTAGATACAGATACTACAGATGAAATGTTGCCTTCTCCAGAATTTAAGCAATTGAAAGTAGGATTCATTTTCCTCATTTTTCTTATGAGAATTAAGAGGTATTTTATTTTTTTTTTAAAGCAAGTAAGATAAGCTTTTGCTTTTTATCCAGTAATCCTTTGATATTTTTTTCCCTCTAGACTATGAGAAACCTGGATTAGTCTCCTTTTCTGCTTGAATAGATTTACAGATTTTCACCGCTTGTGAACATGCCTTTCTCTGCAGAATATTCTCTACTCTATGAAAAGGAGGCACAAAGAATTTATTTTAGTTAACCTAAAATATTTTTGTATCTATTCAAATAAATGTGAAGAATTGAATAGGATATTTACAAGGAGATTAAAAATATTAAAAAATGATGTATTCAAACATAGGCATTATCTACTGAACAGATTCTAACATTGCATCCATTCTTTATCTCAATGACTATATTTATACAAAATTATGAACATGCCAAAGGGTTGAGACATATAGCATACAATGAACAGCTTAGAATCAGCGGCTTATGCCCATGGAGATAACTTTAATGTCAAAATACTTACGAATAATCTCAATGAAATTTTCACTTTAGTTCCTGAAATTTTTATGTGTATCTGCTCCAAAGTGAGTTGAAGAACTATCAGGAAGATCTTTACTGTTAAACAGGCATAGGAAAGAAACGGATTTTCAGTGACTGATTGCTATTAAAAGTAAGGAGGCCTATATTTTAGAATTATTGGATTTCCAAGCAGGAACAACACATAAGGGAACAAGATTTTGAGTTTATTTTAAAAATAACCATTTTGACAAATAAGTAACTATTTTTCATGAAACAAGTAATATTTAGTATAGCAATAGGATAAGTGCTGAAGTACAAAATAGTAAAAAATAATCCAGGAGACAGTGCAGAAGAATGCTGTGTATATTTTATATAAAGTAATATTTCAAACTCTACCTTACACCTGAGCAGCAACTTTCAGCATCAGAAATTTTGTATCAGAAACACATACCCAGTTCACAGTTTCTCATCAGCTGTGTCCATGAAGTGCTCCACTCAGTACTACAGCTTATATAAAATAAACATGCTTCATTTTAATGACACTTGTGCTTGCTTTTTGATGAATATTAAGAAAAAAAGAAAAAGTTATCTAAAGACTTGAATTTTACCTCTTTTTGTTAAACCAACATTGCAGCCATGTGCTGCTTTTCCACAAAAGATGATTGATTTAGTTATGACAGCCAATGCTATCTAAACTATATTTTCCAAAGTTTTTCTAAAGGTTTTGTTGCTGGGGAAAGAGCTTTAGACAATCTGTTTCTAAGACTACATCTGTATGCACAACCCAAAGCTTTGTTGGAATTGCTGTCATGAGCTATGTACAATCAAATTTGAGACACGGAGAAGCAGTATAACTGTGGAGATGATGCTATCCTGAAACTCAAAACCTGCAGTTCAGCACAAGTAATAAGGCTGCATGGAACTTTGCACCAATGTGATCACAGTACTCCTAGTAAGAAGTTCTCTCAAAACCTGTATGAATAATTTCACCGTACTGCATTTCTGCTCCCTGACTCTCAGTTAACAAGTTTTGATAAAAAAGATCTGTCCTTTTTTCCCCTTCTTTCTTACTTGAAATATCATCTGAAAGCACTTGTAGAACTCCTTATCTGACTGACTGTATTATTTGTATTTTAGAGTCCTTCTTTACTATGATTTAATGAAGAAGTCTCTAGGAGGTAGACCAGAACAATTCCACACATTTACTGTGTAACTGAGACAGATATGTCAAGTGGCTTGCCTGAAATCTATGGCAAAGGATGAAATACCACAATTCCTATTTTAGTTCCTTAATAAGAAAAAAAATGGTAAAGCTATTCTCTGTTCCTAGACAGATCTTGATTTTCCTCTTTTGTGGGCATATTTTATCCATAAATAAAAAATGAATGATCTCACGTCAAAACATTTTTCTCTGTGCGGTATCACAAGTTAGGGAACTATGCAAATGGAAATGCTGAGAGTTATGTGTGTGTACCATGACAGGAAGTTCCTAGTTCTGAAGTTTATTTTCTGTGATCACGAGTCACTTTTCCTTTTATTTGAATAAGACTTTGATAATTCTTTTTGCCATTTGTATAAACTTCAAGAATGAAATTCAAAAAGATTCAGATATGAATTATGCTGCTTTTGCTGCTACTGATTTCAACAGCTGGAAGGGAACAGAGCACTGCAATAAGTCTGTGAGCTTATTTACTCCATAGAAAAACAGGTGTTCCACTAGAAAAGTAAGTGAAGTAAATTTTTTTTTGCCTATAACTAACTGAACTGGTTTCTTTGTGTTGTGGTTTAACCCGGCAGGTGTTTCCCCCATTTCCTGTGGGACGGGGGAGAGAATTAAAAAAAAACAAACACCACAAAATAGAACTCATGGGTAGACATAAAACTATTTACTAGCATAAAGAAAATGACTATGACTATATATATATGTAAAGTAATAGAATAGCACAGATTGGAGAAGACCTTAAAGATCATCAAGTCCAACTGCAAACTAACCATGCTACCCTGACAATTCTCTGCTAAATTATGTTCCTGAGCACCACATCCAGATGGTTTTTAAACACATTGAGGGATGGTGACTCAACCACCTCCCTAGAGAGTCTATTCCAGTGCTTAACAACCCTTTTTGTAAAGTTTTTCCTGATACCCAACTTAAACTTACCTGGTTCAAATTGAGGCCATTTCCCCTCATCCTGTCACCAGTGAGAAGAGACCAACCGCACTCTTGCTGTAAGCACCTTTCAAGTATTGGAAGAGAGCAATAATGTTTATAAAAAGTGAATAGGTGAAACATAAGAAAGCTGAATACAATGATGACTGCTGAATGTAAACTAGGGTCTCAATATATGACATGGCAAGAAACAAAGAAATCTGAAAAAGGAAATGGCGATAAATTGATGTTCAATTTTGATTTTACAGTATAAGAAAAATAATTTCCTCAGTGGAATTGTGTGATCTTTATGCTGCTTTGATTATATATCTTAAGTATTTGTACAACTAATGAATGTACAGATGTTATGGTATAGCAGAGAGCTTGGCTACATAGTTGTTACACCAAAGCAGAAATGATAGGCACACACCCACATCCTGGACTTGCACAGAAAACTCCAGTAAAGTGGATCTCCAGACGAGATCCTTCCCCCCTGGTAGTCAGCTCTTAAATGGGTCTAGAAGAGGTGGAGCCAGGCTCCACCCCCTTCCAGCAGCACAGGTGAATTGCCTTCACCCGTGCTCCTGTGGCTGACTCATTGCTCGCCTCAGGTGATCAATCAGAGGTTCAGGCTGTGATTCAGCAGTTCCCATACAGTATTGTAATGTTTAAGGAATTTGATCACCAAAGACTTAACTGCTGAAAGCTACCCTCAGCTAATGTCAAGGGATCTTAAGAACATAATCCAAACAATAATATAAATCTATTCATATAGGTTTTAAAGTGTTCACTATGCTTGAAGGAGAATTATAATTACACCTAGGGTTGTAAGTCGAAGAACTTGAAAACAGAACAGATGCTATTGTATGAAATTAAACAAACATTACAAAAGTTTCAGAGAGACAAGTCAAAAGTTAAAAAAAAAAAAAAAGAAAATTCACCTTTATAATTTCTGCTTTCAGGTGGGAATGGAATGTCTAGATGCTTCTGACAGTTACTTGCTTAAAATCATAGAATCATAGAATGGTTTGTGTTGGAAGGGACCTTTAAGATTCTAACCCTCCTGCTATAGGCAGGGACACCACCTTCTACACCAAGTTGCTGAAAGCCCCATCCAGTCTGACCTTGAATGTTTCCAGAGGGGGGCACTCACAACCTCACTGGGCAACCTATTCCTGTGCCTCATCAGTATCACAGTATCACAATAAAGAATTACATCCTAATACTTAGTCTAAACTACTCTCTTAAAACCTTAGGCTTAAAACCATTTCCCCTTGTCCTGTTGCTACCTCTCCTCATAAAAAGTCTCTCCCCAGCTTTCCTGTAGGCCCCCTTCAAGTATTGGAAAGCTGCTCTAAGTTCCCACTGGAGTCTTCTTTTCTCCAGTAGTCTGAAGTGTCCCAGTTCTCTCAGCCTGTCTCCACAGGGGAGCTGCTCCAGCCTTCTCATAATTTTTGTGGCCTTCCTCTGGACCCACTCCAACAGCTTGATGTCCTTACGTTAGGGGCCTCCAAAACTGGACATGGTACTCCAGACAGGGTCTCATGAGAGTGTAGAAAAGAGGGGCAGAATCACCTCCCTCAACTTGCTGGTCAGGCTTCTTTGGATGCAACACAGGATGCGGTTGGCCTTCTGGACTGCAATTGCACACTACTGGCTCATGCTAAGTTTTTCATCAACTGACACCATATTCCTGTGTTTGTGAAATGTAGCACAATGAGCACTTCACAAGAACTGTATTTGTCTGGAGTAAAAGTAGGTTTTGCCAGTGATTTTGTGAATAATTTACATAATTTATGTTTATTTGATCTTTCTACTAAAATGGCATATTAAAATATTAAATACACATGTGACAAAAAACCTGTTTTTCTCTTATTTCTTTTCCATTTTAATAAGGGACTTGTTTCACCACATTGAAAAGAAATAATAATAATAATAATAATAATTATTATTTTTCTTTCTTTTCCCTTTGTTTCTTGTTTAGGCATAGCTGAGGACTGATAGATTCTGAAATTGCATGTTTAACAAACCTACAATGTATAATTAAATGATTTTTAGGTGAAAATAGTAAGTTCCTTATTAACGGGGAAATGAATTTATAGGTGAAGTTTATCACTAAATTCTTTTTCACTGAAAGATTCCCCACTCTCACAAGATTTCTTTGCAAAATACTGTTCTACTGTTGCAGTTGAAAACAGCCTAAGAAAGTGTTGTGGGCCATAGGAAGAGAGGTCACAGTGGGCTTTGAATTGTTCTCTACTGCTAGTTAAGAGCAAGTAGTGGGTTTGTCATGACCTTATAAGCTAATAGAATTCCGGTGTTTATTTGCAAGTAATTGGAGTGTAAATCTTCTGTCTACATCTGTGTCCACAATTATAGACCACAACAATTTCTTAAGAAGGTAATGAGTAGATACTTTGTGTTTATTTTTATTACAATTATTGGTGCAACTCCTCACGGCACTACAGAAACCAAAAAAGCCCACAAGATTATAAAGCAACTTACTAGTGTCCTCACCAGTAGGTTTTATTATAGAGAAGGTAATCTATATCAAACACTGTTACTTTTTGCAGCAGTATTTAAGTGATTATCCAGTTGATCTGATGGAGTTACGACAAAGCTGCAGTATGTATTTGAAAATATGTAGGAAATGGAATTTCTTTTTCACCTCTTGATGTCCCACGAACTTTCAGTATGTTACACGTGACTAATAATGTGAAGATCTTAGGATACTTTTGATACAGTAAAAAACAGCAGCCCATACCCATCAATATGTAATTTAAATGACATAATCCATTGCATGCAAAATATCAAATACAATAGAATACTACACAGAAATATAACTGTGCTTATCACAGACAAATGTAGCCATCTACTGTATATTGTGTACAGTTGTATTTCCTTAATTATTACCACACATATGTCTATTGATTCAACATTTTGGCAGAAAGCTTGTTATTTCTTGTTTCACTAGTATCACATATTGGAGAGGGAAGACCAGGTACAATATCATACTAAAGAATGACTCCACCTTTTAAAATAAAAGTCAATTTAATGGCCATTTGTGGAGTCTTTCATCATAAAAAAAATAATTGAGAAATTTCCCCAATATTTTTCAATTTTCTCAGATATATACAATATTAACAATATTAAAAATGTTAGAATTACAGGATGTCCCCTTGTTCATCAGAAGGCATAATGTAATATAAAAGAAATCCACTCTTGTACTTTTCATACAATCAGATTTTTGCACTTTTGCAGAAGTGTCTGCTGAAGATGAACTTTCCACCCAGAAAGATGTTTCAGATGCATATGGACTGGTCTTCATCTTTTAATATGATGTAAAGAGGAATTAGAATATAAGGATGATAATAACCAAAACTTGACAATCTTAAATACAAAAAAAGCTACATATTATTTTTCACTAGGATTCAAAAGATAATGTTAGTTACATTCTTTTATTAACTTTTTTTTTCTCAAGTAATAAGCTGTATTCAATAAAATTTACATATAATTTCTCATTATCTTTATTCATACCATTGTAATTAAAAACAAAAAGGAATGTATTCTAGGTCACTAGGTGTTTGTTCATTCAGCCTTTGAATGGAAGCCATTGTCTATGACATGTTGGTCCTTTGAGCATGCCAGGGCTGTTTTGCACAGCTAGAATAAGTGACCCTGACATTAACTCCACACAACTGATGTTTTGCATGGGACTGTAGGCTTTGTGAGAAAACAAAGGAGTGTATAAATGTGCACAGAATTTTATTACAGAACAGCTTTAAGTTAAAAAAATATTCTTCGTAAGTGATTTGAAAACAGTGTTTCCTGTAGTTTAATTATTGCATCAGGTGTCTTGCACTCCTATTTTGCCAAGATTCACAGTCATCATAAGTTGCTCTTGAAAGCCTTGTGTTATGTTTTTTTTTTCCTAATATTTATTTTGTTTTGTCACTGAAGCCTGGCTGTTGGATTGGCTTTAGTCCGTGAGCCCTTACCTGCCTCTGTCATTTGTACTTGAAGACTGAATGAGTAATAAAAAGTAAGAGCTCTGAACAACTACAGATATTCCCAGTCCCTTGTTAATGGAATATGCAACGACTGAATTTCATGCACTGAAAACATATTTCTTTAACATGCCAAATCAAAAATCTTTTAAAATGTAAAACAAAAATACTTATGCTGTTGTTTAAAAGAACAAAAACAAAAACAAAACAAAAAAACCCACAACATAAAGTCTTCAAAATCTCAATACTTTTTGATTATTGCCTTGAATTTATGGTATTCAATAATCTATCCTACACATAAATTTTAATGTTCATGCAAACATAACATTGATCCACATTACCTACCCAATGTGTAGAAAGTTCATCTGGGGAGGAGAAAGAGGAAAATGGAAGTCAATATTCGTCTCTACTGATAGATTCAGCCAGCTGTGCCATTTGAATTGTATTTTGGATCTAAGTGGGCCATTCCATGGTACTCATGAAACTTCTATGGCTCAGATCTTTCAGAAGTCTCTTTAAAGCTGAAAGGAGTCCTTAAGCTTTACAATCCTGTTAAAGCCTTCATTTTCCACTCAGATTAACCTTTATACTTTGAATCATTGGGGTATTCATCTGCACTTGAAAGCCGAGTGTGAAAGCTATGGAAAGTTAGACAGGAGTCCATCTTTTTGAGGCTTGGTTATTTTTTTAATGTGGGGGAGAAATAAACCTCTCTCTTTGAGCCCTACAAATAAAAATTCCTCCTTCCAAGGAAGCAACATAAACTATCAAATGCAATGAAATGTTTTTGTTAAATAATAAGCAACAGAAGCATAAAGAAATAAATATTTTTCATAGAGGTAAAATATATACAACTATAAAATCATAAATATACTGGAGAATTATAACATGAATTTGTAAATTGTATGCAAATGGCTTGAAAACAGATCTACAAAGACATAAATAAAGCAACAAGACTGAAAGGTTTATATGTTGGCTTGTTTATAGAGTAGCACAAACATTTTTCTTTTTTAATTGGCAATTAATTTTCAGCAGCCATCTAGGTACTTTCATGTCAAATTACTTTCTCTATACTAAACAAGATTAGGCATCCAAGCAGCAAAGCACTTATGTGAAAAGTGAGAAACTGACTGTCAAGTAGATATTTTCCACATATAGCCAATTAAAATGTTTCTTTTGTGATGAATGGATGCTGTAATTCTACATCTCGTATTTCCACTTCTGTCTGCACACCTGCAAAACTTCCTCATCCTTAATTCTGAGGATAGATAAAGGCAATACTCAGTTCTCTTGCTGCTCCTCTTGCTCTTTAAATCCAGGACAAATGTACTGTACAAGCAACTGCTACTGAGGTCTGAGTTATAAATAATATATCCAACATGTAATGCTGCCCATACATATTTTAGTTCAGATGAATATCCACAGTACAATGGATGAATGCAAGCTTTTTAGCAGGTCATTGCTTTGATCACTTTTTTCTTTTGCATCACTTCAATGTTTTTTTCAAGATGTCTCTACATTTACAAGTAGGGCCACTGACACATAAGGTATAAAGTAATGTATTATTGATACTCTTCAAATGGATGACACAAAGAGGAAAATATTGATTTTTAAGAAGATGCCTCATTTTTCTGATTTCACAGAAGACTGATGCAGGTTCATGTAGCTATCAATATTATTTGAATTAATGCATATTCCTTACTATTGATTGTTTTAACAATGATTGTCATAACTGATTTATGGGCACTTATGCATGTTAAATTTTTAAAAAGGCAAATATCAGATTTGTATATATAGATGGATTGACTTGAACAAACAAGATTGCTAAATGTTAACGACACAGTGTTTGATAGAATTTACATTATAATACATTATGTTCAATACTTAGTTTTTAAAGTGCTGGTGAATACCTGAAAGATTTCTTGGAGAAATTTTACAGAAGGACAGAATCTGCCACTCTTACTCATGGTATCTTATTCAGCAGTTCATAATTATAAAAACTAACTATAAAAACTATAAAATGAAGTGCAAAAGTCAAACTGTAAAAGCCAAAGCTTCAGTGGGCTTTAGGTCAGGCCCAAGGATCATAGAATCATAGAATAAAGAGAGAGAATAAAGAAAAGATAATCTAGTCCAAACATCAGCCTGACCTACAGAGTTCCACAACTGAACTCTTAGTGCAACATTGCACATCTCTTAAATACTTCCATGGATGAGAACTAAACTAATGCCTTAGGCAGCCTGTTCCAATGCTTGACCACCATCTCTTTATAAGAAATTCTTCTTAATGTCTGATCTAAACTTCCCCTGGTGGAACTTGGGATAATTTCCTCACATGCTATCATTTGTCACCTGCAAAAAGAGAACGACATCTATCTCAATAAAACCTCATTTCAGGTAGAGAGCAATTAGATCCCTCCTCAACTTTCATTTCTCAAGACCAAACAATCTCAGTTCCCTAAGCTACTCCTCATACCTCTAGCTTCTGTTCTCTTCAGTAACTCCATTGTTCTTCTCTGTAAAATCTTAAGTAACTCAATATTCTCCTTCTAGTAAAGGACCCAAAACTGAACACAGTATTCAGTGTGCAATCTCTGCAGTGCTGAGTGTAGAGGGAAATAACTTTTCTAGTCCTGCTGGCCATGCTATTTCTGATGTGGGCCCAGAAGCAACTGTTTTGGTTTTGGCTGGGACAGTGCTGAGTTTTTTCTTCATGGTACCTGGTATGATACTATGTTTTGTCTATGGGGAAAATAAACAACAAGCAATGTTGATAACACTCTAATGTTTTAGTTGTTGCTAAGCAGTGGCTGCATAGAGCCAAGGATATTTGAAGTTCTTGTGCTGTCCTGCCACTGAAGGGGGCTGAGGGGACATAAGGAGCTGAAAGGGGACAGAGCCAGGACAGCTGACCTAAACCTGGCCAAAAGAATATTCCAGACAATATGATGTCATGGAGAAAGACTTTAAAAACTGTGGGGAGTTGACCAGGGGGCAGCCACTATTCAGTGACTGGCTGAGCATAGATTGGTGAATGTTGAGCAAAACTGCATTCTGTATCACTTGATTTGAAAAAAAAATACTATATTTTTATATTTACTATTATTATCTTCCTTTTCTTTCTAGCAATCATTTATTATTTCAATGCATGAATTCTGCTTAGTTTTTTCTTTTTTCCCAAATTCTCTTCCATCCCACTGGGAGAGAGGAGTGAACAAAAACTGTGTGGTACTTAGCCGCCTGCCAGGTTAAACTACAATATCTTCTTGACCATCTTGTCATATTGCTGGCTCATGATCAGCCAGATGGTGACAGGCACCCTAGTTTCTTTTCAATGTATTCCTCTCACATTCAGTAAAGGATGTGGATTCTACATAATCCTCCTTTCACTTCAGATGTATTTATGAAGTAATTCTTTAATTGCCTTTCATATAACTGTCACTATCCAAATTTAGTTCAAGTTGGTCTTTGGCCCTTCTAATTTTCTCCTTTCACAGGCTGAGAAGAGTCTTCCTGAGCTGCCTATCCCTTCCTCCAGATAAGTTCTCTTCTTCCCGAGTTTCAGAAGAAGCTCTCTGCTCAGCCAGGTTGTTCTCTTCTGCTGGTTCAACTTCACGTGTGACAGCCTACTCCTGTGCCTTTACTATTTCATACTTCATGAAGGTCCAGCCCTCCTGGACTTAAATAAAACTTCCAGTTCTCCTTACTTCATATGCAGCATGAATTTCAATAGAGTCACAGAAGCTGGGATTCTTAATAAAAATATTTAAGTAGATTAAATGGGTGGAATTCTTCTGTGTTGTTCTGTTCCTCTGATCCAAGTAAACAATGTTTCTCAAAGATAGTCCCATAGTATAGAAAGCAAAATCTCTGGCTGTAACAGCTGTCAAACATCCTTCCATTGCACTTATGTTCCAAAGCCTATTCCAAGAGCTTTGTAGTTCTTCATAATATGCCTTGGACTGCTCTTGACAGTGCCACCAATGCCACATGAAATAACAGCAGTTTACAGTAACATGGGGGTTGCACGAGGCTCAGTAGTCTCTTGGCAATGTCCATAATATGATCCTCTGATAGGCAGCATACTCTTGATACTCTTGAGAGTAGCTCAGACAAGTAAATAGGTGCTTTGATTTCCCAGAGAAGTGTCTCCTACTACTATCACTCATTGCTTTTTCTTGGCTTGACTGATTGTTAGACAAGGAATAGGATGAGGTGGCTTAGTTGACATCTATGTCTTCCCTGGTGTGACAGGTCCTTCTCCGTGGAATCAAGAGCATAGGAGCAGTTCTGCAAGGATACTTCAGGCACATTATGTGCCTTATGGCACCACATTGCCATAAGATATGTCCAATCTTCTATGTTTTCACTATCATTCCCTTATGCATGGTCTTGGGTTTCTGGCTGTTGGTCCACTGAAGACTGCTCATGAAACCCCCTGCTTTACACCTCCTGAGCTTTCCTGATCCTGAGCAGCCTTCTAACTGCCTCCTTTAGATCAGCCACTTGCTGTGTGGAAGTCCTCCTCTTGGATCTACCTTGTGCAGGCAGGTTTCCTGGCTGTCTCTGCTACATGACAAAGGCACAGGCACTTACTGCAGCCTTAGGCGTGTCCTGCAGCCACTCCTTTCAGCAGCTCTGAATGGAAGTGCCAGACAGCTCTGGGATTGATAGAGGAGACTCCCTCTCTGGAGCTGCAGCCTTTAAAACGAGTGTCATCATGCTCTCTAGGCAACTATTACTGAATCTTGCTGGGCCAACATATCCTCATGGCAGCTACCAGCTCCTGAAAGGCCTCTCCACTACTCTACATTTTGCCTGGCTCAGAAAAAGCACCCTGTAGGTTGTGATCCACTGTTTAGCTGCCAGACTGACTGGCTTCAGAGCAGAGTGTCTTGCCATGGGACGATTACTTACAGTTTCACTGTGTTTAACTACTGTGTGACTAGTCCTATGACCTTGCTGAGTCATGGTCCATATTCTGTCTGAAAACAAACAGGAAAAATGGAAGGGAGGAAAGGAAATCAAAACTTTCTAGAGAGGGTGAATATCTTTAATACAGAAACAAAAACAAATCAAAAGAAATGACTGGAGTAAAGTAGAAGTAGTTGAGATGTGTGTAAGGAATTTAAGACACAGAAGAGGAATTCCGTATTTGAGAAGAAATGCTTTATATTTCTAAGAATCCTAGACAGCACACTAGAGAGATTTGAAAGAAATCACAGAATCACAGAATCATAGGAGTTGGAAGGGACTTCCAGTGATCATCGAGTCCAACCCCCCTGCCAAAGCAGGTTCCCTACAGCAGGTCGCACAAGTAGGTGTCTAGGCGGGTCTTGAACATCTCCAGAGAAGGAGACTCCACCACCTCCCTGGGCAGCCTGTTCCAGTGCTCCGTCACCCTCCCCGTAAAGAAGTTCTTACGCACACTTGTGCGGACCTTGCTATGCTGCAGCTTATGTCTGTTTCCCCTTGTCCTGTCTCCACGTACCACTGAAAAGAGTCTGGCCTCGCCACTCTGCCCCCCACACCTTAGATATTTACAGACCTGGATCAGGTCCCCTCTCAATTTTCTTTTCTCAAGGATAAACAGACCCAGTTCACTCAGCCTTTCTTCATAGGGGAGATGCTCCAGGCCCTTCACCATTTTTGTGGCCCTCTGCTGGACTCTTTCCAAGAGATCCCTGTCTTTTTTGTACTGGGGAGCCCAGAACTGGACGCAGTACTCCAGATGAGGCCTTACCTGGGCAGAGTAGAGGGGGACAATCACCTCCTTTGACCTGCTGGCCACGCTCTTTTTAATGTACCCCAGAATGCCATTGGCCTTTTTGGCCACGAGGGCACACTGCTGGCTCATGGCCAACCTGTCATCCACCAGGACACCCAGGTCCCTCTCCGCAGAGCTCCTCTCCAGCAGCTCATCCCCCAGCCTGTACTGATGCATGCAATTATTCATAGGTGTAAGACTCTACACTTGCTTTTGTTGAACCTCATTCGGTTTCTTACTGCCCAGCTCTCCAGCCTGTCCAGGTCTTGCTGAATGGCAGCCCAGCCTTCAGGCGTGTCAGCCAATCCTCCCAACTTCGTATCATCAGCAAACTTGCTGAGGTGGGATGCTCTGCCATAGTGAAGAAATCAGCTTGGAAAGTATTTACGAGGCTTATGAATCAGTCTTACTGTGTGTGCATCTGGAAAACCAGTATTGGCTGGACAAATTAGTCTGCAACACCTCAGCTGTAGGACAAATGTGCTGGAGAGAAAAGTAGGTATTCATTTCACATTAAGTTCACTACTTGTAATGTAGCTGCTTGTTTTCTGAGTTTAATCTATTCATCCACATATAATAAATGGGAAAAAAGCATCCAAAAGACAGTTCATCTAATTTTTAAATGGGTTTGCAAAATAGGTGAAGTGAAACATACTGTTGAACTGCCTATTTCTTTCCACTGGATGGAAGAGGAAACCAAAATGATTGCTATAGCCTTTTGCATTAAATATTTGGCATTAGGTGAAATGAATCTCAGGTATTCTGAAAGTATAAACACCCAAGTATGTGAAACTGTCTGGTTTCTGTTAGGACTCAAGGAAATTAAGGTTGACCAGGATCGAAGTTGGAAGTTATCACTGGAGCCTGCTGTATATCCACCCAGGCAGTTTCACCATGATGATTACCACATTTGTTTGACACAAGTCAACAAAACTCTCTTTCAGAAGAAATCTTGAGTTAAGCAAAATAAGATTTGAAGAATGTTATGTTCCACTCAAACTGTAAGAAAAATTCTTCTGAGCTTATCTTTGAATGCTTTCCTTCAACTTTATTGTATCACTTCTTGGTTAAAGATAAGTAGTATGCATTTAGATTTCTGCATTTTGTCTGTTTTCGGTCTTTTAAAAAGATATGCAGAACAGTTTGATCATGAAATAGAAGCATGTAACTTTTCTAACTTGTGTTATTAAAACAAGAATCCTTTACCTCTTACAACTTGAGGGGCAATTATCCTCAATTGACATGTGATTTGATTGTAAAAAATTAATAATATACTATCACATAAAATGTCAATACCAGTATTTCAGAAATATTTGGTCTTCTTTGTTTACCATTTCTGTTAAGTACTGTTACAATAATTTTAATATGTAACAACTTTATATTGAGAACTCAATTATTTCCTGCTCTTACTAAAATTCAGAAAAGCAGCTGACATATGATAGCCCTTGAGGTGCTTTGAGCTCTGCTGTTCTTTTAAGCCTTAGATTTGGACTGTGTAGACTGCAAAGAGCTATATAATTATTTTTGGTTCACACCTTATTTCTTATGTAATTGCATAGTATCAACAGCATAATTACAAGAAAATCACGTTTCTTTATCTTAGTTCAAAAAAAAACAAGACATTTTGCAGCCATTACTGTTAGAATCATATGACAGTTACACTATAAATGCTAAAATATTTCTCACATAATTAATAGTAAACTAAGTAATACAGGTTTTGTTTAGTAGAAAAACAGACTCCCAAAGACTGTCACTTTAGCTTTGGAACTTTCACAGAACTTTATGCTGTGATTAAGCAAATTCTATCTTCCTGTATATACACATACATGCACTTCTCCCATACAATGAGTAAATTACTCTGTGCAACTTATTCTAAGTTTACATCAGTAAGAACATTATAACCATTTGTAAATATTGTGTTTAGAAGACAGACTTGAAAGATGTGATGTAATTCAGACAAGCAGCTCTTTTCTCTAGGCAACACAGTTTTATCCCTGTCTCATTTTTTATAGCTATGTCTAGGTAAAGGAACTTGAATGTATTTCTTCCATTCCATGACCATATATTGGCTGCATCCTAAATGTATGTTAGGTGACATCGAAGTGTGTTGCACTGCTTGCTTTGTTGTACCTGTTAGTCTGTTTAGTGTTTGAAGTTCCACAAGGAATAAACGCTGAGGCAGTAAAAGGAATATATTCATATCCTAATCCAAAACATACCTGAATAATTAACAATATGGGAAACCAGGTGTAAGAATGAGTCTAGATGTAATCTCTGTGACCTTGGTAACATTGTGGATTAACTTTCTTTTTGTGAAATACTGACTTTTTTGCCCTTTTCACAACATAAAGACTAGTCACAAGAAGACTTCTGTATTCATACTAGTTGAATTTATTCACAGATTAGAATTATAGAGATCATATGCTATTGATCTAGTAGGGTCCCTAGCCATAGAGAAGCCTTCAGCTAAAACAATCAAATTCTTAAGACATTAAATTCTCTTCTTTCTGTCATGTAAAATATTATACAGAACTTACAAATCCATTACTGCTAGCGTTTCTGTCATGGTACAGAATGAAGCAGGTTTATATCTCTTCTCTAGAGCACCTGTTGTCTCATCAGTAGCACAAATAGCAATTTTGAATAATTTCCATTGTAGTGGAAGATGATGAAGTCTCATGGGGAATGTAGTTTCACTCTGGATACTATTAGTCAGAAAGAGTGGATATGTTAGCTCTTAAAACACAAACATTGATCAAAAATATGTAAACAGAATTTAAGTTTGTTGTTAACTAGTGCAAATGTGATTAGGCACCTTTCTTCTTAAAACTGACTGCACCAAAATCATTTAATTTCAAGGTGTCAAAAATATTGCTTTCCTCTTCCTAATGTGACTACATCAGCAAAGCCATGGTACTTTCATGTACCAGAGTAGCTCTATGTAGAAACAAAGATATGAGATTTATTGAGCTATCATTAGTCACTGACAAAGTGATATTGCATGCTATGGTCTTAGCTTTGGTGGTGATTTAAGCTACTGTCCTTGGCTTCACCCCAAAATAGGCTAAGAAATAGGATCAGTTCTTATACTTAGATAAAAGTGTGGCAGCTAGTTTCTGAGGAGCTTAAATTTCTTAGATCACACAAGTTCATTTTAAATGGAAAATTCTCTTACTGTGCTATAAAATTCTGTTACATATGATGGAAAACTGGATAACTGCAACTTTTTTCTTACAAAGTGGAAATACATAATCAGAAAGGCACAGATGACATTCTCTGATTGCCTGATCATCAGTAGTTTTGGCTATTAATGTACATTAAGCTTGCAGTGCACATTCATTCTGATGTCATTTAAGGAAAGATGGATTAATGCACAGGAACAACTGATTTGTTTATTTATTTTTTCAGTCAGAAAAAGTAAAAGTAAATCCATACACATTTTTGTAGCATGAAGACCTCAAGAGTGTCTTTAATGATAACACTAATTTTTTTTTTTATTATTGCTGCTAGTGTTTTGCCTGGTAAACTCTAGAGTCAGTGGCATTTGCCTTTTTCCATAGCTACATTATGCTGATAGCTCATAGTTATGCTTACAATTCTGAAACCATTATACAGACAGTTTCATTGTAGAAACAAATTCTGTTTTGGGCTGGAGTCCATAATCATTTTCAAGCCTGTAGATGCATTAGAGTTTGCCAGTCCAACTGAATCTTTCCCAGTCATTCTCTACCAAATAATGCATGATCTCCTCTCTTCCCAGCATAAGGATTTAACATATGTTGTTTATTGTTGTGTGTTACCTTTGCCATTACAGCACTCAGGACAGTGAGGATTTTCCTTGTTAATGTTTCAGAAACATGGAAGCTTTCTGCAGTTTCACCTTCCATAAGTAGTCTCTGATAAATGTACTGCGAAATTAGAGAAGTAGAGGACTGGATCAAGATCTATTTTTGTGGTGTATTGCTTTCAATTGCAAAGTAACTCAAATAATAACTTCTAAATTAAAACAGCTGTAGAGATGTTAAGGAGATCTCTATGGATTCTGTGCTGTCATCTGCAAGCTGACAGTTCTGGAATTCTCAGGTATTGTCCCCATGAGATTTTTTTTTGCACTGACCTGTACATCTTTTCTGTGCATGTCTCAGTTTCTTTCCACAGTTTGTCCTTGAATCAACCATTGTTGCTGTGAGACTTTGTTTCATAATAAGAATATAGAGTATATAAGTGTTCCCTGCATTACCTTTGCTGCTCTTCTGATGTGTTTGTTGATAAACAGATGTTCTCATGCTCTTGTGACTCCTTGGCATCTTCAGTATCAATCCATATTAAAATAGTGATATCTAATGAAAATTTTGTGATGAAAGCAATCACAGTCATTAGCTAATATTTGTTGTTTTAATTTTGCTTACTATATAGCACATCTCTTTTAAATCCAGAACTGTCCTTTTACTCTTTATTGAAATCATCTGCCTACTGGCAATGCAATAACTTAATTCAGACAATTATTTGTGTTCAGATTCTTTGGTTTCAGTTTGGTTTGTTTTGGTGTTGTTTTCTTCAGCCAGTTTATAAACATTGTTTATAATCTTGAAATCTCCAATAGCTTCTAAGTAAGATAAATTTCTAGAATGTCTACATTTTCAGCATTTGCTTAATAATGTGATTTTTGCAGCAACAGAAGATACGCAGCAATTTATAGGTTTAGTTCCTACTGCACACAACAGAACTGTCACCATTTCCTCATCATTTATATTGCTAATGACAATATACACTTCCAGTCTCTCAGTATAGGCACTTCAATTGTCTACTGAGATGTTAAATGAGAATGTTTTTCTGAGGTAGAGTATTAAAATTCTTTTTCCTTCTGTATAAATGAGCACAGGACTGAAAGATGTGACTTTGGCTTTACTTTCCATGTCCCAATAATTTTTTTCTTTTGCTGTATATGTGGAGTAGAGTCTTAAGAGTGTCAATAAGTATTGAGTGTTACAGCTTGCTTGTACCACAGAATCTCAAATAATCTTATGTATTATTTGTGTACCAGTGTACAGAGGTTTGTTTCTATCTTAGGGTTGCAATTTCTACAGCAAGCTTGACAGGCAGATAATTCCATTCCTAGTGCTTTGAAAAGATGTTACGAATATGTTCATTTTACAAAACGAACTTGTATAATTGAAAGGAGAACGTCAGAGGTAAGCACCAGATGGTACTTGTTAACAAATATCTAACACTCTATTTCATCTAACTCAGAGTAAAAAGCATACACTTTATTTTGCTTTTGCTATATACAAACTAACAGATGTTTCATTTGTAACTATAAAGAATCCAGGCATTTTGAGAAAAAGTTATAAAGATGAAGCTTAACAGCAAAATAAATGCCTGCGTTCTATGTATTGTATTATACAGGAAGAAATAAGAAATTACTTGGTGATATATTCTACGTCTGTTTCTCAATACTGTAGGAACAGATATGAAGCCTCATGCTTTCTGGCTTGTTCACTTTTGTTTCTGAGGGTAAAAGGAATGTCTGTATTTAGATAACTATCTTTGCATTTTCAGCAAATCAGATTTTATGGAATTGCTCTATTACAAAGAATGAGTTAGTAGGTCAGGTTTGAGAGGGGAGCCTGAAAGTAATTCCTCACACATTTGAGCATTGAGTACCTAATAGTGAGAGGAAAATCTGTTCTCTACATCTTACAGAATCAGCTTCTTTAAGAGAACTTAGCTGGTAAACCAAGCTTAAGAGGACATTGCCACCAACTAGCAAGGCTAGTTTTCTTAGATGGTAGCATTTCTAGATGCTACCATCAAGCACATTAAGTTTCTTTGGCTCTGAACAAAGATTAAATATGAAGAGATTTTTTTTCCACAATCTCAGTAGAACAAATACGTGTCTATCTAGCACTAGATGTATGGTATTCCATAAATTTGATTCACATAAAATACAAAAAATAGAGGAAGAAATATAACTTATTTCCTCTCTTCACTCCTTGTTTTTTCTAGTTATATTTTTCCAGTGGAATAATTGAAGCTTTCATTTTATTACTTAGGCATTAATTTTAGAAATGGACACTGAGAAAATGATTAGTGACCTATTGATTTCTTTTTATATTATGAAGTATACAGCTTGTATCTTAAAGATATTTTAAAATGAGAACTTTTTCAGATTTATTCTAAGAATTAATTTCCTTCTTTACTTTCATGAGATATCAATCCATGTCTTGCTGAAGGATATTGCACTAATATTGTGCTAATTTTTGTTTCTGCTTAAGATTCACAACAATCCCAAATATCCCATTTAAAAAGACAGATACAACATTAACAGAATCAGTCTTAGTCTCTTATACTATAGGTTAAACATGATAGGAAACTTAAAATGGAGAGAAATTTTGCATAATAATTAGTTTTACTTGTAACTATTTTAGTCATCTGAGAAAACTCTTTCAATTCCACAGTGTTTTACTTTTTTAGTGTTGGTTGATATTGTAAGATTTATTTTCTTTCAAGAGGTGACTAGATACCAGGTAGTTAACAGTGAACTAGAAAGCTTATCTATGTTAATATTTTTGAGTGGATTTATTCCTCTTCTCTTGCTTTAAAATCTATACTAAGGCTATACTAATCAGAGTAGCTTTTTTTCCAATTAAAAATTCACGTGGGTCTCTCTACCTGCAGAGAATCCGTAGCATTCCAAAATATAATAGTAGCAACTAATATTAGGTAGGATGCTCTAGGGATATAGGATGTTGCCAAAAAGTATGCAACCAAGGCATACATTTTTAAATAGTAACATGACTAGATTTTTTGGGAGATCTGATGGAACTTCAAAACATTTTCTGAAGATATCAAATGAGTGTGTTTTACTTGCACAGTCTAGGCTTAATTGTTCACTCTCTTTGAATGTTCAATTTTTATTTCCCTGGCATTAGAAGTTAAACAGCAACAGTGTTTGGTTTATCGGTTTAGCAACAATGAACCTCAACAGACCAACAAGATTAGAGCACAGATTATCAAACGCAATCCAAATTTTCAGTTGCTTTATGCAAATTGTTAAGGAAAAGCTAGCAATAAAGGACACTATAAATCACTGTCTAATTTTTCTTTAGACTGAGTTTTAGTGCATTTACAAATTTACATTATAAATTACAGAGTAACATGATAGATACACATCTATAGAGCACTCATGTAGGTGTCTTTTACTCTTCCTCATCTTCCATTCAGTTGCCACAGACTCTTTTGCTCATTCCAATACCTCCTGAAACTTCCCTCGCAAAAACAGCAAGTCTCAGATTACACTTTTATCCTATTATCTCTAAAATGTAGCTGACTTCCAATTATTCCAAAATCTAATCAGGTATTCAGTCTAGCAGATATCCTCCAAAATTTAGCTGTCAGCTTCTTTGCAAACATTTCTCATCATCCATTCAAGTTTCCCTTGCAGTCTCCTCATTACTCAGCTTCTCTATGCCCTTTTCTTTGTATGAAATAAGCTTATGGAATTATTGCTTCTCTTAATGCAGAATCCCACTTTTGATGAAATAATTTTATCACCCATTTTTAACATCAGAGAAAGCAAACAATTTTTTCAAAGATAAATTTGTTCATCTGTGTAACACTAAGGTAATCATGATCATGGATACATTCATTGTGAATTCTCAGATTCAACAGAGAAATCAAATGAGAATTCTGTAAATTGCTGTAAAGACAGGGACAATGTAATAACTTATGAACTGTTAGTCTTCACTCTTGGGTTGGGGAAGAATGAAAGTGAGAAGGAAAGGTGCACAGAACTGCCAATTTTGAGAAATATAAGAGATTTTCCTTCCTCAGATCTCCTGTGAAAGAGAGTGAGGCTTACCTAAAGAGATATATGGTACTGGTTTCAGTCCTAACTACTTAGTGAACTGGTTATTGTTTTTTGCAAAATTAAGAATGGAATGCTTACTGCACATTCTCTTTTTTTTTTTCCAACATTTATAAGATTGTCCTGAAAAAATTATTTTATATATTGATATCTACAGTGAAATATGTAGCAACATACTCTAACCATTAGGCAGGAGCTACACTCAATCTTGTTATAAACTCTTATATTATATGTTGAAAAACTAGCACAGTCGACATGTTGCTTAATTGCTGTCTACGTCCTAATAACCTCAAAGAGAATAAGAGCAGCTACTGGCAATTTAACAGCACTAACATCACAAATGAATCTAGGTAATGGATATAACATGCGAGGGACCAGTGGGCTAATTTACTTAAAACAAAATGTGATTAAATGATCTGAATACAAAATACCTTCTGCAGGTCAGATACATCTATACTATGTGATGAACTGCTGGATAGATGCCCAAACCAGGTCTGGAAAGCCAGTATTTCTATAATGTCAGTTCAGAAACCAAATTTATTATACCCTGTAGCAAACTTTGTATGTTCTGAGGCTAAGGTGAACAGGGAGTACTGCATTAAAAATGCTACTATAAAGCACTGAGGAATTATAAAAAGAATTATAAAAGTTTCTTTCCACTAAGTTTTTAGAAATAAATAAGAAATACTGAAGTACAATTTGTTAGATATATTTAAATGTCTAAGTGAGACAATATATGAATTGTACCCTAGAGTGCCTATCTATTTCCTTGGATTATAGGTGAACTAATATGAAGATATATGTGGCTTGATTCACTTGCAAGCAAGAAGAATTCTAGTGCCTTTTGAGATACTCTGCAATACCTGAGATGTTAGGACAAAGTTCCCAGATATAATGCACAACCTAGAAGAAGCAGTTATATTCTAATAGGCTAGATGGAAGATATAAATTTCAAGTAGCACTTTTGGCATCTGTTGTGAAAATAAATAGAGCCCCACAGTGTAAGTGGGAAAAAATGAAAGGTCAGGATTATAGACATCCAGTAGATCTCTGAATGTGTCTGCCTGAGAACTCTTATTATAGTCTACTGATCTACAAAGATGTAATTTTTCTATCTAAGCAGAAGCACTTGGTGTAATTTTTTATCTGGAATTTCCACATTTTCATCAATATTCCATGTCATGACATCATGCAGGAAACAACTGGTACCAGGGTATAGTGCTGTTCCTGGTTCCCATATTCCAGTTACTTCTATGTGGGTTCTGGTTTTCAGGGACAACACTGGAGAAGGGGCAAACTGCAGTTACCAAAAGGCTTCAGTACTTCCTGTATGATTTCTAGTCTGGGAGGAAAATATAAAAGTGATTCTGCAACTTGAGATCTTCCTCTTCTTCTGTAGCCAGCTGAATAACATAGAACAATTCTAATACTTTTTCTTTTCCTGTTTATTTGATTTATTACTCCTAATGCCTCATATACTGTATTATCTCACATTTCTCTACAATTTTTAATAAATTAGTTCCTTCCTTATCTCAATCGAGTCACTTTCTATTTCCCTCCCTGCCCCATGAGGAGGTGGGGAGGGGGAAGGTATGGTGTGCAATTAACTTTTCAAGCCTCGACATATACTCAGTTGAGAGAGATACTTAACTAGTATGGGTCTTTGCTCTGGGCAGAGCTCTGCAGGCTCCACTGAATGCATGGACTATATCTTCTCTGACTAGGTGTCCATTGACCATAGACAGACATGCTCTACATATAGTCGCCACCACTGATGTACCAGTATGTTTTTATTTACAGTTTGGAAAGATGTTCTACTCCACAGCTTCAAGTTAGATCACGTAAGTGAAGTACATGGTGCTGACTTCCTACTGATGACTACGTCCTGCAGAAATGTAGTGCCTGGAAATTAACTTCAGTGTAGTTTGAGTTTCACACACATAGATAGCTAAGGCTTGAAACTATGTGAAAACATGTGCATGAAGAACCTGTAATATAGAGAAGTCAATGAAGAGAAAGATACCTGCTAGTTAGCTTTATTACATTCATCTTGGGACTGCTAGGTTTTATCTTGTACAGTGTTTGTCTCCACATTCTTGAGTAATTTGATGAGATAGTTTATTAGGCTGGCAGAATGCTAGGATTGAGTTCTAAGCCTTCTCAACTGAATAAAATGCTCAGAATTTAAGTGTATGGAAACAGATATGGAATAAATGGCTCAAATCAGAGCTGGTATATGCAGAAGTAATAAAAACTGTAAGATCTGTTTAGAAATTTAGATTGACTCTTCACTAACTTGACTTCTCTTGTTTCTAGAAACATGGTGCCAATGTTGGAAAGTGGAATGGAGATCAGCTACACCACAGAATTGCATATTTTATCTGTCCGACAATGCTGAAGAGCCATACTACTATTATATTTCATTATTAAGACTATACAAGTATTTCAAAGTCATAGACAAACAATGAGTCTAGAAAATGTTTATTTCTAAACCCTCATTTAATTCCATATGAAAACCGTCTCCTGAGCTTGGCATATGGAGTGACAGGGAGCTGGGGAGGTATACTGGCCCTGTGCTAGCAGTGTCACAATAGTGTAAGTTGATATTGTCTGTTTTTCTCTACAATATGAATGATAGTAATTTCTCTTCTAAAGGAAATGAAAGTGTAGAATAAATCTTTTTTTTTTTTTTACTTCGTTCAGCTAAGACAAACAAAAAATACTTCTGAATTGAAAGGATTTCCCATAGAACAAAAATACGAATGCTTTTTCAAAATATTAATAAATAATGAGGAAAACTTTTGAAAAGATGAGATACAATATCAAAAAGCACAAGACTCCATCATCAGCCTTTCCATCTAAGACTGAAGTCTAGTCCTTTTTTTAATGTCAATCCATGTTAATTGCGTATTAACAATGCAATATTTCAACTTCCTTGTATTTTATTTGTCATATGAGAATGCTACATGAGATTTTCAGAATCACAGAATCACAGAATGGCCAGGGATGGGACATCATGAATCTCCAGCCCCCTTACCGTAGGCAGGGCCACCAACCTCCTCATTTAATACTAGACCAGGCTGCCCAGGGCCCCATCCAACCTGGCCTTAAACACCTGTAGGGATGGGGCATCCACAACCTCTCTGGGCAGCCTGTTCCATCACCTCACCACTCTCTCTTTAAAGAACTTCCCCCTGACATACAGCTTAAATCTTCCCTCCCTCAATTTAAAACCATTTCCCCTTGTCCTGCTGTTATTTAGCCTTTCAAAGACTTGATTCCCTTCCTATCTGCAGCCTCCCTGTAGGTATTGAAAGGCTGCAATGAGGTCACCCCACAGCCTTCTGTTCTCCAGGCTGAACAAGCCCAGCTTCCTGCTAGCCACCCCTCTTCTGATGGAGCCCAAGATACCATTTGCTTTTCAAGGTGCAAGAGCATACTGCTGGCTCCTGTTAAGCTTTTTGTCCATCAGAACGCCCAGGTACTTTTCTGCAGGGATAGACGAGTAGAAAGTGAGGTGGGTTGAGAACTGGCTGACTGGCAGAGCGCAGAGGGTCGTTGTTGGTGGTGCAGAATCTGGCTAGAGACCTGTAACCAGTGGTGTCCCCCAGGGGTCTGTGCTGGGTCCGGTCTTGTTCAACATCTTCATCAATGACCTTGATGAGGGGACAGTGGCTACCCTCAGCAAGTTTGCTGATGATACGAAGTTGGGAGGATTGGCTGACACGCCTGAAGGCTGGGCTGCCATTCAGCAAGACCTGGACAGGCTGGAGAGCTGGGCAGTAAGAAACCGAATGAGGTTTAACAAAAGCAAGTGTAGAGTCTTGCATCTGGGGAGGAATAATGCCATGCACCAGTACAGGCTGGGGGATGAGCTGCTGGAGAGGAGCTCTGCAGAGAGGGACCTGGGCGTCCTGGTGGACGACAGGTTGGCCATGAGCCAGCAGTGTGCCCTTGTGGCCAAAAAGGCCAATGGCTTACTGGGGTGCATTAAAAAGAGCGTGGCCAGCAGGTCAAAGGAGGTGATCCTCCCCCTCTACTCTGCCCTGGTAAGACCTCATCTGGAGTACTGCGTCCAGTTCTGGGCTCCCCAGTACAAAAAAGACAGGGATCTCTTGGAGAGAGTCCAGCGGAGGGCCACGAAGATGGTGAAGGGCCTGGAGCATCTCTCCTATGAGGAAAGGCTGATCCTGGGACTTGATCCAGGTCTATAAATAACTAAGGCGTGGGGGGCAGAGTGGCGAGGTCAGACTCTTTTCAGTGGTACGTGGAGACAAGACAAGGGGAAACAGACATAAGCTGGAGCATAGGAAGTTCCGCACGAATGTGCGCAAGAACTTTACGGTGAGGTTGACGGAGCACTGGAACAGGCTGCCCAGGGAGGTGGTGGAGTCTCCTTCTCTGGAGATATTCAAGTCTCAGCTGGACGCCTACCTGTGTGACCTGCTGTAGGGAACCTGCTTTGGCAGGGGGGTTGGTCTCAATGATCTCTAGAGGTCCCTTCCAACCCCTACAATTCTGTGATTCTGTGATTCTGTGCAGGGCTGCTCTCAAGGACTGCTCCTTGCAGTCTGTCTAGATGCCTGGGATTCCTCTGGCTCAAGTGCAAAACCTTGCATTGCTGTGTTGAACCTCATTAGGTTCACCCAGAACCACCTTTCTAGCCTCTTGAGGTCCCTCTGAATGGCATCCCTTCCTTCCACCGTGTCCACCGCACCACTCAGCTTGGTGTCATCAGCAAACTTGCTGCGGATGCACTCTATTCTGTCATCACTGTCATTGATAAAGATGTTAAAGAGCACCGGTCCCAAGACAGAGCCCTGGGGGAAGCCACTCGTTACCGGCCTCTATCTGGACATAGAGACATTGATGACCACTTGCACTTTCCTGCACTTTGGCCACAAGATGAGTGGTTGGATGACTGTGAAGAGGAAAGGGACCTGGGGGTGTTGGTTGATGCTCAGCTGAACATGAGCCAACAGTGTGCCCAGGTGGCCAAGAGGGCCAATGGCATCCTGGCCTGCATTAGAAATAGTGTGGCCAGCAGGAGCAGGGAGGTGATCATCCCCCTGTACTCAGCACTGGTGAGGCCGCACCTCGAATACTGTGTTCAGTTGTGAGCCCCTCACTACAAGAAAGACATTGAGGCCCTGGAATGTGTCCAGAGAAGGGCAACGAAACTGGTGAGGGGTCTGGAGCACAAGTCTTATGAGGAGCAGCTGAGGGAGCTGGGATTCTTTAGTCTGGAGAAGAGGAGGCTCAGGGGAGACCTCATTGCACTGTACTACTTCCTGAAGGGAGGTTGTGGTGTAAAAGCGTCTGGCCTCTTCTCCCAGGCAAATAGTAGGACCTGAGGAAACGGCCAGAAGTTGTACCAGAGGAGGTTTAGGTTGGACATTAGGAGAAACTTTTTCTCTCAGAGTGTGGTCAGGCACTGGAATGGCTGCCCAGGGAGGTGGTGGAGTCGCCGTCCCTGGCTGTGTTCAAGAGGAGCCGGGATGAGGAGCTATGAGATAGGGTTTAGTAGCTTGTAGTACTAATAGGAATGGGAGGGTGGTTGGACTAGATGATCTTGCAGGTCGTTTCCAATCTTGCGATTCTGTGATTCTGTGATTCTGTGACCACCCTCTGTCTGCGGCCTTTCAACCAATTTCTTATCCATTGTCTGGTCCACCCATCAAATCCACATCCCTCCAATTTGGAATAAGGATGTGGTGGGGGACCATGTTGAAGGCGTTGCTCAAGTCCAGGTAAAATTATATCAGATGTCTCATGAAGCTGGAGATCTACTGTGTGCTGCTAGCATTTTCATAATTTACTAAGCCTTATAAAAATGAGACGTTGTTAGATAGGCATGATTTCTCCGTGACTGTTATGTTACAGAATCACAGAATCACAGAATCACCTGGGTTGGAAGGGACCTCAAGGATCATGTAGTTCCAACGCCCCTGCCTAGCAGAACCACCAAACATACACATTTAGATCAGGTTGCCCAGGACCCCGTCCAACCTGGCCTTGAACACGTCCAAGGACGGGGCATCCACAACCTCCCTGGGCAGCCCGTTCCAGGGCCTAACCACTCTCCTTGCAAAGAACTTCCCCCTAACATCCAACCTAAATCTTCCCTCCTTCAACTTGGATCCATTTCCCCTAGTCCTGCTATTGTCAGCCCTTTTGAAGAGTTTACTCCCCTCCTGGGTGTAGGTTCCCTTCAGGTATTGATAGGCTGCAATGAGGCCACCCCGCAGCCTTCTCTCCTCCAGGCTGAACAAGCCCAACTCCCTCAGCCTGTCCTCATAGGGGAGGTGCTTCAGCCCCCTGATCATCTTAGTCGCCCTCCTCTGGACCCTTTCTAAAATCTCTATGTCTTTCTTGTACTGAGGGCTCCACACCTGGACACAGTACTCCAAATGGGGCCTCACAAGAGCCGAGTAGAGAGGGACAATCACCTCCCTGTCCCTGCTGACCACCCCTCTCCTGATGGAGCCCAGGATCCCATTTGCCTTTCGAGCTGCCAGAGCGCACTGCTGGCTCATGTTCAGTCTCTCGTCCATCAGGACCCCCAGGTCCTTCTCTGCCGAGCTGCTCTCAAGGACCACTCCTCCCAGCCTGTACGGGTGCCTGGGGTTCTTCCGGCCCAAATGCAAAACCTTGCACTTTGCCGTGTTGAACCTCATTAGGTTCACCCGAGCCCAGCTTTCCAGCCTGTCGAGGTCCCTCTAAGATCCCCTTAGAGTTTAAATTTAGTCAAATTCCAGAAAAATTTGTTTAGTCTGTCTGAATTGCCTAAATGTCTAAGAAGAAGATGAAGCCTCAGGAACTCTGCATGTTAAATCCTCAGCAGTTAACTGCATGAAGTGTGATCATGAAACTTTGTCATCTGATCTTCTGTCATCTTACAAACTCAAAGGAAAGAAGAAGGCCCATGAAATGTGGAAAAAGGGTCTGACTACTTGGGAAGAATACAGGAATGTTGTCAGGGTCTGCAGGGATGCGACAAGGAAGGCTAAAGCCCGCCTGGAATTAAATCTGGCAAAGGGGATAAAGGATAATAAAAAAGGTTTTTTCAAGTACATTAACAGTAAAAGGAAGACTAGGGAGAATGTGGCTCCCCTGCTAAGTGACGGGGGTGTTCTGGTAACAGGGGATGCTGAGAAGGCAGAGATACTGAATGCCTTCTTTGCTTCTGTCTTCAGTGAAAAAGCTCCCCCTCGGGAATCTGAGACCCTGGAGGTTAGTGAGAGGATCTGGGGAATGGAAGGCCCCCCTTCTGTCAGGGAAGAGGTGGTCCGGGAGCGCCTAGGCAACATCAATGTTCAGAAATCCATGGGACCCGATGGGATTCATCCACGGGTGCTGAAGAGCTGGCAGAGGTGATTGCTGAACCGCTTTCTGTCATCTTTGAGAAGTCTTGGAAGACGGGGAAGGTGCCTGAAGACTGGAAGATAGCCAACGTCACCCCGGTCTTCAAAAAAGGCAAGAAGGAAGACCCAGGCAATTATAGGCCAGTCAGCCTCACCTCTGTCCCTGGAAAGGTGATGGAACAGCTTGTACTGGATGTCATCTCCAGACAACTGGAAGAAGAGGAGGTTATCAGGAGTAGTCAGCATGGGTTCACAAGGGGGAGGTCGTGCTTGTCCAAACTGGTAGCCTTCTATGATGTTGTCTCTGGCTGGGTGGATAGGGGGAGAGCAATGGATGTAGTCTACCTTGATTTCAGCAAGGCATTTGATACTGTCCCCCATGACGTCCTTATAACAAAGCTGAGGAAGTGTGGGATAGATGAGCGGACAGTGAGGCGGGTTGAGAACTGGCTGACTGGCAGAGCACAGAGGGTCGTTGTTGGTGGTGCAGAGTCCGGTTGGAGGCCTGTAACTAGCAGTGTTCCTCAGGGGTCTGTGCTGGGTCCAGTCTTGCTCAACATCTTCATCAATGACCTTGATGAGGGGATAGTGGCCACCCTCAGCAAGTTTGCCGATGATACGAAGTTGGGAGGATTGGCTGACACACCTGAAGGCTGTGTTGCCATTCAGCAAGACCTGGATAGGCTGGAGAGCCGGGCAGAAAAAAACCGGATGAGGTTTAACAAAAGCAAGTGTAGAGTCTTGCATCTGGGGAGGAATAATGCCATGCACCAGTACAGGCTGGGGGATGAGCTGCTGGAGAGGAGCTCTG
Organism: Lagopus muta; assembly: GCF_023343835.1. Classification (NCBI taxonomy): domain Eukaryota; kingdom Metazoa; phylum Chordata; class Aves; order Galliformes; family Phasianidae; genus Lagopus; species Lagopus muta. The sequence continues at coordinate 155,629,477 of NC_064433.1, forward strand.
CAGAGAGGGACCTGGGCGTCCTGGTGGACGACAGGTTGGCCATGAGCCAGCAGTGTGCCCTTGTGGCCAAAAAGGCCAATGGCTTACTGGGGTGCATTAAAAAGAGCGTGGCCAGCAGGTCAAAGGAGGTGATCCTCCCCCTCTACTCTGCCCTGGTAAGACCTCATCTGGAGTACTGCGTCCAGTTCTGGGCTCCCCAGTACAAAAAAGACAGGGATCTCTTGGAAAGAGTCCAGCGGAGGGCCACAAAGATGGTGAAGGGCCTGGAGCATCTCCCCTATGAGGAAAGGCTGAGTGAACTGGGTCTGTTCAGCCTTGAGAAAAGGAGACTGAGAGGGGACCTGATCCAGGTCTATAAATATCTAAGGTGTGGGGGGCAGAATGGCGAGGCCGGACTCTTTTCATTGGTGAGTTGAGACAGGACAAGGGGGAACGGCTGGAAACTGCAGCATAGGAAGTTCCGCACAAACATGCGCAAGAACTTCTTCACAGTGAGGGTGACGGAGCACTGGAACAGGCTGCCCAGGGAGGTGGTGGAGTCTCCTTCTCTGGAGATGTTCAAGACCTGCCTGGATGCCTACCTGTGCGACCTGGTGTAGGGAACCTGCTTTGGCAGGGGGGTTGGACTCGATGATCTCTGGAGGTCCCTTCCAACCCCTACAATTCTGTGATTCTGTGATGGTATTTACTCTTCTTTGTGAGCAACTTGATTAATTTCCTTCTACAGCGTATAGAACAATGATTTTTATCGTTTTTGATAAAAAATATAATATTTCATTAAAATTAATCCTGGAGATAAAATGTTGTGGTTCAGGGGAACGTGTTCCAGGTGAACTCCTCTTTTACATCTCTACTCCTGGGAGTAGAGAATTGTACCAGCTGCTGAGTAACAGAAGGTGATAGAAAGTTTAACACTAATAAAACACTTGTGTAAGGATACAGCCTTAAAAAACAGACAAGCAGGAAAATCTAGTCCTTTTAGGTACTTACTTATTTCTATACTCAATAACAGGTGTCAGCTACTGTTTAATACCACTGCCTGCTAAGCTTTCTCATGTTCTCACACACTCCATAAGCACCTTTTATTGTAGGTTAACTCCAGTAGGCATCTCTGCAGCACCACAGCTGCTCCCTCACTTGTCCTTCAGTGAAGTGTGGAAGAGAGTTGGAAGTACAAACGTGATAAAAACTTATGGGTTGAAATAAACTGGGTTCATCACATGTATCAATTACTTGGGAAGACAAACACCATCACTCTGAATGTCCATACCACCTCACTTGCCACCCCCTTAGTATCATCTGGTATGGGATGATGCCTATGAGCAGTTGCAGCCAGATATTCTGCCTGTGTCCCACCCAGGATTCTTGTGATCCTACAGCCCTCTAGCAGGCCAGAGTGAAAAACAGAAAAAGCCTTGACAATGTGTAATCTTAGCAGCAAATCATCAAACCTAAAGAGGATAGATTTCAGTTGCATATAATACTTTTCTAGCATACATACTATTAGAAGGATGTGTTTTACATGATTATTAAATTTTAGGTGCAGTTTTACTGCTGTATAAAAAGACAAAGCTACAGAAGTATGTGAATTATGTACGGGAACTGAAATCTGAAAGCACTAAGTGCACTTATTAACTGCTCTTTGTATTACAATTCACTTCTGTGAATATGCTTTTGATTTGTTTACAACTTCTGTGGCTTGATACACACTAGCAGTGCTTGTCTCTTGTATAAGAAATAGGAGAAAAGCAGGAAAATAAGAAAGTTTATAACTCTTATGTCTCGGAAACTCTTCCCTAGAGAGGCAACTGAAGTATTTTCTCTCTTTGGGCAACATCTGCATGATGAATTTTGTAGGTGATCAGACTGGAAACATATGTGAGGTCTACATAATGATGATTCTTAATGATATCTAATTTGAAAATAAAAAGAATCCCAGAGCTGATGGTATTAACTTGCTAAGAAAAATATACATGGAGATTGTTTTTCAGAGGGATCCTGATACACAGTTTGCATTTAGCAAAGTTACAATGCAAGAGCAAAATAAGAGTGTAATTATAGTTTAAAAAGAGACAAAAAAAAAAATTATAATTATCTTGCTTAAAAATTATCAGAAGAGTCATATATAAAAACACATTTTTCTCTAATATATTCTTTATTTATCTGAAGAGTAACAGAATTAAATCCTGGGATAAATAGCAGGTTCCTGAAAGCAGGAACAGGAGTAGACTGGACTGTGTTCTATTATGTTAGCAATAGATTGAACTACTGAGAACAGTCCTTCTTTGTACCACAGGAAACTCAAACATACTCTTCAAGTAAAAGGGAGATGGCTGGGACCATGGATTCAAATTATTCTATTCTGTAAATCTTAAATCACTGTGTGTCAGTGCCAAAAGATGCAGTAACATCTCTCTGAACTTGTCTGTTTTCGCTGTGTTTGCCAGATTCATTCAGGGGATTTAGAGTAACATCTTTCAGGGTTTCCAACTATTTCTGTGTTGAGATTACAAAGAAACTAGGATTCATGTTTCGCTTTTCTTTAAGTATGTTTCCTTGTTCAGAGCACATGTTAATGGCAGTTCTTATTTGACATTATATCAAGTTCATAATTAGATCTTAAAGCCCACTGATTCTTTTTCCACTTTTATTTAAGAATTTGCAAGACCTTTCAAACTGTTTAAGTATTAGTGATGATTTCAACAAATCAGAAGTACATATATAACCAGTAATATGTAATTCCTAATTATATGTAAATGCCTAAATATTAAAATGTTTAGCCAGAATTATAACTCACACAGTGCACATAAAGGAGATAAGCATCCAGGACGTTTTACCAAAGAAAGATCTAAGAACTTTATCATATTCTTAATGGAATTTAGAGATATGTAGATCTAAAAGCTGACCTCCTATCTTGTTTGAATTACACTCAGTAATTACAAGAATAATTAACTGGCCATCACTGATACCAAAAGATCCTTCACCCCAGAGTGAGCCCATGCTTGTTGTAAGAACATGGAATATTCCACAGTATGATTCAGTGTAATGCTTTGGTCAGAGGCCATGGCTACTGTACATACCTTGGAATTGTTTTTGGCTTATTTCAGAAGTAGAGAATCTGAGAGTAGAATTAAGCCTCTAATGATTTGAAGACATATTAATGAACAGTGTGAACATGGGTGGGATATTCACACAGTACATTCCACGCACAAGAAATAGTGCAGTCCAGATCTCAGATCAGTGATCTTCAGGCTGGATCTAGGACAAACAGCTTCAGTGCTGTAGCACTGTGAAAGCAATTAACTTTTAAGGTATTGCAAATGCTAAATCATAAAAGCTTTACCAGGAATTGTGTCATAATGATTAGTGATGCTAGAGCTGGGACAAAGTTAGGAATTTTAAAATTTGCTGCCTAGATCTCAAGTCTAATGTACAGTTCATTTTTAAATGTTTGTCACACTGTGCTTAAAATGCTAGTAGAAAAACTTGAGGTTTGATATACAGTCAAATGAAGGAGTGAGTTTTATGAATAGTTTTGGTAATAGAAACTCTAGATTAAAATAGTATATAACGTAGGTTCACCTGCTGGTTGAAGACATATTTTTATTAAACTTGAAGAAAATATTATTTGTTGATGAGCAGGATTCAACTATAATTGCAGTTAAAGGCAAAGCCAAATAACAATCACTTCAAATATTGCCAACATTTAGATTTACTAATATTAAATATATTTTTTTTTCTTAATCATGCAGTATTTTCTGCCCTTGCAGATACAATGTAACTTCAGTCCTCATGTCAAGAAGGGCAAGTGCAAAGTCCTGCATCTGGGTTGGGGCAATCTCAAGCACAAACACAGGTTGAGTGGGGAAGGTCTTGGGAGCAGTCCTGAGGAGAAGGATTTGGGAGTGTTGGTTGATGACTCAAAATGAGCTGACAATGTGTGCTTGCAGCCCAGAGGACCAAACATATTCTGGGTTGCATCAAGCGTGACCAGCAAATTGGAGGTTATTTTGTCCGTCTATGCTGCTCTCAGGAGACACCATCTAAAGTACTGTGTCCAGTTCTGGAGCCCCCAACACAAGGACAGGGAGTTGTTGGAGTGGGTCCAGAGGAGGGCCATGAAGATGATCAGAGGGCTAGAGCATCACCCCTACAAGGACAGCCTGAGAGAGCTGGAGAAGGCTATGAGGAAACCCATACAGTGGCCTTACAGTACCTGAAGGTAGTCTACAGGAAAGCCAGGAAGGGACTTTTTATAAGGGGAGGTAGCTACAGGACAAGAGGGAATGGTTTTAAACTGGGAGAGGGTATATTTAGACTGGATGTTAGAAAGCTATTTTTTATTTTGAGAGTGGTGAGACACTGGAACAGATTGCCCAGTGAGGTTGTGAATGCCCTCTCCCTGAAAGCATTCAAGGCCAGTCTGGATGAGGCTTTGAGCAACCTTGTCTAGTGGGAGGTGTCCCTGCCTATAGCAATGGGGTTGGAACTAAATGGTCTCTTTCAACCCAAACTGTTCTATGAATCTATGATTCTATGAAAATCAAACCATCAGGAGCAAAGTTAAATTAAGTAAAATTTGTTACAGTGAAATTAAGTAAAATAAAATTAAAAATATACAATTAGTTGAAAAAAAATCCTATAGAATGAAACATACCAAGTTATCATAAAATAAGCACCCTGCTGTAACTGTTGATGTGTATTATTTTTATTTCTATCTTACATCTTCAGAGGCAACTTACAAAGCAACAATTACTAATATTGTAGATAAAACAACTTTCTAATTACCAAATTCTTTGTTACATTACACAATTAGCTCATTGAAGATACACATCATAGTCAAAGAAGAAAAGTACTTAGTAGTAATGTAGCTGTCCCATTAAAGTCTTGATTAACTTTATAATAATAATGCAATGTCATTATTATTTCATAAAGGAGAAGACTAATTATAAATATATCAAGTTACACTTTTGTATTATTAAGAGATGCATGTTTAATTTATGATAAAATAGCTCCAATTACATTAATTTCTTATGGAGGAGGGTGACATAAACTCAATTCAAAAATGTAAAACAAATATTTTTTCCCCTTAATATTACGTTAAAGGTTTCACAGAAAGATATGTAGCTCCTAGCTAATGAATGGCATACAGTAAAATCAAATACTGTTGATGTATACAGTGATGATTGAGATTATCTATTACAGATGGATTGACCTACTGTCATGATTTTATGATTTTTGGTTATCGCTATTCCACATCATAATGTCATGTAGTGCATGGGGAGTTCAGGTGTTAATGCTCCAGTTTCGGGCACCTGTCTGGAAGAGAAGACCTACATACCCCAGGGGACTGCAGTCAGAGAGGAGATATAATCTCTGGCAAGGTCACCTGATGCACTCTTCTTCATCGGCTCTTCTTCATCTTCCTGCTGCTCAACCAGACTGCACATCTCACCTCAACATTATGGTGAGGCCTATCCACCTTTTGGACACACTCTCTCTCATTATATTTGATTTATTAGCTTCAGTTCTAATTATATTGCATTATAGTGAGTTATCTTGCATTCCGATACTATATTTAGTAAATTAGTTTGTTTCTCTTCAGATCGTTGCCGCTGTTTTTAATTATTTTTGGGTCCCCTGTTTCCCTTTTCCGGAGGTGTGGATTTTGTGAAATCACTCCACCCTGCTAGTCATGGAACTGGGACGGACCAGCCCGTAAACCATTGACACCTACCTAAGTTCAGTCCCACTGATACTATTTGTTCAAAAAGTACTTAAAATTTACTTCATTAGCTCCATCTTTTCGACAGTTACCCAGAGGGTTTTTGTCAACAGCTCTATGTGTAGTTGGAGGCCAGTCATGAGTGGGCCAGTCACCAATAGACTGTCTTGGGATCGGTAATCTCTAACATCACAGAATCACAGAATTGAAGGGACTGGAAGTGGCCTCTAGAGATCATCTAGTCCTATCCCAGTGCCAAAGCAGGCTCCCAAGACCAGGTCCTTGAACAGTCCTTGAACCTCTCCAGAGAAGGAAAGTTCACAACCACCCTGGGCAGCCTGTTCTAGTGCTCTTTCACCCTTAATGTGAAGAAGTTCTCACATACATCTATGCAGACCTTCCTATGCTTCATTTTGTGGTCATTTCCCCTTGTCCCATCGCCATGCATCATAGAAAAGAGTCTGGCCTCATCTCCTTGCCTTCTGCTTCTCAGATATTTATAGATCAGATTTGCTCTCAGTCTTCTTCTCTCAAGGCTGAACAGACCTATGATGTTCAGCCTTTCCTCGTAAGAGAGATGCTCTAGGCCCTTTATTGTCTTCATGGCCCTCTGCTGGATTCTTTCCAGGAGATCCCTGCCTTTTTTGTACTGAGGAGTCCAGAACTGGACACAGTACTCCAGGTGAGGCCTGACCAGGGGGCCAGGGGGAGCATCACCTTCCTTGAGGCCACTCTCTGTTTAATGCACTGTAGGATGCCATTGGCCTTCTTGGCAAGTGGGGCACACTGCTGGCTCATGGACAACTTGTTATCCACCAGGACACACAGGTCCTTCTCAGTCTTCTTTTCTCAAGGCTAAACAGATCTTTCCTCACAGGGGAGATGCTCCAGGCCCATCACCATCTTTGAGGCCCTCCACTAGACATCAGCAAACTTGTTGAGGGTGGACACTATCACCTCATCAAGGTCATTGATGAAGATGTTGAACAAGAACAAACCCAAGCACCAACCCCTGGGGTATACTGCTAAATACAGTCCTCTAACTGGACTCTGTGCCACTGATCACAACTCTCTGAGCTCAGCCAGGCAAGCTGATCAAGTGGGTGGCAACCCATCCTGAGGCAAGGGTTTGGAGCTTGATGATCCTTAATGTCCCCTCCAATCTAAGCCATTCTGTGATTCTATGATACTACAATTATAAATTATATAATATATATATATAGCTAGGGACTTAGCTAGATTACACACACATATATAATTTTTATATATATAATAGATACATAGCTAGATTACAAGTTAGATCAAGAATACAGTCTGAGACTAGGATTTTTTTTTTCCCCAACTTCTGAAAATAGTTTTTTCATTTTTAAAAACAAAGGCAAAGATTAAGTTTAGAAGAGTGTAAAAGAAGAGAATATTGATGTCTAAATATATAGTTTATGTATATACTTATAAACAAGATGCAAGAAATGATGTCTGTATCAAAATACTTGAATAAAATGTTCAAAGAGTAAATAGGTCCTGGGGTAAAGGCTCTTTAAGATTTTTGCTATTTCATGATAGAATGTCAGAGATGTACATGAAGATTTTGGGGGAGTATCAGGTTGCCATATATACTTAGATAAATGAATTGATAATGACAATTAAAACAATGCAGATAATTAATGTATTACATTAATGTGTTCAATAAATGTGAATTTACATGACAAAAATACTCTATATCACTGTTAAGAACAAAACTCTTCATACAAAGCATAATACTTCATGACTCTGTAACTATCACAAGAAAATCTTTGAATGTGTATTGCAAATGATCTCAGAAATTGAGTAGAAAAGCATTCTTAATAAAATCACTGAATAAACAATCAGACTTCAAGAGACTACATATTGAAGTTCAGCCTCAAATGTATGAACATAAAAGAAAGTGCATACAAAAGAAAGATGAGACTAAAACTGCATTTATATCAATACGTCTAAGTAGCCAGAAATTTACTTTAAAATTTAGAAAATATTTTTGTCCGGTTGTGTTTCTATCCTCAAAATCTGTTGCATACAGTTCGTAAATTTGATATACCTCCTATTTTGATTATACAGTACTGGATGTTAGGCTTTCTGTTCTAGAATATTATATAAGACATTTCTAGACATGAGATATAAGAAAAGGCTCCACTTTCACCTCATACATACAGTGAATCTTATTTGAAGAGATAAATTTATTTACAGTTCTTCAAAAAGAAATATAATATGCTGGAAATCTGAATCAAAACCAAAATGTCATTCTTCTCCCAGATTTTTATGAAAACTACTCATTTTACTTTATCCTTGGAGAAATCATTTGGATTTTTTCCCACTGCTTTCAGGTCATTCAAAGATCTTTGGAAGAAATACTGTTATTTTGTGTGTGGGGGGGGGAAACCTCTGGAGCAGAAACAATGAGTTAGCTAAAAGAAATAAGATTCTAGTGAATAAAATATCCCATCAATATTCTATTCATTTCATGGTGTAAAAACAACTGTAGTGAAGCCAACGAAAGAGCAAGAAGGGACTGTCAATGAACCAGATGCTACTGTCCGAAAAAAACTTTCTATGACTTAACAGCTGGATGCTGTGAATATCTTTTCTAAATGAGACAAAGAACTGTCCTATACTAAATTGTAGAAAGCATTTATTAAGATCACTAACAGATACTTGCCACTTAAAAAAAAAAAAGAAAAATGGTATTAGAAGATGCTTACATGTAGATGAATTTTTTTTAAAAAGAGAAGGAAAATAGTATCCTCTGGAATTCATTTTAAAGCAGGCTTTACACTGATTCTGCATGAAGCTGTTGGTAAGAGTATTGCAATCAATATGAAAGGTAATGTGTGGAGATCATTTGAATATATGTAACTCAAATACGTGAAAGCATGTTGTAGAGAGGTGGGGTCAACCTCCTCTCCCAAATGAGTAATGATAGGATGGCCTTAAGTTGTGTCAGGGCAAGTTCAGGTTGGATATTAGGAAAAATTCATTTTCAGAACAGTAATGCACTGGAACAGGCTGCCAAGGGTGTTGGTGGAGTCACCATTCCTGGAGAAGTTCAAGAAACATGTAGATATCAGTCTTGGGGACATATTGTTAGTGATTATGTCAGAAGCATATTGTGTGTAGTCATTCCTATTTCTCTTCCCAAAATAGTAAAATATAGTCACCCAGAAAAAAATTCACACTTTATTACATAAATAATCTGAATAAGGCTTTCCACCTTGCCTTGCCTTGACTTGCCTTCCCCTTCCCCTTCCCCTTTCCTTTCCCCTTTCCCTTCCCTTTCTATTTCCCTCTCCCTCTCCCTCTCCCTCTCCCTCTCCCTCTCCCTCTCCCTCTCCCTCTCCCTCTCCCTTTTTCCACTCCCTTTTTCCTTTTTCTTTTTTCCTCTTTCCTTTTTCCTTTTTCCTTTTTCCTCTTTTCTTCTTCTTTCATCTTCATAGTGTCCACTATAATGTTATCTTTCAGTTTTAGGAGAAAAACAGCATTGCTAACACAGCAATGTTTTAGTTGTTGCTCAGCAGTGCTTTACAGAACCAAGGAAATTTCAGCTTTTCAGCTTCCCCTGCTGTCATGTCAGCAAGGTGTCTTGCTCCAATTTATTCTTTGTTCTTTGATATATGTATACCTGATGTGAGATTAAGAAACAACAGTTCAAATGTTGGTCCAAACATTTTATTACAGATCTTAATCAAGGAGATGGGGAAGGGGTGGCTGGTGACTATTATGAATTAGGGTGATGGGGAAGGGAAAGCAGACAATAGGAAAGGTAGGCAAGAAGCAAGAATTACTCACCACCAAGATCCAGCAGCATCCCATTGCACGCTGTTCCAATGGCCTGAGGCAAAATGCAGGGGGAGAGCAGCAGCGTGGTCAGCCTTAGGCAGCAAACAGGTACCAGGAAGAAGCGTCAGGGTAAGTGCAGGAGGAAGTGGCGGGACTCTAGGCTCGGGACGGTCCATCAGCAGGCAGGCATCACCTCATGAGGCTTCTGATATCAGAGACCTCTTCTTCTTCAGCATGCAGGCATCACGTCATGAGGAATCTGATGTAAGAAAAAGTATCCTCATGGTTGTTGGTGCCTTTTTTATCCTCCTTCTGCCAACATGGCATTCCTGGGCACTTGGGTAAGAGGCATGTGCAGTACCCTCTGAGATGGCCATCTTCCTTGAGATAAGCCTACAAAAAAGACTGCTTCCTGGCCATTAGTCTGCAGTTTATCTCTCTCTCATTTCCCCTGGCCTTGCAATCTTCAGACAACAGATTTTGCCAACTTTGACTAGCACTTGTCTGGACTTGTCCATGTGTGTCCCTCGGACAAAGGATTTCTTAACCCTTGCCCAGGACTTGTCCATCAGTGTTCCTCAACAAACTTTGAGACAGTGGTGCAAAAGAATAATCTCTTACACAAGGTAGTTGAGGCGGGAGGCACATGGAACTAAGAGAGCACAGAACCAGGACAGCTGACCTGAACTGGCCAAAGGGATATTCCATACCATATGACATCATGTGAAGAAAATCCATAAAGCTGGCCAGTTCCCCAACTGGCCAGTAAGCTTGCAGATTGACTGGACATTGGTTTGTGGGTGGTAAGTAATTGCTTTGCACATAATTTCTTTTGTATATGTATATATATATATATATATATATATATATATATATATATATATATATATATATAAAATTACTATTACTGTTATTCTATCTCCCTTTTCAGGTGTAGTAACTGGATTTTGTTGCAACCCACAAGTTCTTTTTTTTTTTCTTTTTTTTTTTTTTTTCCCAATTATTTCCCCCATCCCATTGGGAGTGGGGGGAATGAGAGAGGCTGAGTGATGTTTAGCTGCTTGCTGGGTTAATCCACAGCAGACTTTTTGGAAAAATTGAGACAGGCTTTCTATTACCAAAATATATGCTTTGAATAAAACTTCTACTAAAATATTAAAACAGCAACAAAAACCAACAGCCATGCAATCCAAACAAGCCACAGATTTGACCTGATAAGGTTCTAACATAGAGTTCATAACTAACTTCTCAATGACTTCTCAGTCAATGTTATGTGGGAGACAGAGTAATGAAGATGAAGATGAAGATACCATTATAAAATCTTGGTATATAGCTACATGTCACACTCTTTCTCATTGTTTTTATGATATCACCAGCATTACCGTGATGTTTTAGGGTTTACACACCTTGAGTCATGTTATTTTATCCCTTGACAATTAGAAATGACTAGATTTGTGTTCTGTATCCATTGAATTTGTTAAAATTTTGCTTATATCTTTTCATATAAGGAGAGCAAGGAGAGTGCCTGTTAAAGCAGACACTATTAGAGTACCTCTTTTCAAACAAATAGAAATGTATCAAGAGCAAATAATGCCTAGTAAGAGTTTTTTTTAAAATACTACCCAGGGGAAAGAAGATTTACCACAGTTCAAGAATAATAACAATAATCTTTATTTTCCCATCATAATCACATTTTCATATCTGAGTAATGTATATTTTTTTCTGTTCAGTAATGTTTTACAGCCATTGACCTTAAACCAGTCACTATTTACTGTTTTTTTTTTCCTCGTGCAATATATGCATTTTCATGCTTCCTGTTGTGTGTTTGACAAGCCTAAGTAAAAGCAGAAGAATAAGAAAATGGTTCCCAAAAGCTGAAAGCTGAATAAATTTGGAACCCCTCAAACCTTACATCGGCTGTAGCACCTGATGTATCCCATACTCAGGTTATTCTGGTTAGGGTCAGAGAGTAAAATGTACCTCTTGTAAGGCTACCACTAGATGATCAGTATTGGATAAGAAAAAGTGTTGAACAGCATGCACTGCAAAGCTACAAAATGGTCTTTATTATTAAAAATATATGTACTTTAGGCCATTATGACTGAATGAGAGTTTCTCGTACATCTGAATATTTGCTGAGTAATGTAACTCTCTGATATGGGACAATCATCTTCTAGTCAAATTTTATACTAGGTTTGTGTCTTTTAATTCAATTATAGATCTTCATTAAAGACTTTTACCTATAATGAACTGTAAAAACAAAGTGAGAACTATCCCATGCTATTTCTGTATGCGTGAAAGAAAATGCAATTACTAAGATTTTATAATTTCTATAAGATATGTTAATGCATGAAACAATGATCTGATGTACATTCTTTATTACATTTTATTTTCAAAATTGATTGCATTCATTTTTAATGGAATTAAATTTTTGTTCATTTACTTCTAAATGCAGTTTCCATTTTCTATTCTCTGTCATTTGCAGCAGACAAGTAAATACACTTACTTATATGACTTTGAAAGTAGCTCATTTCTGACTGCAGTTTTGTTACTACTATGAATGACTTTCACAACAGGCACACAGGCCAATTTAAAGTCCAGGCACCAAGCAATTTGAGATTCACCAGCTTTATGCAGTAATATAATTATTCCCTCCGAGGCTCTTAATTGTATTCATCACACCATGATTTCTGCACAAATTAAGCATGCATTTACTGCTATATATAACTTGCTTTGCAGTTAACATCCTGGAAATAAATTTCAAGGAGATAGAATTTTGAACTTAGTCATCCCATGAAATCTGTATTTCCACTGTTCAGAAAAGTCACTTAGTAAGGTCATTGTATTTTTACATTACCAAATCATATATAGAGGACCAGTAAAAGGAATGTGATGAAAAACAAACAAACAAAAAAAACCCAGTAAATTTTAATATATATATTTTTTACTTTAATTTTAAAATCCCCTAGAAAATAAGTAATTTTTGTTTGTTTGTTTGTTTAAAGCAAAAAGGGAAAATAAATTTTAAAAAAATGCAGCTTGCAGAAGATAAAATGTCTGAAACTCAAAAACACATTTTTCATGTATGTGTAGTAACATATATGTAAAAAATACATAAATGGAAAACAAAATTTGATATTATACTAATAGCCCACAGAATCTAGGCATTAATTTTGTATTACACTAGAAATTATTTTCTCTCTGTAGAAATTTCTGCATACATACAATTGTGGAAAATATACATCACAAAAAAACCCCACAACCAACAACAACAAAGAAAGGAGCAGAATATGGAGACTGTGATCCATCTCCACCTATCCATACTCATTCTTCTGGGATTTTAAATTAGAGTACTATTTTGACATGCCTGTAAATTGATGTATAAATCGCTCAGTATCCCACAGAGTTAAGATTTTAGTAAGCTTCAGAGGTGATGTGGACACTAGAAATATCCAGAGTTAATGACAGAGTTAAGAACTAGAAATTTGAAAAATAAATTATAGCTCCATGATTTGAAATGACCTTTACTTATTGAAGGTCAAACCAGAAAATGTCTCAGAAGTGTTGTACACTGGAAAGGGTCAGTGAATGGATACTGGCTTAATCTAATTAATATGGCAACTCCTATGTCCCTGAAATATTATTTTCTACTCCTTCCACCTGTTTTTTTCTTTCCTGTTTTTCCTGTATCATGTGAAGTACTCACTGAGTCTATAAGCTTATTTCTGGCTTTATTTTACTTGTATTTAAAGCTGATGGCTAGATTTTCATATTTCTATCTGAATTGATGATTCCAGTACAAAAAATAAAAACATTGGTTGTAATCATGATCAACAGACCTTTCAATAAACATTTGACTTGGCCTTGGCATGTGATATAAAAAAAGGTCATAAGAACAATTTTTTACTATATAGAACAAATTTGAACCTCTGGATGTCAACAAAAACATCAACTAATCAAATTAAGCTGAATATTGTAAGCAGAATTGCAACTATATACTGAGAGATCAGCTATTTCACGTCACAATGAACAAACTGTAATATAAAAATATGTCAGCATATACAAAGCAGAATCTTTATAAAAAATTACTTGGAAAAATCCCCTTGGAGATCCATAGGACATTTGCCTGACTAAGATCCTAAATTTGAAGTTTCAATAGTCTGCAGGGAGCACCTCCCTTACAATTAATTTACCTAAGAATTATAACATGAGAACAGCATGGAAGTGACTTGGAATGTTATATCAGGGCCAAGGGAGCCTTTAATTTAATGATCTCTTTTAGTCACTGTTCACGTGTGAATTTTCTATCCTTTGGTATAAGCACTCGTTCAGAGCTCAAGTGTGAGTGAACAGGCATTATTTCTATACTTACAGGGCAGAAATGATCTTGCAAAATATATATAAGATAACTAACATTCTGCCATCAGGTAATAGGAAACTGTAATTCCTAACCATAGAGCAAAAAATTTAAGTCGAAGTATAACAATAAATCCCCAAACATCTATTGCAGATTGAAACTGTCAGTCCTTTCAGGTCCCCAAAAGAAGTCCCGTCCTAAACAAGATTCTAATTTCTCCTGAGGAAAAAAAAAAAAAAAAAAAAAAAAAAAAAAAAAAGGATTATTGTTGAGCAAGAAGGGAGAGAGAGAACTACAAGAACATTAAGGAAAATGAGATTTCAGCATTCTCTTTTGTCTTGTTATGGGATCTGGAATTCTTGACTCTTGCTTAAAGCCATTTGTAGCCTTAGAATTCATGAACGATATCATTAGGATCTCCTGGAAAAGAACTGAAAACCAGTTTTGTTACATTCCCTTAAAAATGTTACATACATTAATATTGAACTCTGTTTTTTCTTTTCTCCTTTTTGTTTTCCATAGAAAAATTTCTTCAAAATTGATTTATAGCTGATGGCAGGGCATATTACAGTAATATAGTGTAGAAAATCTGAATGTGACCTCCAAGATTCTACACTGAAGAACAATAGTCCCAGTTACTGCTTTTTCTTTTTTCTTTTTCTGTTTATTTTTATTTAGAACAGTGGGGAGTTTTCCCTGCCTCCAAAGCAATAAGATGTGCAAATTACCATTAGTCAAGGGTGCTGCAGGAGACTGTCTTCATATTCAGAAGGGGCAAATGGTAGTCACACCTAAGAATTATTCTTACAATCATAAGTTAGAGTAGTAATGCATAGATGCATTGTATATTATAGACAGCAATACTAAATTTTCCAATGCAGTAATATGCCTTAGTGATTTGTGCCAAAAGAGTTCTTAACTCATTTTAATTCTGTCTTTCCAGCTCCAGATTTCTATACTTGTTGCTGAAAAAGGGACCTCTTCACAGGTTATTAACAGAGTAAAACTAAAATTATAACATCCATATTGACATAATATTTGGTTTATGACATATGCAAATTTTCCTGGATTAGCTGGATTCTGAGCTGAAACTCTGTGGGACTCTATTGGTTTTCTTTAGATACTGTCACAATTCTGGATGCATCTCCCAATTTGAATAGGGATCATCGTTAATTTAGAGTACTTCAAACCTTACTAGACACTTTCCACACCACATTATAAAGTACATTGATGTAGGAAAATGAAGACAAATGCAGCATGTTTAGTAAATCCCTGTTTTCTCAATCTGATAATATCATTTCAGTCACTGTGCTCAAGTCTTAATATCTACTGCCAGACAAAATACTGGATCCTTGGGCTGTGTATTCTGTTATTCAAATTTCTACTATATGCTGAACTATATGGATGTCTTTAAGTCTTTTGTTAAGTAGGCAATGCCAGAACACCTTTATTTTGCTCTTTTGAGCACTTAGCTATGCAAAGAAAATAAGAATTCTCTTAATTTCACACACACTAATTCCCGAAAGCACTTCCAGACTGAAACGGCGCTTTGTATTGGACAAAAGCAAGTGAAAAGATTAGTTTTATCAATATATTCAAATCAATTTTGGTGACATCTGATGTTAATAATCTACTATTCACTGAAGCTAGTACATTTTAATAGCCACTGAATTACAGAATTACTTTTTCCCGTTCATATGTAAGGGTAGCTGCACATTTGTTACCTAATCAGTGTAGATTGTAAACCCATGCACATATAGCATGTCTAAAGTCAGTTGCTTTTTATAGAATATGTACATAAGGCAAAAGTTCTGAGCAATCAGACAAAGCAGTGCAATTAATGTAATAAAAGTCTTCAACAGGAAGTCTGTTGTGTCTGTTTCCCTCTTAATTAACTGTAGAATTATAAAGGAATTACAGGCACTACAGAGTCACACCAGAAATATGTCAAACACATTTTCTTTGCTATTGAATGAAATTATCTATGCATATTGGAAAAAAAAATCTGAAAAGATAAATAATTTTTGCAGTTGCTTCTATATTTCTTACCTTTTAACTATGAGGGAATAAAAATCTACCTTTTATTCTGCTGCTTTTCTTATGCATGTATTTTGACATTAAAATAATATAGCCGATGAAGTGCACATAGTTCTAGATTTATCTCACATGTATCACTCTGTCAGTTAGTAATTGACATAATGACAAAGTGGTCAGGGAAAATGTAGGTGGAAAAAAGGGATTTGAACAAACAAGATGTGCAAAAGAAGCAGTTTGGAGATTCTGCATATACCCAGTGGCATGACTAACTGCAGTACCATTGTACTGCTTTAAAAAGAGAAAAAAAAATGTCTTCTGGGTATGAGGTAAGTCTGATAAACAAAAACTTTCTAATTTTCTGCTTCCAATGAAAGGTCTGTCAAGGTTAACGCTAAAGGCATCTGAATAATTTTTATTGGCACTAAGCTATAGTTGGAGAAGTATAACTGAAGAAAATGAAACAATAGGCTACTGAAATATCAAGGGAACTGAGATTGTTAGCAGTGTTCACACAGTACAGTACTATCATGGCATCCTGGACATGAATATTCATGCAACTACAGCTATATATGCACAAAAGCCTTTAAAAGTTCCCTGAGATATTATCAAGCTGTAACTAATAATCCCAGTTAATATGTCCTGAAAAGAATAAGATATGGGACTACACAAAAAAGAAACTTTTACCAGCAATGCTTGATCTACTTATTTATTTGTACATACTGTGTTTTGAAACTGGTATGAGGATATGAAAGATGTTGTGCCTTTGAGTAGTTCTTCAAGTTTTGTGTTCACATAGTTCAATTCTCTGCCTTCTTAAAATGATGGCCCTGTTCATACTTTCTTCTGGAAATAATGCTAACTCTTATTATGTCCTGGTTAGTAACTGGGCAAAAGTTTGAATACAAGTATTCCGGGAAGAATACTAGCACTCAAAAAGCATGAATGATTTTATGAGAGTTTGAGCTGGACTCCAGCTCTACTTGGTGAATGAACAACCAACAGGTGCATCCAGTGCTAATGAAAGAGGGAAGAAAATGCAGTCGCAGCCGTCCTCAAGATGAAACTGGTACAAAAGCAGATAGCCATGTCAGGAATGTGAGCCAGACCTTAAAACCCAGTCTGTAGGCCAGTGACTGACATCAGCCCTCTTCTATCTAACAGCTTAGATGCAGATAGTAACCGGACAGTTAGACTATTTCCTGTTAAAGGAAAGCGTCTCTAACAGAAAAAATGGCACAATCTTCAGAAATGAGACAGCTCAGAAACATTTCTACACTTAAGCACCTTGGCAATACTCTATTGGTGACATCCATATAGTAATGTGCTTTCTGGTTTGCTTTTTAAGAGGCATCTTAACCACACTGTGAAGAACATCATTGCTCAATTTGTATAATCTAACAATTTGTCCACAAATGTATGCTGCAAAGTTTGGGATTGGAAATTAAAAAACATATTACAAACACAGATCACTTTATATGTGACAGTCCCATTACAGATGATTTCCAAGTGCCTCGTAAAGACTCATGATATGAAATTATAAGTCCATATGTAAATATTTTAGCCACTATTAAAGTAGATCTCACAGAGATATTCAGAACACTGAAGTAAGCAGAAAGCAGTTACTTAGAAGACAGAAAAGTCTATGGTTTGATTTTATTATCTATTTAACACATGGCTAGAAAAAAAGTGACCCATCTGAACTGATACTCATACAGAATATTTGGCACCCTCAAAAGGTGTGTGTGTGCTTGGGGAGAAGACAATACAGTGAAGTTTGGGAATTCTTCATTACAAAGTAATGTTTGTAATTTTATTTGAATCTTGACATAACTTAAAGGACTTTTGAACTGAAAATATGATTTAGTTTTGAACTATAATTCAAGCCCAACAATAAACAGATGCAAGACTCATTATAATTTCTCCTACTTGCCTCATTAGGCTCAATGGTTAAGAGATCAGTGACTCTGAGGAGAATTGACAAAGAATGTCTTTTATTTTTGCTTGTGACCTGTCTTAGAGAGAGAAAAAGATTTAGTTTATATTTATTTTCTGAAGCTTTTCTACTTTCATTTCTCTATGTATTACCACATTCAGCTGCTTTCACACTCTTTCTGTTTCACTAGCAATCTGTTAGTGATCTCTTCCTTTCATCTTTCTACGTATATATCCTAGTGAAATCATTATGGATGAACAGTTGGTTTTCATCCTCCTTTTCTCCTACAGAATATGGTGGTAATGATCTCATTTTATTTTGATACACTGACATTACAGCTGTCCTTTTAATCCCCCAAAAAACTATTTTATGCTTGTTTAAATAAATATATTTAATTATTCAAACCACACATCTGTATAATCTCAATGTGAAAACATTTGATTATCAAATATGGGATATTGACATGGCTGCTAACAATTGTTTTGTTGTGTAAGTTGCAAGTTGTTAAACAATAATACTGTGAACTGCGGTATGATAAAAAAGAAAGAAAAAAGAAAAAAAAAAAGGTTTATGAAGGTTTGAAAAGTTGTTCTATTAAATGGTGTACATGTGTATCATTTTGTGTCTTCACATATTTTAACTCACTGTCAGCTCCCACTTTCATACTTGTTATTTATTAGAGAGGAATAATTTTTCCACTATGAAATTAATTTATCTTTAGTCTCAGAACCAAAATAAAATATGGAAATCTTAGAATCATAGAATCATAAAGATGCTCAGGTTGGAAAGGACCTTAAAGATCATCAAGTTCAACAGCAACTGAACCAAACTACCCCAACTCTAGCAACCCTCCGCTAATTCATGTCCCTGAGCACCACATCCAAATGGTTTTTAAACACATCCAGGGATGGTGACTCAACCACCTCCCTGGGGAGCCTATTCCAGTGCTCACAATCCATTCTGTAAAGACCTGTTTCCTGATATCCAACCTAAACTTTCCCTGGTGCAACTTGAGGCCATTTCCTCTCATCCTGTCACCTGTCACCAGTGAGAAGAGACCAACCCCTTATCAGAGTAATGATTGCAAGAATTGGAAAATATTACTTACTAGACTATTACATAAACAGTAGAGCTTCACTATTCCTGTTTATTTCTGAGGGATAGTTTTTGAAGTTTCAAGAGCTTGGAAATGTGGAAGCTTTAACCATATTTCTAGTTTCATGCTGTATATGAAAATTTCTCCTTAACCCAAAAGTACTATGATTGACTGTGTTCACAATGCTGGCTAGCTTTTTCATCTTAAACAAGATAAAACCTGGACTGAGGAAGAGATTTTGGTCAGTATTCTTTCCTTCTTTTTGTCTGCTCAATTTCCATATTCTACAAGGCCCTATAAGCATTCCACAAATATTCATAATTTCCCTGGGATTTACTGTCTTCTCTGTCCTTTCTGTACTTCCCCATACAAGAAAGGAAGTGACTAATATATAATGGATAAATTGTGTGGGTTGAGGAGAGCTTCATTTGTTGTTACCTGGTAACTATTCCTAAGTGATAAGAAATAGAACGACTAAGAGTTTTGATATAAAATAGCTCTGAGTCAGATAAAAATCTAGCCAAACCATTCCACACACCAAAAAATAGCAATAAAGAAAAGAAACAGAGTCAGTGCTGTTACTTGTTAATGTATTTTTTCATACTTTTCATAGCTGTTAAATGGAAAAGAGCCTGCCTCTGTTAGGTGCCTCTGTTGCACAGGGAAAGTTAATGTAACTTCATATATTACTTTCTCCCATCAAAAGAGAAAGTGTGGAGTCAGTGCTACCTTTCCCGGGCTTCAGGAGACAAGGGATCCCAAAAAGAATGCAACAGTGAAAGGATGGGAGCTGCTCACATTATTCTAGTCAGTGTCATAAATAATGGATCTACAATGGTGTCTGCTCAGTTGTCCCCTGCAAATCTCCATCCTCAATGTCTCTCATGAGCAGTAATAATGATTCAGACACTTCAACGTAAAAATCCCAGGGGGAAGCTTAAGCAACATCACCTCATAAATGTACAAAAATGTTCTCTCCATGAACTACAGAAACGGTTATCTTAAGGTTCAGAAGTATCCAAACCTCAAAGTTCAGGAATCATTGACACAGATTTCTCTTACACTCATTTAATACACTTACATTTCTCTTACTTTTTCATTATCTTGAGATTGTGTTACATGTATACTATTTATATTAGCTCCAGTGTGTTTACACAATGGTACCAAGCTGATTCTCTTATAAGTAGCACATTAAGAAAAACACAATCAACAAAAAAACAATGATGTTGGAGGAATTTTTTCTAAAACATTTCGAAACAGATTATGCTTTCAGACTTTCCTTAAGAATAAAATTTAATGTTTTTGCTTGAAGAAACTAAATACCAAGAGAACTATAAAAAAATAGTTACATTTAGTTGAACTTTACTAAGCCAGTAAGGTCAGATACATAACATGAATTATATCTGTGTTTCTCTATATATTTATATATATATATGAATTATATCTGTTTATATCTGTGAGTATTCTTATTTTCCACACAAAGATCTGTTTTATGAATTAGAAAGCCATAAGGCCAAATTACAGGTGAGGATAAAGAAGTACGTGAGCAGGGGCAGGTTCTTCAGGCAGCTACTCTCAATTCAAACTCAGCTTCCTCAAGATGTTGAGTGCTAGTGGATATAGGAAAGAAAATAAAATCAGAGTTCAGAGTTCAAGTCTTGCTTTCTAGTATTCACACTTTGCAGTATTTTTGAAAGATCAGGAAAATATTCATATAAGTACTGTGTGTCTATGCTTTATGCTGAAAGTAAGAAAGATTTCATCAGTACCCGAATCTGCACTAAACTTCTACAAATGAATTAGGCTTGCTTGCTGACTAATAAGTTGTTATTGCTGAAATTACTGCCTGAAGAGATTACTATTCCATGTGAGTAAGTGGAACAGACCCAGGACTGTTATTTTACTATCAATCACTGAAAGAACCCAGAAGCTTTGTAGCTTTGAAGTACTGTCATCTTTTAGTAACAGAAATCTAGAGGAAAGTTTAGAAGAGTATGAGTTAACAAAGAAATATAGTGTACAATGAAAGTATGTTTCTGGATTTGGTCTTTAGATGGTATTTCATGTGTATGCAGGAAAAAAAACAACAACACAAAAACAACCAAACCATTGTTTTTCTTTTATGCAATACGATGGTATATATATTCAGTAAATAAATTGAGCTCCATCTGAGGACAGAGATTTATGTCTAATGTACATATGAATTATCCATTGGTATTATAAATGCTGTTCATAGATCTAGGCTAAGATACATATAGAGATGACCGTTGTAGCTGAACAGATATTTTTATTTTATTTCTGATATAGCTATTGTTCTGTGCCATCACTTAAGGAAGAAGTACTGTATCATCTGAACACTGGGAATGGCATGATAACAGCAGTGTTGATCAGGACAAAATAGTTTGCTGCATTTTCACTAAAGGATATGAACATCTTACTGATACAGTTTGTACAGTCTCTGTTTCAGATATATTCCCTCTTGATAAATATTTCCTCTCAATACTTTTTGTTTTTTTGCTATGCAATTCAATTTTTACTTATCATTTTAATAATTCCTATAGAACCTATGGAGTTGAATCCTTTCCCACAGGAAAAAAAATAAATTAAATACACTAGAAGAGACTACTGTATGACAAAATAACTCCTTAAATGAGTGGATGACAAATGGCTTCAGAAGTGATTTAAAATAAATAATTTTAAACATTTGAAAAAGAGATGAACTGAGCCCTCTTGATAAATACTGTCTATCTGGAACTCATTCACAGGAATAATGAAATTAAGAACCAGAAACATAGCCTACAGTTGTACAAATAATTTAATGTCTGAAAGCTGCTAAAGCTTTTCGGATTTCTACCTGATCAATATGCTTGAATTCTCAAAACAAATACTTCTTTTTCCCCCTCCTTTATATGAAACTCTCCTCTCACAATCATCAATTTGTTTTCTTCCAATTCAGACATACTGTTTGAATTAAGTTCACTTTTATTTTCTAGGTAAGTCTTTTAATCTGACAGATGTTTGAACTTCTGTTACTAACAAGGCTCATAATTCTTTAACCCAGCATGTTTTAAATTACTTGCAATCAATAGTGTAAAGTGATGAACACTGTGCTCTTTGCTCAATGGATTTCTTGATATTTTTGCTAGGGTAGAACTCATAAATGCAGTGATTCACCTTGGATTTGGAGTATGCAACCTTCAGGTCTTATCTGTTTTACACCATTATGTCACTGTTGAAACTTAATTGCCTTCAGTAGAGGTACTCCCAAGGATATACTTGAAATGTTTTAGGGAAAAAAAACACATTTCCAGTGATGAACACCGTACTAGGCAATTCCTGATGAATTGTACCAAGAATTAGCTTTCAATGACCTGACTGTAAATCTCTCTCAAACTCTTAATCTGGAATAACTTCAAGCTATTAGTCTTCTTACAATTACTTGTGACATAATCTCTTCTTCTCTTTTCCTTCCCTCCTTTCCACATTCCCATTCCCTTAGAATTGTACTAGCTCATTTTTTTCCTGAATTAAAGTATCTCACTGAGTCAAGATATAAATTTCTTCTCCTTTCATGTTAGGACATCCTTGACGTTTTATAACCTTCCACGTTTTATAACCCTTTCCTAAAGCATATCTAAATTAAATCGACTTCAAAGGTATAATAGTTATATGTTACCACTAAATTGAAGTAGGGGTGTGTGTGAAATTAGTTGTTCAGTAAATATGTTATTTGTATTAGCTGCAAAGCTTATCTTTTAAGTCTTGATCCACACAGGTATTTGACCAACTGCTACGCAGATATGGGTATCTAACCAGATCTTTGTTTTCTACAGAGCATTCCATAATGCTATTCATAGAAAAGTAGTCTAGAACAGAAAATTTATTTCCTTTTCCAATTAATACCACCCTAATTTGCAGAATTTTAGTGAGAATCTTAAAGGACAAGTCAAAGGGTAGATCACTAGATTTTATGTGTATTCAAATTTTTGGGTGCCCCATGATTTTGGCTGAATTTTGCTTCATAAATTCTATCCCTAACATACTCTAAGCAAAAAGCTATGGGAAACCTACAGGGCCTTCATGTGACTTATGAAATTAATCACATCTCTTCAAAGATTTATTAGTCAGTCCTTTCCCTGGAACCTATGGTCTCTAGATGGCATAGAAGTCTGTGAGTCCTTTCTTCCCTCTTTGTTTCTGTATATAACTAGGAAAAGCCTGATTCTAGTTCTGGATCCACAACTTCCTGCCTCTTGTTTTGAACCCTTATCAGTTGATTCTCTTGGCTGTGAGTTAATAGCACCCCTACAGTGAAGGAGGAAGAAGAGCATTACATTATTAATTTTACTTGAATTAGGAAAAATCTAATTAAATGAGTATTGATTATTCGCTTACTATGCATTGTTAAAATTCTTAAGTTCTTTTTAAAGTCTTTAACTTCTGCTGAGTGCATTGCTGAGATCATAGGCCTCCCGATGTTTAGTTTAAGAGGTAGAATAAAAGACAATAATAACATAATGCTGATAAAAGTCAAATGAAGTTTATGGTAAATAAATAAAGTGTAAAGAAATAAAATCAGCTTTTAATGTAATATATGAATAGACAGTTCCTAAGGGAGTAACAACAAAAGCCTTCTTTCATAGAAACTTACATCATTTCTGTATAGAAGACTTTTTGATAAATAGTTTGGGAAGACATTCATAGAACAACTTGCCTTTTATCTAATACTACTTAATGTAATTGGTACAAAGAATCTTTCATCTAATAATTACTTTAAAGTAGGATAGATTAGTTTGATTTAAATTCACTGATTTAAATGAAAAGTTTTACTCATTATTTGAATCAGCAAGCCAAAAGTCTTGATTTAAAAACAACTTTTTTTTTCTTTCTGCTATTTAGCAATTTTTCTTAAGAAAGACTGAGTCATTGTTTCTATAATTGCTATTTCTTTAATTGATTTTTAGTATAAACATTTAAAAATAACTAAGATATTTAACAAAAAGAAATGTAGTTAATCTGCTTAGAGATCATGACAGCCTCTTGTATCCCTAAATAACTTACAACTAATGTACTTTGTTTTCTAATATATAGTTCATTTTAGTACAATGGAAAATCATTCTTGTTTTCTCAGTCCATTTGTATGTGTAAGTTCAAATAAAATATAGCTGTAACTTGTTTTAAAAAATAAAATATTCAGCTTGTACACACAGAAAATTCTATTTGTCAAAGTTGGTTTAAGATATAATGCAAGTAGATTACATTTCTGATGCCTGAATCATGTGTAGATGATTACTCCCCATTCTCCATTATAAAAATATTTGAAAATTATATATTTTTTATGTTCTTATAGGTAGACTTGTTTATTATCATATAAAGAAATGTAAGTATTTTCTTAGTCAGATAGACCTACAGAGTCTACAGAAATGAATGACCAGGATAAAATCTGAACAAATATCAAACAAAAATCCAGGTTAGCAACTTCAAAATCAGTGGTGATTCTTCCCGAGATTATCTCTCTTATGAAATATCTCTTTCATAGTAGTGAGAATTACTCATGTACAAATATGTTAATTCATACATATGTAAATACATGTAAATTATACAAATGAAGCTTGGGGAAGAGAAAAATATTATTTGAATTGTCCTTTTTTTTCTAAATATGGAAGTGTTTCATAACATCGTTAACTCCAGATAAATCAAATCACAGAATCACAAAGTTGGAAACTACCTGCAAGATCATCTAGTCCAACCACCCTCCCATTCCTATCAGTGCCACAAGCTACTAAACCATCTCTCGTAGCTCCTCATCCAGGCGCCTCTTGAACACTACCAGGGACGGCGACTCCACCACCTCCCTGGGCAGCCATTCCAGTGCCTGACCACCCTTTGAGAGAAAACGTTTCTCCTAATATCCAACCTAAACCTCCTCTGGTACAACTCCTTGCCATTTCCTTGGGTCCTACTATTTGCCTGGGAGAAGAGGCCAGACCCTTTTGCACCACAACCTCCCTTCAGGAAGTTGTAGAGTGCAATGAGGTCTCCCCTGAGCCTCCTCTTCTCCAGACTAAAATCCCAGCTCCCTCAGCCGCTCCTCATAAGACCTGTGCTCCAGACCCCTCACCAGTTTCGTTGCCCTACTCTGGACATGTTCCAGGGCCTCAATGTCTTTCTTGTAGTGAGGGGCCCAAAACTGAACACAATACTCGAGGTGCGGCCTCACCAGTGCTGAGTACAGGGGGATGATCACCTCCCTGCTCCTGCTGGCCACACTATTTCTAATGCAGGCCAGGATGCCGTTGGCCCTCTTGGCCACCTGGGCACACTGTCGGCTCATGTTCAGCCGAGCATCAACCAACACCCCCAGGTCCCTTTCCTCTTCACAATCATCCAACCACTCATCCCCAAGCCTGTAACGCTGCCTAGGGTTGTTGTGGCCAAAGTGCAGAACCCGACACTTGGCCTTGTTTAACCTCATCCCATTCACCTCAGCCCAGCAATCCAGCTTATCTACATCCCTCTGCAGGGCCTCCCTGCCCTCAGGCAGATCGACACAACCTCCCAACTTGGTGTCATCTGCAAACTTACTCAGGGTACACTCAATCCTTTCATCTAAGTCGTCAATGAAGATATTAAACAGGATGGGCCCCTGGGGGACACCACTTGTAACAGGTCTCCAGCTAGACTTCACTCCATTGACCACCACCTGCTGAGCATGGCCCTCCAGCCAGTTCCTTATCCAACGGAGGGTAAAACTGTCCAAGCCACGGGCAGCCGCAGATGGATACTGTGTGAGACCATGTCAAAGGCTTTGCTGAATTCTAGGTAGACTACATCAACTGCCTTTCCCTCATCTACCAGTCTGGTCACCCAGTCGTAGAAGGAGATGAGGTTGGTCAAACACGACCTGCCTTTCATGAACCCGTGCTGGCTGGGCCTGATCCCGTGGACAAGCTGTGTGATCTCTCCCAGGAGGATTTGTTCCATGACCTTCCCTGGCACTGATGTCAGGCTGACAGGCCTGTAGTTCCCCGGATCCTCCTTACGGCCCTTCTTGTAGATGGGAGTCACATCAGCAAGCCTCCAATCCTCAGGAACCTCTCCAGTCAACCAGGAGCCCTGGTAGATAGCCGAGAGCGGCTTAGCGATCACCCCTGCCAACTCCCTCAGCACCCTAGGATGAAGCCCATCTGGTCCCATGGACTTGTGACTGTCCAGATGGAGGAGGAGCTTTCTAACTGTCTCCACCTCGATCTCCGGGGAGACATGCCGTGTGTCAGCCCAGATATCCAGATCAGGGCACAAAGTGCCCTGAAGATAGCTGGTCTGACTATTAAAGGCAGATGTAAAGAAGGCATTGAGGACCTCAGCCTTCTCCTTGCTAGCTCATGACTAACATGCAACAAACTACTTTCTCTAGAGGCTTTTGCAGTTAGGAGCATAGAATATCCTCCACACAGGACTACCCCAAAATCAAAACAGATATTTTCAATCGCATAACAGCTGACTGCAAATTCCACACAGTCCAGTCCCTCCATTATATGGAGTGCTGTGTCCCCACCTTTTCTGCCCTGTGTATCTCTTCTGAAGAGCCTATAACTGTCCACTGTAACACAAACACATCAGACACAAAACTTCTCCCACCAAGTTTCACTTATGCCAGTGATGTTACAGCTCTGGGACTAAGCCAAGGGTTCTGGCTCTTCTTGCTTATACCCCCTGCTGTGTGCATTGATGTAGAAACATTTTAAACTTGCTTAATTGCACCTGGCACCTCATGGAGCAGACTGCAGAATGTTAGTAACACATAGCCCCTCAAATTTTGGCATGCCACTCCATAGTTTATCACTGGCAAGCCTGGTTTTATTTCTTACCCCCTTCAAATTTAGTTTAAAGTTCTATCAATCAGTCCTACTATCTTCTATAACCCTCTCATAAAGGTGCATCCCATCAAACACTATCAGGTCAAGTGTTGTGTCAACCATCACATGATTGAGAAACCCAAAATTCTGCCAGTGAAACCAGCTAATCCCAGCAACAGGAATATCAAAATTCTATTGGAAACAGTGAATAGATGAGTGATAACATCCTGTCTCCCACATAATTTAGTATCCTCAAATTCATTCAATTAACAATCTTGCTGCTTATTTATATTCTAAGAAAACACAGTAAAATAAAACAAAATACAACACAATAAAATCTTTAGCTTACTTTATTAATTTCTAATGGTCATGGTGTAATCTTAATTGCAATGTAATATTCATTCTCCAGGGTGTGTGTGCCATGACATACGAAGACTATACAAGCATAAGACATTTTAGCACTGTTTTGAAAGGCCTTTCCTTAGTCTTAGATGTAAATCAGACTTTTTCAGAGTACTAATATATTTCATTAAATGTACTGAATTTCACTGACTCTAACACTTTTTTTTTTTTTTTTTTTTTTTTTTTTTTTTTTTTTTTTTTTGTTAAGAAATGCAGCTAAACTTGTGTAATACTGTATCTTCCTATAAGACCTCAATACTGAGGAATGTTTGTGTTAAGTCACTTTTCCATATCCATTAAGACGCTGCAGTAACTTTCAGTTTGCAAGCCCATATGGTACAAATCACACTGTTCTCTGACATTAGAGGACTGTCTGATAGCAGGCCGAATGAGATATGAAATGTCAAATCCCTTTAACCAGTTCAGAGTAGTTTGAAGTGTAGAAAGCTTGGGATGATCATTTTTGTACTGCTTGTAAATCTTCATAGTTGATGTCAGTAATAGAGAAAATGCATCTGGAATTTCCAGGGTAATCAGCACAGTGTTTCTATCACTTAACTTTCTCTGCAGAACTTGTTTCTTCAGCTACATTAGGAAGCCCCATTTTACCAGGAACCCCTAAAAATAAAATTGAAACGGGACCATGATTATATTGCACAAAAGTGAACTTAGTAAAACACATTGAATCTTTAAATTAAAACCTAAAAGAGAAGCTCAATATTTCCATCCTGTGGAGATATCCTTAAACCTCATCCTTAACCCAGATGAGAGTCCTGTTTGAGCAGCTAACCTGGAAAATGTTTCACTCAGTTACACGTTTTAGTATCATGAAATTTCATGAAAATATCTATGACAATATTATATCTCGCAAAGACATTATGAAAGCATCTAGGTATGTTCAAAATAAAGGAGGTACTGCAGAAGATAAAATTTCTTCATTCCACTTCCATGTAGGCAAACACTCCTACTTTCATTTAAATAGAAGATTTATCTCAGGATTTATGGCATACATTTTACACATTTACACATACATGAAACATCAAAAGAAAGAAAGTTAGTTGAATGGTAGTGAATACTATATAGATACGAGCCATAATTTACCTAAGAGATTCTTTGTTTCATCCTCTTTCTCTTTTCCATTCTTTCTATTTCTTTCCTTCTCTTTTCCATTCTTTCTATTTCTTTCCTTTTCTTTTTCTCTCTTCCATT
This sequence comes from Lagopus muta, assembly GCF_023343835.1. Taxonomy (NCBI): domain Eukaryota; kingdom Metazoa; phylum Chordata; class Aves; order Galliformes; family Phasianidae; genus Lagopus; species Lagopus muta. The sequence continues at coordinate 155,657,905 of NC_064433.1, forward strand.
CCTCCTTCCTTCCTTCCTTCCTTCCTTCCTTCCTTCCTTCCTTCCTTCCTTCCTTCCTTCCTTCCTTCCTTCCTTCCTTCCTTCCTTCCTTCCTTCCTTCCTTCCTTCCTTCCTTCCTTCCTTCCTTCCATCCTTCCCAGCTTTAAAACTTCAAGAGTCGTACTCAGTATAATACCTAAATAATCAGATTTCACAGACAGAAATGTACATCAATATAAAACTGTAAGTAAATATCCCTAAGGAATGAAAAACCTGTAATATACATCATATTAAAAAAGCTTTCCTTTTCAACAACACTGTTTCTATTTTGTTATTGCTTTTCAGTCTCACAGATGTCTCCTCTAAGCAATTTCTATTCACATTAGAGGAGAAAACTATTGAATGATAGTTTCACAGTTACAAAATGAAAACAAAAGATTACTGTCACAAAGATAAAAGTATTTATATAAGACTGTTTTATATTTGAGCCTTTTGAGTCACATAGTCTTTTTTCCCTCTTTCCTATATAGTGATCCACATTACTCCAAAGTAATGTGCTCCTTTTGCAAAATACATCTTTACTTACAGGGATGCCTGTAGTTTTTAGGCAAGAAAAATGGTATCTGAAAATCATAACATGAACTGAGAGCTCCTCTCTCTCAAAAAAACCAACCCTATATCTGAGTATCTTCTTATGCAAGTAGCTAATTGTAGGATTTGCAACAGTACATCCACAAAATTATCTACAGTGTTTAACTCTAGATATTTAAGGCTACCTATTTGTAGGTTCTATTGTAGGGTTGAATTCCCTATATGAACAATTAAGAGGAAAATTCACATTTGGTACACTTGTCCTATTAACTGAAATCTAATGCTTTAACTGGAAGCATGTAACCCCTTCCTTGTGCCTTGCTTCTACAGAAAAGGCCTGTGGTTATAACATTTTCCAGAAATTTTGCAAAATAAACAAAAACTGGTTTGTGTAATTGACAAGTCATTAATGGAAATCTTTGTGCTAGAGTACATGAGAACACCTAGTACAATGGTCAATGAAAAAGTATTAGGATATTTAAATCCTGTCTACCTTAGGAAGCTTGAAAAGGATTTGCATAGTACTATGGTGCAAAAAAAGGTATACTGACAAGACAAGAGTATTAACTGGGAATATGTTCAAAAGCAAGAACTACGTTAAGGTAAAAAAAGGACAACAACACCTACAGCTGTGAGAGAGAACAAGTTTCAAAGCATCAAAAGTGTAATAAAAGCTTAAAGAATACCAGTGTTAGCCAAGAAAACAGGTCACGTGAAACAGAAACTGGAGCTTCTGAATTTACATCTTTATTGTATTAGAAAAATAGCTGTTTCCATTATTATTTGCTAAATGTAAAATGACATACAAGCTTGCATCTTTTTCATTTCTGACAAATTTATCTCAAAATTTAAGAATTTAATTCTAATTTAATTCTTAAAATTTAGGATTTTAATTTTTTTAAATTTAGTTTATCTCAAATTTATTTCACATTTATCTCAAAAAAGAGCTGCTTCTGAAGATGCAGGCCACATGCCAGGAATAGTAGGTATTCCATGAATTCTGAAAGGAAATCAAATGACTAATTGCTTGCACTGATGGGCTTGCGTATGTGTGAAAGAAAATCAAGATGAAATTAAAAATGTTGAATACAAGCACAGCAACTCTAGACTTTTCCATTGAAATAAAGTTATTCTGTAAGTGAGTAATGTGGAATGCCAGACCGAATTCTGTATCCTTCATTCAGACTTACCAATTTTGTCTAGTCTTTTTAGAAGTTTGTGTTAAACTTTTAAGATAATATTAACAGGAACCTTGAGGAAAGCTGCTTTTGAGTAAAGAGTGGGTGCCCAAGCAGTATGAATTTATAATCAGTCAAAACAGTCTAAAGATAACTGTGTTCTTCATTTGAGGCTGGTCAATATGCTGTCTTGGAACAGCAGTTATTGATGAGGAATGATATTCTAAGAAATCTCAGATGATTATATTCATCTTCAGAGGTGTGCTGGTTGCAGTGGTGTGGTGGGAAGTAGTTAATAGTAAATATATCCAAATGTAATATAATGTTTTATTTCTTATATACATTAACCATGCTATATATTCTATATATTTTTTTGTGCAGCCCAAGACAATTCCTCTTCACTTAATGTAGTACAGGCAAGCCAAAATGTTGACCACACAGTGGTTAATAGGAAGATGAAAAAGGAAAGGGGCTAAAATGAAATTGTGAAAACGATTATTATCATCCGGGCAGCAAACAGAAAGAAAATGAACAAGAAGACCTGTTCTACAATATCTTCTGATCTGATAAAACTCTCTGAGGGAGATAAGGTAGGGAAAAATTCCAGAGGGGATTATTCTTACAATTCCTGACATATCCTTTACAAACTCAAGATACAGTGATGATACAGATGAGATACTCAAGAAAATAAGAAACAGAATACACAAGAGTAGCATAGTCCACAAACAGGAAACAGTTTCTAAGTGGGTGATGTTTTTAAAAAGCAGAGCAAGATGGGTGATTGTCCCACTCTACTCTGCCCTTGTGAGGCCCCCTCTGATGCACTGCATCCAGGTCTGGTGCTCCCAGCACTAGAAAGATGTGGAACTGTTGGAGTGGGTTCAGAGGAGAGCCATGAAGATGACCAGAGGCCTGGAACACCTCTCCTACAAATAAAGGCAGTCTGGAAAAGGATCCAGGGAGACATAACTGCAGATTTTCAGTATTTAAAGGGAGGTTATAGACAAGGCTTTTTACATAGTCTGATAGTGATAGCATAAGGGGGAACAATTTCCAAATAGAAGAGACAAACTTAAGTTAGATGTTAGGAGGAATTTTTTTTTACTCTGAGGGTCGTGAAGCACCAGAACAATTGTCCCAGAGAAGTTGTGTACATTCTATCCCTGGAGGCATTCAAGACCAGATTGGATGAATCACTGGACAGCCTGTTCTGGTGTGTGGCCTACCCTTGGTAGGGGGGTTAAAAGTAGATGATCTTTAAGATCCCTTCCAACTCATATCATTCCAGGATTCTAGGATGAAATGTTTAAAATCAAAGTACTGTACTACTAGTGTTATTAGGACTTCAAACATGCAGTACTGTGGCTCTCCTATTTCTGATAACCATACGAAATCATAGATGTTTCTGCATGATGCTAATTTATGAGTCCTAACTATAAAATAACACATGCAGATGATTTCTAGAATGCACTTGGAGCTCCTTAGAAAGATTATCACAGTTACCGGCACCTTTGCATAGCAAGATAAACTCTAGGGACAAGTATGCTACATTGGTATCAGTGTCAAGCAGACATTTCAGGGTCAGTGAACAAATACCCTAAAGCCCAATGTTTATTTTAGAGAAATTTCACATATAATGACCTTGACTTTACATGTTTTTTATGCATGCATATTATTTTTCTCCAAATCACAGGTTGCTGTAATTTACTCCAGGATTATTATTGCTGCTCTATTAAAATCAAAGCTTGGTATAGGTATAGTGCTTTTTTTTTTTTTTTTCTTTCCTTTTGTGCTTTTATTCTTTATCATCTACTGATGGAATAAAGGACTTTGAATTACTAAAGCATATACATCCACACAGATGCAAACACATATACACACACATGAATATATCTGGGATTTATTTCCACTAAGCAGAGTTACCAAGAAATATGTTTGGCCATAGTAGATACATGGAGTTAGCCACTCCACCCTCCTTGAAAGGAGAGCTTTACAGTAGCATCCTCTGTGCCTGGAAAGATCATGGAGCAGATTCTCCTGATTACCATGTTAAGGCACATATGAGACAAAGAGGTGATCCAAAACAGACAGCATGGCTTCACCAAGGACAGATCCTGCCTGACCAATCTGGTGGCCTTCTATGATGGAGTGACACCATTGGTGGATGGACAAAGGAAGGGCGATGGATGTCATCTACCTGGATTTCTCCAAAGTCTTTGACACGGTCCCTCACCACATCCTTCTCTCTAAATTGGAGAGGTATGGATTTGAAAGATGGACTGTTTGACGGATTGAGAAATGGTTGGCTGGTCACTGCCATAGGGTTGTGATCAATGGTTCTATGTCTGGGTGGCGGTCAGTCACAAGTTATATCCCCCAAGGGTTGGTCATGGGACCAGTGTTCTTCAACATCTTTATAAATGACACAGATGATGGCATCAAGTGAATCCTCAGCAAGTTTGCAGATGACACCAAGCTGAGTGGTGTGGTTGATACACTGGAGGGAAGGGAAGCCATCCAAAGGGACCTGGACAGGCTGAAGAAGTAAGCCCATGTGAACTTAATGAGGTTCAACAAGGCCAAGTGCAAGGTGTAGCACTTGGGCCAGGGCAATCCCAGGTATTTATACAGACTTTTTTATTTATCCAGCTCCTGTGGAGAAGGATTTCAAGGTCCTAGGGGACCAGAAGCTGGACACGAGCCAGCAATGCATACTTGCAGTCCAGAAGGCCAACTGTATCCGGGGCTGCCTTAAAAAAGGGGTGGCCAGCAGAGAGACGGAGGTGATTGTCCCCCTCTACTCAGCTCTTGTGAGGCCCCATCTGGAGTACTGCGTCCACAGGCCTGGGGTCCCCAGACCATTAAGGATGCAGAGCTCATGGAATGGGTCCAGAGGAGGGCCACTAAGACAATCAGAAGGCTGGAGCACATCTCCTGTGAAGAAAGGTTGAGGGAACTGACCTTGTTTAGCCTGGAAAAGAGAAGGCTCCAGGGAGACCTCATTGTGGTCTTCCAGTACTTGAAGGAAGCATATAAACAGGAAGGGGAACGGTTGTTTATGAGGGTTGACAGTGATAGGACAAAGGGGGAAATGGTTTTAAACTAAGACAGGGGAGATTTAGGTTAGATATTAGGAGGAAGTTTTTCAGTCAGAGGGTGGTGACTCACTGGAAAAGGCTGCCCAAGGAGGCTGTGGATGCCCCATCCCTGGAGGCATTCAAAGATAGGCTGGATGTAGCTCTGGGCAGCCTGGTCTAGTGGTTGGTGGCCTCGCGCATGGCAGAGGTGTTGAAACTAGATGCTCTTTGAGGTCCTTTTCAACCCAAGCCATTTTATGATTCTGTGATTCTATAACATACTGAAAGCAGAAATCTATTCTTCAGTTACCACAAAAAATAGTATCCTCACTGGAACACTGTAATATAAACCAACTTTCTGAAATACAAGATTTCAGTGTAAAATGTGGTAACTAAAATATTCTTTTAGCTGTTGCTAAGATCAAGTATGCTCATAGGGCGTGCAACCGTGGTAGCTGTGTGACTCAACTATTTAACAATGTCCTTAAAAGATCTTTTTTCCTGGTGATTGGGATGGATGGTGTGGTTCACTTATTCTCCTCCCCCAAATGAGATGAGGGAGAGAATTGAAAACAAAATTGAACCTGTGGGTTGAGATGAAAACTACTTGCTAAGAAAAGAAAGAAAAGCAATGATGAGAACACAACATCAAGTCACCTGCTGACCAATACTCATCCATTCCCTGAGCAGTGGCCACCCTTCAACAAACCTCCACAGCTTTACAGACTTTCACACAATGCCCCCATGTTATGGAATACTCTCAGGCCATCTGTGCTAGCTCAACCCCTAGTATCCTGTTGTCACAGTTTTATGATTTTTTGTTATCGGTATTCCACATCATAACATCATGTAGTGCACTCGGAGTTAGAGGTAATGCTCCAGTTCTGTGGATTGTGAATAGTTCTGGGTACCTGAGTTCTGAGAAGAACTACAAACACCAGGGGACTTTGCATTTCCATTTTGTGTTCAGAGGGAAAGATAAAACTGTTTGCAGATTATGAGACTCTTACTCTTTTCCCTTTCTGCTCATCCTGGCTAGACATGGTGCCTTCAGCATTAGAGTAAGGCTTTTAGCTGTTTTGAACACACTCTCTCATTTTATTTATTATCTTCAATTCTAATTACATGCAGGTTGAAAAATCGTTCAGGTTGGAAAAGACCTTCAAGATCATGGAGTACAACCACAACCTGACCATACTACTCTCTCTAACAAGCCTCTGCTAAATGTCCCTGAGCACTACATCCAAACTGTTTTTAAGCACATTCAGGGATGGTGTCTCAACCACCTCCCTGGGGAGCCTATTCCAGTGCTTAACAACACTTTTTGTAAAGAAGTTTTTCCTGATATCCAACCTAAACTTCCCCTAGTGCAACTTGAGGCCATTTCCCCTTGTCCTGTCACCTGTCACCAGTGAGAAGAGACCAATCCCACTCTCGCTGTAAGTACCTTTCAGAGGTATTGAAAGAGAGCAGTAAGGTCTCCCCTCAACTTCCTTTTCCCCACTTACCAGCCCCAGTTCCTTCAGTTGCTCCTCCTAGGGCATATTCTTCAAGCCTTTCACCAGCCTTGTTGCCATTCTTTGGATCTGCTCCAGCACTTCCATGTCCTTTCTGTACTCAGGTACCCAAAACTGAACACAGTACTTGAGGTGAGGCCTCACCAGTGCTGAGTACAGAGGCAGGATTACTTCCTTAGTCCTGCTCACCACACCATTCCTGATACAAGCCAGGATGCCATCAGCCTTCTTGGCCACCTGGTCACGTTGCTGGCTCATATTCAGCCAAATGAATATGAGGTCCCTCATATACCAAGGTCCCTTTCAATCAGGCAGCTTTCTAGCCACTCCTCCCCAAGCCTGTAGGGTTGCCTCATTTTGTCGTGACCAAAATGGACCCAACACTTGGCCCTACTGAAACTTATATAGTTAACCTTGGCCCATTGATCCAGTCTATCCAGGTCCCTCTGTAGTGCCTTTCTCCCCTCAGGCAGATCAACACTCCCTCCCAACTTGGTGTTGTCTGCAAACACCATCAAGCATTAATAAAGATGTTAAATAGAAGTGGACCCAGTAACAAGCCCTGGGGGACACCACTTCTGACTGGCCGCCGACTGGATTTAACTCCATTGACCAAAACTCTTTGGGCCCAGCCATCCAGACAATGTTTCATCCAGCAGAGCATATGCCCATCCAAACAGTGGGCAGCCAACTTCTCCACAAGGATGTTGTGGGGATCAGAGTCAAAGGCTTTACTGAAGTCCAGGTAGACCACATCAACAGCCTTACCTTCATCAACTAAGCAGGTCACCTTGTCATAGAATAAAATCAGGTTTGAAAACAGGATCTACAATTCGTAAACCCATGCTCACTGGGCACGATCCCCTGGTTGACCTTTAATTGGTCCATGATGGCTCCCGAGATTACCCATTCCATAACCTGCCTCGACACCGAGGTGAGACTGATAGGTCTGTAGCTACCAGGATCATCTTACTACTCCTTTTTGAAAATGGGCATCACATTTGCCAGTCTCCAGTCCACCAGGACATTTTTGGTTAGCCAGGACTGCCAAAGAATGACGGAGAATGGCTTGGCAACCGCATCTGCCAACTCCCTCAGCACTCTAGGTTGCAATGTATCTGACTCCATGGACTTGTGAGCATCCAGCTTTCAGAGCTGGTCCAAAACCATCTCCTTGTGGATTATGCAGAGCCTATTCTGTTCCCCATCCCTATCTACCAGTGCATGGGGCTGTGCTCCCAGGGAATAACAAGTCTTACTACTAAATACTGAGGCAAAGAAGGCATTAAGTACCTCAGCCTTATCCTGATCCTTGGTCACCAAGTTGCTCTCGGTGTCCAACAAGGGATGGAAATTCTCCCTAACCCTCCTTTTACTGTTGATGTGTTTATAGAAATATTTATTGTCATCCTTTACCTTAATGGGCAAGTTCAGTTCTAGCGGGGCTTTGGCTTTTCTAATGTTCTCCCTTCACAGCTTCACTATATACCTGTAATCATCATAAGCAGCTTGCCCACTCTTCCAGAGACCATAAACTTTACTTTTGCTCTTGAGTTCCAGCCAAAGGTCTCTGTTCAGCCAGTCTGGCCTCCTTGCCCATCAGCTCATCTTCTGTGACGTGGGGATGGTCAGCTCCTGTACCTTTAAAATTACTTCCTTAAAGTACTCTAGCCTTCCTGGACTCCCATGCTCTCCAAAACTACCTTCCAAGGGACCCTCTCAACCATGGTCCTAAAGAGGTTAAAGTCTGCCCTCCCGAAGTCCAAGGTGGCAGTTCTGCTGATTCCCCTCCATGATTCAACAAGCATTGAGAAATCTAGCATCTCATGATCACCATGTCCCAGACGGCCTCCAACCATTACACCCCCCACAAGACCTTCTCTGTTAACAAACAGCAGGCTCAGGATTTTGCTTCACCTCGTTGGCTCCTTCACCAGCTGTGTCAGGAAGTTATCTCCCACACAGTCTAGGAACCTCCGGGACTGTTCCCCATCTGCTGTATTGTAAATACAGCAGGTGTCTGGAAAGTTGAAGTCCCCCAAAAGAACAATCCATAAGCTCTCAACACTATCATCACCATCATTAATTTCCATACGTTCAGTCTTTCTTAACATAGAGGGCTACACCACCACCTTTCTGCCTTGCCCATCTCTTTTCAAAAGTCAATAGCCATCCATCACAGCGCTCCAGATGTGTGAGTCATTCCACCATGTTTCCATGATGGCGACTATATCATAGCTTTCCGACCACAAAATGGCCCCCACCTCCTCCTGTTTATTACCCATGCTGCATGCATTAGTGTAAAAGCACCTGAGCTTGGCCTCCTTTTGAGTGACAGTAGTCCTAAAACCCTCCCGACCATACTCAGGTGTTTCACACCAACCCTCATGTTCTTCCTACAAAAGGGTGAGTCTTCCTCCTCCTTCATCAAGACACAAGACTGTAGAATCTTACTAGCACACCCCCCTCCTACAAGCAGTGGCACGTTACATATAGGCTCCATTCTAATGACCCTAGTTACACCCCAACTCCCTTCGTACCTAGTGGAAAGCTCTGTCATGGTTTTATGATTTTTGGTTATCGATATTCTACATCATAACATCATGTAGTGCACTGGGAGTTAAAGTGCTAATGCTCCAGTTCCAGGTACCTATCCAGAAGAGAAAAATAACTACATTCCCTAGGGGGCTTTGCAGTCACAGAGGAGATATAAACCCCTAGCAAGGTCACCTTCATCTGTTCTTCGTTTTCCTGCTGCTCAACCAGACTGCGCATCTCACCTCAGTGTTATGGCAACGCCTATCCACCTTTCAGACACACTCTCTCTCTCATATTTGATTTATTAGCTTTAATTCTAATTACATTGTACATTGTTACATATAGGCTCCATTCTAATGACCCTAGTTACACCCCAACTCCCTTCGTACCTTGTGTAAAGCTCTATCTATGAACCTTCCCAACTACCATTGTAAGAGCCCTTTCCATCTGTGGGAGCATCTACTCCTATTGGCTGCCAGCAGGCCTGGTCTCATGCAAATAGAGCAGAGGTCAAAAAACCCAAAACTCTGCTGTGCACACCAGGCTTTGAGCCAGGTATTAATCCACTGGCCCATCATATTTATATTAAGTCCCGCATCATCCACTATAACTGGAGGGATAGAGGAGAATGCAACTCGTGCTCCCGAACCCTTTATCTGTTGCCTTTAGGGCTCTGAAGTCCTTTTTCATAGTCTTTAGAGAAGTTTTTCCTATATCATTGCTGCCTACCTGAAACAACAATAGGGGATAGTAATCTGTGGGCCAAACTAGGGAAGGAAGTTTCTTCCTTACATTGTTAATCTGGACTCCCCAGAGGCAACAATATGGTCTACATATTGATCCTTCTGCTCCCCTTGGTGACTGCAGAGAGTCACCAATGACAATGACCCATCATTTTTTCTTTGCTGATAAGATTTTAATGCTGAAGTCTGGTTAGATTTTGATGACATCACCAAGTGGGAAGAACCATCATCATCCCCATTGTCCGGCTGTATCTGCAGAGCACTGCACCTGTTCCACAAGGACAGCTGGGGAGGCAGGGGAATTTCTGGGAGGGTGCAACTGCATCACCAAGCAGAAAACTTTCCCACTGCCCCACACCCCCCAATTCTTCACCGTTGTTGCTAGGAGGAGGAGAGGACAGGGGGCTCACTGCAGCAGGAATGCTGTCTGCCTGCTGGTTCCCCTCTGTCACCTGTTTGCAAGGCGGCAGGGGGTGATGAGCTCCATGTGGAGCCTCAGCTGGCTGCCAAGATCTCGGGGCCAATAGGATTTGGCACCACCAATCAATCTCCCTCTCACATTCCTTTCCACCTACTCCTTCAATCAACCACAAGGCTGCGTAAGTCATTTAGTTGTCGCATCTTACACAAGTGCTGTCTCCCTCACCTAGCACTGTAAAGGCCAGGCTCTGGAACTCACTGAGATACAGAGTGAGACACAGCCAGATACACTGGCGTCTTGTGGGACCTCAGTCTGAGTCTCCACATTTTTCCTGGCAGTAGCCTTCCTCCGGGGGGTAGCCATGGCAAACCAGCAGACTCACCAATACTATTCGGGTAGCCTTAATGGAGTGGGACTGATCAGCCCTGCCCTGCTGCTGGTAGTGCTGGCACCATCCTTGCCTTATAACTAGGTGCACCCACATTTATCACTCTCTTTGCAGTGATAACAACCCTCCTCACTGTGTAGTCATGTGAATGGGTGGTTTACCATTTCTCAGTGTTTGATGGCCCAAGTGATTCACACACCCTGACGGCTCCTCTCCGTCCCTGAGGCTTTTTCTAGGCAGGGGGCAAGGATGCAGTGCCGTTGCCCTGGCAACGCCCACTTCATGTCATCCGCTCACGTGAGAGCTGCCGGGCTGCTCTGTTATCTCGGGGTTCCCTGGATGAAGGAACAGGCTGAAAACCTCCTGTACCTCGCGGTCAGTCGCTGCGGTTCTATCTGGAACAGCTCCAAAGCAGCGAACCAAAGCGATCAAGGGATCTATGCTCTCTGTTGCTTAAGCATCATAATTTGTGCTTTTCAAGCTTCAATGTGTAGTCTTTGCAGAGATCTACCTGTACCTAGAACAGAAGGCAATCTAGTTGGATTATGTATCCATATGTTTTCCTCTAACTCCTCTGAAAGCCTTCAGTAGACAGGACAAAGTGGAGAAGCCCCACTGTAGCTCTAAGATATCTTGGTAGTGTTTGGCCAACTGACACAATGGATTGATTCCATAAAACATATATATAATTTACATAGCAACCCTCACTATGGAAACAAGCTGGAGGATGAAAGGATAGAGCACAGCCCTGACAAAAGGTACTTGGGGGTACTGGTGGATGGTAAGCTGGTGAGACCTCATTTGGAGCACTGTATTCAGACGTGGAGTCCTCAGTACAGGAGAGATATAGACCTGTTGGAGAGCACCCAGAGGGAGACCACAAAAATGCTGCAAGGGATGGAGCACCTTCTCTGTGAGAACAGGCTGAGAGCTGGGGCTGTTCAGCCTGGAGAGGAGAAGGTCCTGGGGAGTCCTGATAGCAGTCTTTCAGAATCTAAAGGGAAGCTCTAAGACTGAACATCCTTTTTATCAGGATCTGTTGTGATAGCACAAGGAGAAATAGTTTCAAACTAAAATAGGGAAGAATTAGACTGGATATAAGGAGAAAGTTTTTTACAATAAGTGTGGTGAGGCACTGTAACAGGTTGCCCAGAGTGGTGATAGATACCTTGTCTGTGAAGACACTGAAGGTCAGGCTAGGCCAGGCTCTGAGTAGTGTGATAAGTGTGATACAGCTGTTGATGTCCCTGTTTATTGCAGCGGAGTTGGACTAGGTGACCTTTAAGGGTCCCTTCCAACTCAAGTGATTCTATTAAAAGGGAGTGCAGCTTCTGTGGTATGCACAGTAGCATTATGTCCTGTATTGATGGAAGTATAGATGTATTACTGCAATGTCAGCCAAGGACAGAAAATTTTTCTCAGTGGATTTCATTGGTTTCTATACCATTTTCCGTACTATGCCATACACAGCCATTTTTACGCAGCACCACAGATTTAATATACAGATTTAACCTGTAGGCTGAAACCTGGCATGTTAAAATCAGTGTATACTTTCTCTGGATTTCAGATGATCTGGGATTTTGTTTTGATATCTAAGGCTTGACTTTATATTTCATGACTAGTTTTTGCTTTTCTTTTTCTAGGCCCATGATGAATTATTTCTTATTGGAATGTAATACATTTCATGGATTCTGCTATTCAATTCTTTTAATTTTTCTTAATAGTCTTTTCAAAAAATATTTCAAAAAACGGATTTTTGAATTGCAGCCTTTATTCTAGGTTTCCACATGGCAGAAATTTGAGTCCTGTATGACTGATAAAGAATTCTAAAGAAGAGAGCTACAGACATTATACATCATTAACCTCCAACCCAATTTTTGTCTCCCTCCATACAAATGTGCAACCATAAAATCTCTCTAAGAATATCCCAATGTACTGTATCGGTTCTACTTAACTGTCACTGATTAGTTCCATACTTTCCAGCATTTCAGTCCAATCTAAGATAAAGATTTTCCAAATAGCATTTCTATTCTGTGTCAAACGTGAGAGCAAATAGCAAGTCTTGCATATGTTCATCTATGCAATCAGATCTATGCATCAGATGATAAGAACATTAGCTTAATGGATGCTTGCTATTATTTGCTACAGATCTTCTTCTATATGTTATGAGTCTATCTTCTCTTTCAGTGCTGCATACTGGTGAATTGAACTAGAATATTTGGCTTGCAACCACCTTTCAAGTACTAGCAAGTAGTTACTTCACAAAACCTCTCTTATTTATCCATCTTTTCAGATGGGAAAACACTTTTCTCAGAATTGATGACTACTTATTTTTCAGCTAAAGTAAATACAGGTCTATATCTCTTTTCATTTGTGCAAGAAGCTGACACATCCTGTCACAACATAGCATGAGTAAATGGGAAAGTGACAGCTTCCTGGCAAAATCTTAAAGAGATAAACATCTATTTTTTGTTTAAACAGCTACTAAAAAAATCAACTAGAAGCTTTCCAAGCTGAAAGGCTGTGGAATATATGAGTGTAGCAAATTGGCAAATGAATGCACAAGTAAGCTCCTGATGTTTATTGCTACTTCTACTATTTTATCTGTATTTGTCCATTACTTAGTATGAAAAGTCTAGATAATGTACAAGCATAATTTTGGTAGGTATGTGAAGCAATATAGCTATCACTGCTTTTTATTCTTTTTCAAAAGAATAAAAATCAGATTTAAAAAAATATTTTAAGCAGGAATGCATTTTAACATAGTTGCAATCTTACAGGCAGAGCACTCAGATACATAAATGGATTTAAAACAAGTTAAACTGTTGTTAGATTGTTTTGACTCAGAATGAACAGGGTGATGAGATACCAGAGATTCTTAATATGTTTCTCAACTCAGTTCAGAAACAGTAAAGAGAAAAAAATAGAGATAAATGAAAAGAAAATCTGAAAGGAAACATTGTTTACAGTTAAAAGAGTGAAAATGCGGGACTGAGTACAGGATAAGTTTGGACAAGACATATGACAGCTGGGAAAGGGTCAGGAAAAGGATTGAAATACAGTATTTGTGAAAGGAAATTGGGAAATATTTTGCAAGGAAATAAAATTGAAAATGAACTGTAAGGTTTACAGGTAAGAGAGAACGGACAAAGGCTGTCCTTCTTCAGTTTTTGTTTTTATTCTGAACAGTTTATAAGACTGTTAGGCTGCTAAAGACTAAAAGGGGAATATTTACAAGGATTAAAGTCTAGGCCCCATATTAATTTTCCTTCATTTGGAACATAAACACTAGGAATCCCTCGAAAAGGCACATGTTCCAGTGCAGTCTAGCCACTGGTGAACATCACTGAGGGTGAAAGTACTTATATCAGATCAGTTTTGCAAGTAGAGAAACTGAGGTAAGGACAGGTAAGGACTGATTTTTATTTCTTTTATTTATTTATTTATTATTATTATTTTTCCCCTGGGGCTTCAGAATGTGTAGTCACAACAATAAAGCCTGAATAACTGTATTCTAAATCTTGTGCTGAAATACTTGGCTCAGGTTTTACTCATGCCTCATGTGATGTTGAAATATATTGCTTATATGCTTTCAGAGATCAGTGCAGAACTCACAGTAGGAGAGTTGAACTTGGATTTAAATGCAGTATATCTTCAATTTCCACCAATGTTTCTCACTTAACATTAGAGGACAACTCTTCTGCAAGCATCTGCAGTGTCAGTAATTCCATTAACAAAGAAGCCACTGTATTATCAACATACTGTAGTTTCATTTTAATGTGTCATTTGCACTTCAAAGTCACATAACTTTTATTATGGTAAATCAATTAAAACTATTTCTCATGATAATTTATCTTCTACAGAGTTTATCATCTCAGAGAATGCAATATTTCCCAATTTAACTTCCAAGACAAAAGTGATGTAATTTGAATGCCTTTTACTGAGCTTATTAAGCATAAAGATCACAGAAATTTCAAACCCTGAAAGATAACTGTTTCATCTATGTGATAAAATGGAAGTCAAATTTTTGTAGCTTACTGGAGGTAGTAGGAAACAGTATGCTAATTAGTAATATAACCTCATTTACTCATTTGGTATGTCTCTTGTTTTAAATGATAGTCTGTCTAGAATAGATAACTAGCTTGATATAAATCTGAAAAAGAAATCAAATGAAGCTACTGTATTTTCAATAGAGCTGTGTGTAGCATTCTCATGATTATACTTTTCTTTGTGTGTTTATAAACAAGTACTCATCTTGAAATAAAGCAAACATTTTCAAAAATCTTGTAGCAAAGAATAGGGCTTTATATAGAAACACTCCCTTTCAGAAAAGAGAGATGGGTCAGATCACAATGAACATAAATTGTCACAACTCCATGGAAATAAGGAAAAAAATACCAGTGAAGCTGAAAATCTGGTAATATAAATTTGTTTAAAAATAATAATTATAATTATAAAATACGTACATGCAATAACAACTACCTTGAAATCTGAGAGCATTAATATGAAATGAAAATTTCATCTTCATCTTCTGTGCATATATGTGAGCATGACTGATGGTCTTCATACTAGTTGAATGCTTAATTATCAAATATTTACTTTCAAATTTGGTTAGGGGCACTTACCCCTAAGACTTATGCTGCTCTTGGCTATTCAAAGGGTTTTAAGAATGCCTTCAGTCTCTAGTTCTCATCTCCCCTTAACATAGAATTGCTGGGTTCACACATTACATTATAATGAGGTTGAAACTAACAAGTAAGAAAGTACTAGCCCTCCACTCTTAAATTTGTACCACACAAGAATATGCAGAGAGGCAACAAAATAGTCCCAACATCCAGTCCAGACTCAGGTCTCTTTTCTTTTGAACTGCACTAGTACTAAATAATTGCAGTACCTAAGCCCTAGACCTTTGCTCATCAGAGATTGGTGAGCTGTTACTGGGTAGTGGGTGTCATTTGATGGGTTGTGGCCAACACCCCATGGAGTCATTGGTGCATTGGCTGTCAGCTGGAGTCAGTGTTTTTGGCTGGATCTGGATAAGTGGGAGCACTGGGTTGCACTTCGGGTTAAAGCAGGATACACACAAACTATATAGTTTTCTGACATATATTTTAAATTGTTGGCCTCTTTTTTTATTTGTGTTTCTGAGCACTGAGTATAAGGAAGTGCTTCTACTGTATGTGAAGTCTATGATCCTATCTTAAATGTTGAGGGTGGTTGTCAGAAGCTGCTATTTTGCACACTGGAGGACAATCAGATCTCTGCCTAAGTTTACATTTCTTGACCTTGTAATGAATTTAGTTCAGTGTCTTTAAATGCAGCCACACCCATAAAAGTACAGCAGTTTCTCTCTTTTGGTTGCATCACCTTCTGTGCATTTTCCTTTTTGTTTTCTCTAAGTGACATAAGAATCATTGACAAAAGGCTTTGTGAAACTGTATGGAGATATAACTACATTAACCCAAGCAATTACATTATATATATAAAATGAAACTTAGACTGAAAAGTGGACTTAATAGTGTGATTTATAGGACTATAATAAGTCTCCCATGGGATGTAGTAGAAGCCACATTGGAACATAATGGAAAAACTCTTATCTCCTGAGGACCTGAACATATGGAAACCAAACAGAGGAAACATGAACAGATTTTATCTAGGCAAGAATTGGCCAGTTTCTTCTGCCATGACAATATTCCCAAATGAGGAGAGCAAATACATTTTCCCACCATTTGTTTTTACATGGCATGAGAAATATGAAGTATGTTCTAAAACAATTTCCCTTGATGACTGTTATTTGTTACTACACAAAGTAAACAGTTTAGCAGTAGGAATGTTGTCTTTAAATTAATAATTTTATATTTAGGCCATTCACAGATGAAAAGAACGAGTCATTCTTTTGTTTAATTAACCTGGCAAATACCCACTTAAGAATTACATATTTAGGACTTAATTTTGCAGTAGTAAAGAAGAGTTTTGCTATTGATTTCCATGAGAATAGTCAAAGAGACTGTTCTCAGAAAATCTTGAAGTCTTTTTGAAAACTGTAGTATTTCATTTCACTCAATATGGAGAAAAATATGCCTAGTATCTCATAAGATAAACTCATTTGGTCTGCACCTATTCACTGTTGAAGCCATTAAACTACATCAAATCCTGTTTTAAGAACAGGATTATTAACTCACAAAGGACCAACATCACTGTTGCTTTGTACTTTATTCAGTCCACTAAACTTTTCAGAGTTAACCTTACTCTGTAGCTGCTTTAGGGTTTGCTGTACAAGGGTTCTCCTTTCACTTTGACAAAAGGGCAGGCTCATCACCT